>NC_135880.1:117566979-117886979 GCF_964194155.1 Cetorhinus maximus
GTGGGATGACGTCAGGACACTTGCCCGGCGTCATCTTGCGCTATTTCATGTCCATTTGGATTGCACATGCGTGCGCCTGCCTGCAAGGCGTAATATTCTGCCCTGTTTATATTGTTTTCCAAGTTTCGTATCATTTGCAAACTTTATACTCCCTGTACCCAGGTCTAGGTAGTTCATAAAAATTGAAAAGAATAAATGGATCCAAAATTGACTGTTGGGGAGCACTACTGCAAATTACCTTCCAGTCTGAAAAATACCTATTCAGCATTACCCTCTTCTTCCTGTCATTAGCCAATTTTGTATCCATTCTGTCAACCTTGATATCTATTGGCATAGTGGGTAGTGTCCTGTCCTCTGAGTTTGAGTCCCACCCCAGAACTTGATGGCCAAGGATGGTGTGTTCATAACATGGCCAATCAGGTTGATTATCAACCTGCAAATCCTCCCAACATACACCAACAGCAGGTGATAAGAGCAGAAGAGATTCCTGGTCAGTCATGTGATGGAAGGTATGTTGGAGACTCCACCATCACTAGCCATAGGTCCAGACTACAACATTCAGGTAAAAGTGCACGTTGCCACAGCAACTTGAACTCCCTGAGTGTATTGTGACATATCATCATCACTGCCACCTTTCCCTTCAGTCTAAGGGCTTCCATATTCTTAATAAAGTTCCCGTGTGGTACTTAATTTCAAGGGGATTGGAGTACAATAATAAAGATATCTTAACTGTACAGGGTTTTGGTGAGACCACATCTGGAATACTGTGTGCAGTTTCAGTCTCCACATTTAAGAAAGGATATATTTGCATTGGACGCAGTACAGTGAAGGTTCATTAAATTGGTCCCTGGGATGAGGGAATTGTCGAATAATGAAAGGCTGAGTAAACTGGGCTTATGTTCCCTGGAGTTTAGAAGAATGAGAGGCGATCTCATTGAAACCTACAAAATTCTGAAGGGTTTGGTAGGGTGGATGCTGAGAGATTGTTTCTGTTGGTTGGGGTATCTAAAACATGGGACCCAATTTCAAGAAAAGGGGCCAATCATTTAGCACTGGGATAGAAATTACTTCACTGAAAGGGTTGTGAATGTTTAGAATTCTCTACCCCAGAGGCGTTGAATACATTTAAGGCTGGGATAGACAGATTTTTGGTCACTCTGGGAATTAACGGATATAGGGAGTAGGCAGGAAAATAGAGTTAAAGCCCAAGATCAGCCATGATCATATTGAATGGTGGAGCAGGTTTGATGGGCTGTGTGCCCTACTCCTGACCCTATTTCTTCTGCTCTTGTTCTTTGCTGAATGCCTTCCGTAGCTCCATATATACATCTACTGTACAATCTTGATCAATCTTCTCTGTTACCTCAACGATTTCAATCAAGTTAGTCAGACATAATTAAGAAAACCATGCCGACTCTCCTTGATTAACTCAAGCCTTTCCAAATGAAAGTTTATTTCATCCCTGATCGTGGTTTACAATAGCTTTCTAGCCAGCAGTGCGAAGTTGGCTAGCCTGTAGTTTCCTGGTTTATCCACCTCCTCTTTCTTGAATAGTTGTATAACATTAGTCTTTGCATTTTCTTCACAAATGTTGCAGTTGGAAAATCATCTTAAATGTCCCTTCAGAGCTTAGCAGTAGCACAGGATTCTGTTAATGGTTTTATGTTGGGCTGAATAGTAATAGTGGGAAAATCATTAGCATTGCTTCATGAAGTATCCTGTTGTGACAAAAGGATTTAAGTAATGATTTTTTAATAATGAAAATTCTGCCATGTTCTTAAAAAGCCTTTAAATGCATTGCCCTAGGTCTCATTGGTAATAAGATCTGTTCCAGCTGTGACTTATAGAGCTGGTGGTGTATGAGATCTGAAATATTGGAATATACACAGATGCACTTAAGTTAATTGGATCTGTCCCCTAATAATTGGCTGATTTGGTGTTTTTACTTTATGGAGGATAACTAGTTATTGCTGTGTTAAGCCTAAATCAGGAATTGCTGTGTAAAGTAAATTCTACTAAAGTCTTCTGGGGTACTTTGTAATATTTTGGTTGGCATGAAAATTTCCATTGATTGTTATGGATTTGACATGGTGGTAACTGGTTATTGGTGATTTGAAAGTAACAAACAAACACTTGTTATGCAATAGATCCAATTACCATATCATGATGTATATTGTGAACTTTGAAAGGCTATAGGCCAGAATCACACGTTAGTATAGGTCCAGATTTTAGCAATGTCCTCTGCAAGACCTAAGCCATCTGACAATATAACAAAGGTATTTAAACCGTATTGATGTATTATGTCATTATATACTAAACAGTTTTCCCTGATCCAATATGCAACCTATATATAACCTAACATATCTATATCCTTTTAATGCATCAATCTGAATGGATACTTTGGAAAAGTACAACATATATATAGATGTAATTTATATGCTGCAACAGGCATAAACAAAACCATCTACACAACATCACAGCATTAAGGCTCACAGGTATAAGTGTACCATACATGAATGACCATTCAAAACTAGTAAGAATTCTACCTATGGTGATGATCAGGAAAGTGACTCCAACCAGCCTACAGGTCAACACAATAAAGCTCTAAGTTTCACTTTGGACTGAAATTGACATTATAGCTTTGGCTGAAATATGGCTCAGATTTGGTAATGCCTTCCCCCTTACTGAAGCCTCCCTGCCTGGCTGTATCTTCCAACACTTGTTCTGCAAAACCACTGTGCTGGCAGTGTGGCTATTATTACTAAACCTCACTTTAGACTATCCTGCTATTCCTCTGGCACTTTTGAACACTTTCCTTTATTCCAACTCTCTTGCCTCTTATTTGATATTCTCATTCTTTACCATCCCCTAAGCCCCATTTTGAGTTTCTCACTGAAATTCTCACTCCTTTCCTCGGCTCTTTATCCTTAATGATTTAATCTCCTTTTCAACTCATCTCCCCTCTTTCTTATGATTTCTGCCCTCCTCTCGTCCTTTAACTTGTTCCGCCAGATAAACTCTCTCAACTATTTTCATGCTTGATTTTGTTATCTCATCTGGGCTCTCTACTCTCATTGGCTCAATCACCTCACAACTCACATCCCCTTACATATTCCAACTCAATTTTCTTTGCAGACGCCCTTGGAAAACATTACCTCTGAAGTCACAACACACTTTCAAACTTTCAAACTTCCAACCTCTGAGCTTTTAGTTCTTTAGTTACCATACTTGTACAGCTGTCCATCTGCTCAATCACTCCCTCGCATCAGCTTTTGATGCCCTTGTCCCCATCAAAACATTTACTCACTCCCGCTTTGGTCATTGTCCAGTTTTGTTTCCTATCTTCACTCCCTCAAGTCCAATCTGATGCACAACTGGTTTAGCCATCCATCACTAGATCTGACTAGACCATATCAACTGGCTTTTCAAATCTCTCATTTTCCTTTTGTTCTTATTCACACAAGAACACAAGAATTAGGAGGAGGAGGAGGAGGAGGAGTAGGCCATTCAGCCCCTCAAGACTGCTCTACCATTCAATAAGATCGTGGCTGATCCGATTGTGGCCTCAACTCCACTTTCCTGTCTACCTCAATAACCTTTGACTCGCTTGTTGATCAAAAATCTATCTAACCAGCCTTGAATATTTTCAATGACCCAGACTCTGCTGCTTTCTAGGGAAGAGAATGTCACAGACTAATGACCCTCTGAGAAAAAAAATTCTCCTTATCTCAGTCTTAAATGGGAGATCCCTAAGTTTTAAAACTGCGTTCCTAGTTCTTGACTCTTCCACAAGTGGAAATATCCTCCCAGCATCCACCCCGTTAAGTCCCCTCAGAATCTTATTTGTTTCATTAAGATCACTTCTCATTCTTCTAAACTCCAATGGATATACTCCCAACCTGTTCAACTTTTCCTCATAAGATAATCCTTTCATCCCTGGAATTGGCCGAGTGAACCTTCTCTGAACTGCTTCTAATACAATTATATCCTTTCTTAAGTAAGGAGACCAAAACTGTACACAGTACTCGAGATGTAGTCATACTGAGGTTGTGTATAGCTGTAGCAACATTTCCTACTTTTACACTTCAACCCTCTTGTAATAAAGGCCAACATTCTATTTGCCTTCCTAATTACTTGCTGCATACTAACTGTTTGAGATTCATGTACCAGGCCACCAGATCCCTCTGTATTGTAGAGTTCCGCAGTCTCTCTCCATTCAAATAATAAGCTACTTTTCTATTCTTCCTGCCAAAGTGGACAAGTTCACATTTTCCCATATTATCCTCTATCTGCCAATTGTTTACCCACTCACTTAACCTATCTAAATACTCCTGTAGGTTCAATGTCCTCTTGACAACTTACTTTCCTACATATCTTAGTATCATCAGAAAATTTAGCTACCACACATTTGGTCCCTTCGTTCAAGCCATTTATATAGATTGTAAATAGTTGTGGCCCCAGCACTGATCCCTGTGGCATACCACTGGTTGAATCTTGCCAACTCGAAGCTGACCTATTTATTTCCACTCTCTGTCTCCTGTTATCTAACCAATACTCTATCCATCCTAATATATTACCCTTACACCATGTCCCCTTATTTTGTGTTGTAATCTTTGAAGTGGTACCTTGTCGAATGCCTTTTGGAAATTCAAGTACCCCACATCTACAGGTTCCCCTTTATCCACCTTGCTTGTTACTTCCTCAAAGAACTGTAATAATTTAGTCAAACACCATTTCCATTTCACAAAACCATGTTGACTCTGCCTGATTATAAATGTCCTGCTCCTTGAAGTGACAGACTAACTGGTCTATAGTTTCCTGCTTTCCATCTCCCTCCTATCTCAAATAGAGGTATTACATGGCGATTTTCCAATTTCCAATTTTCTGGGACCTTTCCAGAATCTAGGGAAGTTTGGAAAATCACAACCAATGCATCCACTTTCTTTTTTTCAATATATTTGATGATGGGTCAACTATAGACAAGTTGGTGGAATGGGCAGAAGCTCAGCCAGCATTTATTGCCCATTGTCTTTGTTCAGAGGGCATTTAAGAGTCAACCACATTGCTGTGGGTCTGGGTCCAGAGTTATATGTAGCCCAGACCAGGTCCTAAAGGACATAAGTGAACCAGATGGGGTTTTACAACAATCAGCAATGTTTTCACAGTCATCATTAGACTTCTAATTCCATATTTTAATTGGATGCAAATTCCACCATCTGCTATGGTTGGATTTGAACCCTGGTCCCCAAAGCATTACCCCTAGATTTCCTGGATTACCAGTCTATTGGCAATACCACTATGCCACTACCTCCCCTTTCTTTGTAGCCACTTCTTTTAAGACTCTAGGATTAAAGCCCTCAGGTCTAGGGGACTTGTCAGCATTTGCAGAATCACAGAATTATTATGGTGCAGAAGGAGGCAATTTGGCCCATGCCAAATGTCTGCACTGGCTCTCCTAATGAACAACTCATGTATTGGCATTCCCCAGCCTTCTTCCCGTAACCCCGCACATTCTTCTTTTTCAGATAACAGTCTAATTCCTTTTTGAGTGCTTCAATTGGACCTGCCTCCATCACACTCTCAGGCAGTGCCTTCCAAACCCTAACCACTCACTGCATAAAAAGTTTCTCCTCATGTTACTTTTGCTTCTTTTGCTATTTAATTTAAATCTGTGCCCTTTTGCTCTCGAGCCTTTCACGACTGGGAACAGTTTCTCCCTACCTACTCTGTCCAGACCCCTCATGATTTGGAACACCTCTATCAAATCTCCTCTGAACCTTCTTTTCTCTAAGGAAAACTGTCCTAACTTTTCCAATGTATCTTCATAAATGAAGTTCCTCATCCTAGGTATCATTCTTGTGAACCTCTTTTGCACCCTCTCTAATGTCTTCACATCCTTCCTAAAGTGTGCCGCCCAGGAATCCAGCTGAGGCCAAAGTAATGACTTACATAAATTCAACATGACATTCCTGCTCTTGTACTTTATGCCCCAATTAATAAAGCCCAGTATATGGTATGCTTTATTAACCGCTTTCAACCTGTCCTGCCACTTTTAATGATTTATGCACATATACACCCAGGTCCTTCTGCTCTTGCACCCCACTTAGAATTGCATCCTTTATTTTATATTGCTTCTCCGTGTTCTTCTGACCAAAATTAATCACCTCACTCTTCTCCGCATTGGACTTCATTTGCCATATGTCTGGCCATTTCACCAACTTGTCTATAGCCTTTTGAAGTTCTACACTATACTTTCACATTTCGCATTCTTCCAAGTTTTGTATCATCCACAAACTTTGAAATTGTGCCCTGTACACAAAGGTCTAGGTCATTAATATATATCAGGGCCAGAATATTGCGGTCAGCATGCGGGGGCGGGCCCGACATGCCAATGCGCAAAATGATGCACGATGACATCGGGTGTACGTACCGACTTCATCGCGCGTCATTTAGATATTTTGTTCCGTGGGTGCGTGCCGGAGGTGGCTGTGTGCCCGCCAAACTGTCAACGGCCTATTAAGGCCATCGAAAAAACAATTAAAGTAGTTAGCAACACTGTCCATCTAACCTGAAGGTTGTGGGCAGTTGAAGAGCCCAAACAGCCTTCGCATTTTCCAGGAAACCACATCCACGGGCGGGATGAGGTTTCCTGAAGGTTTTATAAAATTATTAATTAAATGTTGCACATTTCACAAGCATGGCCCAGCTCATGTGACACTGTCACATGATGGGACATGGTTAAATAATTTTTTTCATCCTTTATTACAAAATTACACTCTCAACTTAATCTCCCTGAGGCAGCTCCATGCCTCAGAGAGATTTCTGCACTCTTTCACGGGCACGCGCGAAAGAGCGCAGACCCCGACTCTCCCTCATCCCCCCGCCTGCACAGGTAGTGCTGAGCGCTGCCGGCCATGCGTCACACTGGGCGGGCCTTAATTGGCCCGCCCACATAAAATAGCGGTGCGCAGCCGATTGCAAGCGGCGATCAGCCCTGCGCCCAGCCCCACCCAGCCCCCCCCAGCCTGCCCGACACAGGTAAGTTTCTGGCCCAGGAAAAGCAAGGGTCATAACGCTGACTCCTGGGGAACTCTACTCCAAACCTCCGTTCAGCCCAAAAAACATCTATTACTCACTACCCTCTGTTTCCTGTTGTTCAGCCAATTCCGTATCCATTTTGCCACTGTTCCTTTTAATCCATGACCTATAACTTTGCTCACAAGTCTTTTTTGTGGCATTGTATCAAAAGCCTTTTGGAAGTCCATGTACACCACATCAACAGTATTGTCCTCATCAACCTTGTCGGTTACCTCCTCAAAGAATTCCACCAAGTTAGTCAAACATGATTTTCCTTTACGAAATCCATGCTGGCTTTCCTTAATTAACCTACATTTGTCTATGTGACTCTTCATTTTGTCTTGAATTATTGCTTCTTATAGCTGTCCCACCACCAAAGTGAAGTGGACTGGCCTGTAGTTGCTTGGCTTATCCTTACACCCATTATTGAATAAGGGTGTAACGTTTGCAATTCTCCAGCCCTCTGGGACCACCCTGAGTCTAAGGAAGACTGAAAAATTATGGCCAGTGCCTCTGCAATTTCCACTCTCACTTCGCTTTGTATCCTAGGATGCATCTCATTCTGTCCCGGTACGTTATCAAGTTTAAATACAGATAGTGTATCCAATACCCCCTCCTTTTCAGTTTTAAACTGATCTAGCGTCTGAATTACTTCATCTTTTATCATAGCCCGGGTAACATCTTCTTCCTTGGTGATTTATTTAGTAACTCCACAATGCCCTCCGCCTCCATGTGTAAATCATCTTTTTGGTCTTTGTTAGGCCCTACTTCTCCTTTTACCTCCTTTTTACTATTTATGTGCCTTTAGAAGACTTTGAGATTCTCTTTCATGCTAGCTCTCTTTTCACACTCCCTCTTTGCTTCTCTTATTTGCTTCTTCACCTCTCCTCTGAGTCTTTTGTATTCAACTTGGTTTTCAATTGTAATTTCTATTTCACACCTGTCATAAATTTTAGTTCTAATAGTTTTCCCAGTGGGCAGAATTTTCTGCCTGTTGGACGGACAGGCCCGACCCAATCTCTAGCAGGCGGGGATCAGCTCCCTGCCGGAGAAGCGGGCCCCGCCGCCATTTTAAGTGGGCGGGCTAATTAAGGCCTGCCCAGCGTGATGTCCGGTGGGAAGCGCTATGCGCTTCCTGTGCGGGCAGGGAGGGGGGGGATTCCCCAAATGCGAGAGTGCGCTCTTTTGCGCATGCGCATGAAAGAGCACACATCTCCCTGAGGCTAAGTGCTGCCTCAGAGAGATCGCTGACAGCTTTATAAACTTTAAAAATAGAAAAATAAAAAAATCCTTAACATGTCCCCCTCTTGTGACAATGGCACACGAGATAGGACAAGTTAATAAATTTCACTGAAACTTTAATAAACTTTTTTAAACCCTACATGAAACCTCATCCCACTGGTGGATGAGGTTTCATGTTTTTTTTGAGAAGCCTGCTGGGGTTCCTGGCCTGTCCGCCAGCCTTAAGGTTGGACAGGCAGGTCCTTTAATTGTTTTAATTATCCTGTCAATGGCCTCAATTGGCCATTGACAGGTTGGCGGGCGGACAGCTAATTTCGCTGTTGCTCCCGCCTTCCTGAATATTTAAATGGACCGGGATGACATCAGGGGTTATCCCCGACATCATCCCGTGTCATTTTCACGTCGGTGAGTGGGCCCCGCCCCCTGCTCGCCAACAGAAAAATTCAGCCCAGTATCTTTTACTTAGTCATTGTGATTGTTTTAAGTTCTTCCCTTACTTTTACCTCTTGATTTTCAAGTATTCTTGGGATTTTTCTGTGTCTTCTACAGTGAAGACAGGCACGAAATACCTGTTCAACACTTCTGCCATTTTCATGGCCTGAATTTTCAGGATGGCGGGAACACATCCCCGTCAAATCCAGCAGCCCCAATGCCATATTACACTCTAACGAGTGTTGATTGGCATGAGGCGGACTTCTGCTATCACTTGGGAGGAAGTCCCACCTTGGATTGCTGCTGGCCAATCAGATTGGCTGGCATCTCTCTACTCCCTCCAGGCACAGAGCTGCAATGGCCAGATGAGGCGCTGCAGGGAGCTGCCTGGCACGAAGTCCCAGGACCCGGAGGACAGGTAAGTGGCAGGGGTCCCGGGATGGGGAGGGCAGGCAATGTCTGAGGGATCGCAAAGGCCGGGGAGGGGTGGTGGATTGGGGTCTTGGGGGATAGGCTGGGGCTGAGAGGGAGGACCGGAAGTCACTGGGCCCTAAGGGGAGGGCACCCCCCAGTCAGAAGGGGCTTTCTGATGGAGACTTCCCGAGATCAAACTTAGTTTATTTCCTCAAACTTAGTTTATTTCCGGCCTTCCCCAACCTAAAAATTGAGGCTGGGTGGGAAAAGGCCACTCAGAGGCCACTTAAGGGCCTTAATTGGGGTGGGCTTCCCATCCGAGGCCCTGCACACCCCACCGTAAGATCACAATCATGTCGGGGTGGAGGGAATTCCTTCCATGCAATTTCACGCTCCATCCACACCTCAGAACCTGCTTGGGGGTGGTGGGGGCAGTGTAATACTCTGGCCCATGTTTCCCATTACTAATTCTCCAGTCTTACCCTCTAAGGGACCAACCCTCACTTTAATTAATCTTTTCCTTTTTAAATACTGTAGGAACTCTTACTATCTGCTTTTATATTTCTAGCTAGCTTTTTCCCATACCCTAATTTCTTCCTTATTATTTTTTGTCATTATTTGACTATTTCTAAATTCTGTCCAGTCTTCTGACCTACCACTAATCTTTGCAGTATTCTATGCTTTTTCTTTCAATTTAGCACCATCTTTAACTTCCTTCATTAACCAGGGATACTACATCCTTTTCATAGTCTTTCTTTCTCAATGAATATATATTTGCTGAGAGTTATGGAATATCTCCTGAAATGTCTGCCACTGTTTGTCTACTGTCCTACCTTTTAAGCTATTTTCCCAGTTCACGTTATTCATAATTATCAAAGCATTAAACTTGAACGTTTTTATGAAAATGCTGCTGGCTTATGCTTTAACTTAGTCGATTGGACTCTACAGCATTAATGACTCATCAGAGAATGGTTGCCTTAATGCCACATACCTGCCAAAATACCTTTACGCTTGCCAATTCAAATAAAGAGCTCATTTGTACTAACAGTTAATGTTCCCAGACTGGCAGTCTAATATTCAACTGAAGAAAAATTAAAGTAATGAAATAATCTGCAGAATCAGGCTGCATTCTGTTATCTTTTCATGACTTGAATTATTATGTGTCAAACATTCATTTTGTTAATTCTCATTATAATGACAAGTGCCTGATGCAACTTAATGACTGGCGGTGGGGGAATCTGTGGAACAGGGAATTAAGCCTGTGGGTTAAAGCTATATCCTAGAATGTCAGCTCGTTACTTCAGAGCTTCAATTGATTGATTTCCTGTTGCCTGGGAGCTGATGATTTGCTAAACAGGAATTCTTGGAACTGACAGAGAGGTATTAATAACATTTGCACAAATATAAATAATGCAGTAATGCAATACTTCTATTAAAATTGAGACATTAATAAAGCTAATAGGAATATTGAACAATACCATCATTGTAAGATTTGCAGGTTAATATAATCAAAAAAAAGTTACATATTTCTGTATATTATTTCTATGTATGGGAGTCACATGAAAACCAACGTATTGTAACTGGAGAAAAGTGACAATCAGAACACGCATTGCACAAATCTTGTTTTAATTAATAACTTATCAGCGTGTAATTAAGGTTTTAAACAATATAATTGACTGCAACTTACTAATCAGCTATTTTCTTGATGTTGTTTTCACCATAAGTATAAACACTTTCCCTGCAAAACAATTTTGCTTGGAATACAACATTGAAATCTATCATCTGGTGATTTAAGTTTGGTTTTGCTGGTCACTTGTCCCAAATAATCCACCCATTAAAAGGCTGGACTGTAAAAAAAATCAGTATAGCTGTATTTGACTTAGCTGCTGGGAAAGGCTGGAACAACTTGCAGCCAATAAGAAAACATATTCACTCTTTGCAATGGACTTATTCCAGGATATAGAGGTTCATCCTGTAATTGAGGCTACTTAAATGGCTTAGAAAGGAGGGACATCCTAACCAAGTGTCTCCACGTTAACAACAAGATAATCTATTTGTTTAAAAAATGAGATGAGTCATTTTCCTCTACAACAAGAATACATATTATGCGCAAAAATACTCTGATATTTTCCTTCCCTTTTAAGCACTTTGGGCAGAACTTGCTTTGGAACTACTGAAGTAATACTACAGCTGCCAGCGAGGCAGAAAATAATTTACTTAATTCAAGTAACACAGATAAATGTGAACATCATCTACATATATTTCAGAACTTTACAAAATGCTGTTAAACAGCTGATTATAAAAGACATTAAGCACTGCTCCTACTGTATTTCATATTTAACAGGTTGTTCTGAATCTGAAGAAATGCCATTTTACCCGTTGAATGGAATTGTTTTCTGATTATCTGCTTTGGCCAAATAATAAATTTTTTTCCTGGCGTTGTGGATTATTTTGTCTAGTATGGATTATTATTGCGTTCACTGTTATTTTGACATTTTTTTGTCAGCTGTGGCTCAGTTGACAGCACTCTGAGTCAGAAGGTTTTGGGTTTAAGACTCACTCCAGGCTGACATTCCAGTGCGGTACTGATGGTTTGCTGGTGTTCCATCCTTCAGGTGAGACATTAAATCAGAGCCCAGTTTGCCCTCTCAGGTGGATGTATAAGATTCCAATGCATTATTTTGAAGAAGAGCAAGGGAGTTATGGGTGATGTCCTAAACTATATTTTTCCCTTAATCTGTTCTTGTGGTGGTGATTATCTGGTCACTATCACATTGCTGTTGGCAGGAGCTTGCTGTGTTCCAATTGGCCACTGCATTTCTGGTATTACAACAGGGACTGCACTTCAAAAAGTATTTAATTAGCTGTAAAGTATTTTGAGACATTCAGAGGCCATGAAAGGCACTATGGAAATGAAAGTATTTCTTTTCTTTTACTTTTTGAGTTGCAGGCATTTTTTTTAGCAATTCTGAGCATGTGAAATGTTTTTAATTTGGTTAACTGTTTATATCCATAGTCAATTCCATCTTGTATTTTGTGAAACCCAATGCATTTTATAACTCAAAAACTAATCTTTATATATGACAATTTGTTTGACCTGTACAGAAAGTTTAGCGAATGAATACCATTCATATTTTTGGACTTTAGCTTTAGTCTCCATTTTAAGGCCTTTACCATGACGCATGATTGCATGATTTATATTGACATAAATTAAACATTCATTCAAGATCATTGAGGTGGAAACTTGAATAATTTTCAATCATCATCAACTAACCTATTAGCATTTGCAAGTTAAGATGCTGAAGATAATAATATGATCATTAGTGTGTAAAGAACATATCTTTTTATTTTCTGTTGGGCTGTGGAGTAAAATTACAATGGCTGCAGTTTGAAAGACATGTCCAGTGGAGCAGGACAAGAAATGTGTACAATATTGCAGTCCTGGAACAGAGTGTGCCATGAAAGACTGGATGGTGCTGGAAAGGAGTCCTGATTAAGGCAACAAAGTTTTAATTGGCTCCTGACCAGGTGACCAGCTTTTTGTGTGAGGGCAGTGCAGCATAATAGCTCCTAGCCTGAAAGGAACAAGACCTAAAACCTCTTTCTCTTGTGTATGGAAGATTCCTGTGATTCCACAATAATAGCTAGCTGGCTTTTCCTCTTCATATCTCTACAACCTGCTCTCTCTTTCTCTGAAAACCCCTGTCAAGAGGAAAAGGGGAAAACCACTGTTAGAGACGTTGAAAGGCAAGCGCTCAACTAGTGAACTAAATACATAAAATGCTGGAAGACCACCTCGTGTCATCAACAAAGAATTGAAAGGAGTTTGGAAGATATCAATCAAAACCAATCCATTGAATCCTGTACTCCGGATTGGTGCTATTGAACTATTTTATCCCACCCTTTAAGACCATGTTTAGTATGTCTTATATGTTGTGTGTGTGTGTGTGTGTTTGTGCATGCGTGTGTGTGTGTGTGTATTGGGATTTAAGAAGGGGATAGAGTTTAAATTATAGAGTTAGAAATTAGTTCATATTTCTTTCTTTTGCCACTGGTTAACAACAGTTTGTTCAATAAACTGTTATTTATTTATTAAGTTTACAAACCTGATACTTGTATTCTGTTAACCTAAATTAAACAGTTAGGTAGAATTGGGGCAATCTGGTGGCTTGATCAAACTTTTCACATTTGTCATGGCTTGGAGAACATTGGGGCTTGATATTACAGCGCACTATCCCCAGTGAGTCGTAACAAGTGTGCTTTGAATGCCAGCACTATCAGTCATGGTACTGAAACCTCACATATATTAAATTAGTTTCAAACAGCAAATCATGCCCTTAATACACTTAATGGTTCTGAAGTGTAAAAGCAGATACTGTAAAATGCTGTGTGATGTCTTAGCAACCAACCAATAAAGAGCATTTAACCAGCATAATATAAATATGTCCAGTCATGTGATTTATAAAAAGCACATAGTCTTCCTCATCTTTTTCAACCTAAGAATTCAGATATTTCTTGAACAATGGATTGGTCTCTTCATTGGAGTACAAGATTTGCCAATGAACTGCTCATCAAGTTGTAATATTCTACTTACTTGACTTCAGTCTGACTGATATCAGCTGGGCAAACTCTACAAAAATCAGGGCTGGATACATAAGATTGGAAAGGATCAGCATTGTTATATTTTATAAAATCATAGAATATGGGAGAATGTAGTATGGCAATTGTTTTGACCAGAGATGTTTTGGAGTGCAAATATAAGTAAGGAAAAGCACTTGAGAGAATCCAGCTTTAATTTACATGGGTAATCTTGGCCTGAGGCCAATATGCAGCTCAATAACCTTGGCAATCAGACCTGCTAAGCCGAGAAATTCATTTTCGTTTATGTTTCTTATTGACTCTTTGAATTTTGTAGGTTTTTGAGGAATGGAAAGGATGCGATGAATTTTAACCATCAAAAACAGGCTGGTTAGGGCTAGGTGAGATGTATAAGATTTTAAAATCTCAAACCTGAGCCAAAACTGACCTCCAATTCACCCACTTCCAGGTTTACTAGGTGGTGGGCAGCCTACCTGCTCCCAGGAGGCGAGTTGACCATTTAAATATTATAATGTGTTTTAAACTTATTATCCCTTTCAGGGTTAACTTTGGGATTCCAAGGCTTCAGGAAATCGATGGCTCAAGGGTGGTGAGGACAACTTTGGGGAGAAGGCAAGTACCTTTACAGAACTGCTTGTGGGCCAGGAGCACTTGGCATATGGTCCCTTCTGTGGGCCACAGGGTGACCAATCAGTAACCCCACCCCACAGAGCCCCTAGGGGAGGCTGCCAACATTTACTAAGTGGCCTCCCCACATGGGTGGGGGGGAGTAGGTGGCAGTGGTGAGGCTGGGAGGGGACCATATGCTATGTGGGAGGCCACCCATTAAAGACTGGCAGCCCCCCTAGGGGCTCTTGGGGGGCAGGGGCTCCTGATCAGTGGCCCACAGAGGGCCGCACATTGGATAGGGCCACCCTGCTGAAATCCACCACTTTCCACAACAACCTACCCCTTATTGGGGCCTGCCTGACTGGCCCTGCTGAGCCCCACAAACTCATCTTGGTTCTAGAGCCTCCTCCATGCTGGCTGGTCTAGGTCTGGCTGCAATATCAGCAGTGGCCACTTTTCCCAGTGGCACTGCTGAAACTGAAGATCTGCAAGCCCTCTGTTTGGCTGGCAGCTCTTGAAGGCATAAGTTCTGCCTTTAAAGGAGCAGAACCCCCTGACAGTTGAACTGTTAACTGCCGGATGGCATTTTAAATTCATTCACAGGATGTGGGCTTCGCTGGCTGGGCCAACATTTATTGTCCATCCCTAGTTGCCCTTGAGAAGGTGGTGGTGAGCTGCCTTCTTGAACCGCTCCAGTCCATGTGGTGTAGGTACACCCACAGTGCCGTTAGGAGGGAGTTCCAGGATTTTGACCCAGCGACAGTGAAGGGACAGTGATATATTTCCAAGTCAGGATGGTGAGTGACATGGAGGGGAACTTCCAGGTGGTGGTGTTCCCATCTATCTGCTGCCCTTGTCCTTCTAGATGGTAGTTGTCGTGGGTTTGGAAGGTGCTGTATAAGGAGCTTTGGTGATTTTCTGCAGTGCATCTTGTATATGGTACACACTGCTACTACTATATGTCGGTTGTGGAGGGAGTGAATGTTTGTGGATGTGGTGCCAATCAAGCGGGCTGCTTTGTCCTGGACGTTGTCAAGCTTCTTGAGTGTTTTGGGAGCTGCACTCATCCAGGCAAGTGGGGAGTATTCCATCACACTCCTGACATGTGCCTTGTAGATGATGGACAGGCTTTGGGGAGGTAGGAGGTGAGTCACTCGCCGCAGGATTCCTAGCCTCTAACCCGTGTTTATATGGCTATTCCAGTTTAGTTTCTAAGTCAATGATAACCCCAGGATGTTGATAGTGGGGGATTCAGTGATGGTAATGCCATTGAAGGTCAAGGGGCGATGGTTAGATTCTTTCTTGTTGGAGATGGTCATTGTCTGGCACTTGTGTGGTGTGAATGTTACTTGTCACTTGTCAGCCCAAGCCTGGATATTGTCCAGGTCTTGCTGTATTTGGACAGGGCTGCTTCAGTATCTGAGGAGTCGTGAATGGCACTGAACATTGTGCAATCATCAGTGAACATCCCCACTTCTGACCTTATGATAGAAGGGAGATCTTTGATGAAGCAGCTGAAGATGGTTGGGCCAAGGGCACCACCCTGAGGATCTACCCTGTAATGATGTCCTGGAACTGAGATAATTGACCTCCAACCAGCTGCAACCATCTTCCTTTGTGTTTGGTATGACTCCAAGCAGCGGAGAGTTTTCCCCCTGATTCCCATTGACTCCAATTTTGCTAGGGCTCCTTGATGCCACACTCGGCCAAATGCTGCCTTGATGTCAAGGGGAGTCACTTTCACCTCACCCCTGGAGTTCAGCTTTTTTGTCCATGTTTGAACCAAGGCTATAATGAGGTCAGGAGCTGAGTGGCCCTGGTGAAACCCAAACTGGGCATTGGTGAGCAGGTTATTGCTAAGCAAGTGCCGCTTGACAGCACTGTTGATGACCCCTTCCATTACTTTACTGATGATGGAGAGTAGACTGATGGGACGTTAATTGGCTGGGTTGGATTTGTCCTGTTTTTTGTGTACAGGACATACCTGGGCAATTTTCTACATAGCTGGGTAAATGCCAGTATTGTGGCTGTTGTTTCCGTTCAGTGCCATTAAAATCAACCCATAGTGTGCAATGTTAAAATTGATCCTTCCAGTTGGCCCACGGAGCTTTGCAAAAAACACTTAAGTGGCCACAAGGACAAGAAACCTGGACTTATTTTTCTTTCCCTGGTGAAATTAGAGGAACAAGTTTAATTTTCAGGCCTTCTGCCTGGCAGTAATCCGAAGATGGTATGCGATGATCTTTGTTCAAACACTGCACACATTAAAAATGTATTTTTTTTAAAAAAAGGATGAACAATTGAACTCCAGTTGTGAGAAGGATCATTGATGGGGACTATTTCCTGTGAACGAGGAGTTCCCAGTGAATTGGGTCAGAAGTTAAAGTTGATTAAGTCTCTGCAGTTCACACAAAACGGCCCATCAATACTACTGACTGAATGGTTTAATGAGGTCCTCTGATCATTCTCACTGGAGTCAGCAGACTCAGCAATAGCCATGGCAAATTGCCAAGGACACAATAAAACTTGACTAGGTAAAGGACATAGAAATCTCAACAAAAAGAATACTTTATGGTTTTGACAAGCTCAGGAAGAGCCCAATTTCACCTTATTTATTTTACAGTTTGTATTTATATAAGTAATTTTGTTGCCAAGTGATATCTAAGTTCTGCACACTCGTTAGACTAACTATTGACTTCTGTCAATACTTAATGTTTTATGTAATGATCCACTTAGAAGCAATCTTTTCTAATTTCTAAACAGTTTTTACTAATTCCAAGAACGCCTACTTTTGAGTGAAGTTAATGATTAGAGTTCATGTGGGATAAGAATTTGTTGCCTGACTTCAGCAATGAGGTGGTGACCTAGAATCATACATAGTGGCTGCCCCAAAACAGCTGTGATGTAACCTGTAGACATTGAGGCAATTTGTGCATTAAATACAAATAATTGGCTGTAATTGCTGGCCCTGTGCTAAAAAGTGATTTAATACTTCTGTAACTTCAGCCACAAGAGTGGATGTAACTCTTAATCACTTGAATAGAACCTTTTAAAAATTGGGCTTGAACCCCACGACCCTAGTTCACAAGGGAAACCCAAACTCCACTGGTGATAGTAGAAAACAAATTGCTGCATAACACTGTCGAGGTGTAAACCGCAAACCAGGGAGTATCAGTTTAGTTTTAGTTAAGGATTTAAAAAAAACATATTGACTTAAGAACCATATCACTACAGCAAGCCAGTGTTGAAGTGGCTGAACAAAAATTAGGCTCCTGTTGCTATAAATTCCAGCAGCAGAGTGCTGGGAGTGGCTTAATGACCCCAAACATGTAGCAATTAAGGTAAAATGAATCATAATATAGTTAGACATTTTCCCTTGTACATATCAGTAACAGTAATTACTTTCCACGCTTTTCCATCTAATCAACAAGGGAAATAGCACATCAACTGTGTCCTAATACTGTACTGTTCAGTGTTTAAAATATAAATCAAATGTAAATTAGGCTACCACACATCCCAAAAGTAAATTTATGAAAACCAGCTATGTAAGATTTATTACACACTTAACATTTCTTAAGCACACATTCCTTAAGATTTTTTGTTATTCCTTCATGGGATGTGGTATTGCTGGCAAGGTCAGCTTTTATTGCCTATCTCTAATTGTAATGTTCAATGGTTTGATTGACCTATGTTTGATTATGTTAGTCTGGTAACTGATCTATGTAACAGTACTTGATTGCTTGAGCCTCTGGGTGGAACCAGAGCATTAAAAAACAGAGAAGCTTCAAGAAAGATGATGTGAGCTGAGGCCATGTGGGTATATAGAAATCCTGCGAGTTCTGAGATATTTTAACATATTGCAAATAAACCTGTTTGGATTTAGAACTTGTGTCATCCCTGCATTGTTCTGAGATAATTCATATAAGAAAACTAGCAGAAAAATGCTGAAGATCAAACACTGACTGCCTTTGTGAAGGTATTGTTGAGCTGCTTTTTTTGAACCTCTGCAGCTTTTGTGTTGTAGGGGCACCCACAGCTGTTAGGGAGTGAGTTCAAGATTTTGACCCAGCAACAGCAATCAAATGGCAATATATTTTGAAGGCAGCACTGTGTATGACTTGGAGAGAAATCTGCAGGTGGTGGCGGTGTTCCTTGTGTCTAGTTCTCTTGTTCTTTTAGGTGGCAGAGGTCATGAGCTTGGAAGGTGCTGTCAAAGGACGCTTGGTCAGTTGCTGCACCTTGTAGATGGTACACAACACAGCCACTGAGCACTGGTGGAGGGAGTGAATGTTGAAGATGGTAGGAGGGGTGCCAATCAAGCAGGCTGTTTTTTCCTGGATGGTGTTAAGCTTCTTGAGTGTTGTTGGAGCTGCACTCATTCAGGCAAGTGTGGAGTATTCCATCACACTCCTGATTTATGTCTTGGAGATGATGAACTGGTTTTGAGGAGTTGCTTACCACGGAATTTCCAGTACTTGAACAGCATTCGTAGCTGCAGTATTTATATTGCTGATCCAGTTCAGTTTCTGGTCAATGGTAACACCAGGTTGTTGACTGTGGGGGATTCAGCAATGTAATGCCATTGAATATCAAGAGGAGATGGTTAGATTCTCTCTTGTTGGAGATGGTCACTGGCATTAATGTGGTGCGAATGTTACTTGCCACTTATCATCTCATGCATGTTGTCCAAGTCTTGCTGCATGCAGGCATGGACTGCTTCAATTTCTGAAGAGTTATGAATGGGACTGAACACTGTGCAGTCATCAGTGAACATCACCACTTCTGACCTTATGATGGAGAGAAGATCATTGGCGAAGTAGCTGAAGATGGTTGAGCCTAGTAATCTTAGGCCTTATGGAGCTGGTCTTATGGAGTTGTAAACATGTCCTCAGGTGACCCAGAGTTGAAAATTACACATCCAGCACTCCTTTTCTTTCTACACAGGAGTCTATCTACATCTCACACAAAGCTGTTCCCTCTGAATCATATTTGAACAGCAAGATGAAGATTAAGAGGCACAGAGGAAGTGCAAAGAATGAACACCAATAGCAACAGGAATGCCACCCAACATCAAAATGTTACAACACTGCTCTAACAAAAGAGGAAACCTGTTACCTAATTTCTAGCCTTAGATGTAGGGCTACATTGCAGAAGGGTTAGACCATTTTTGGCTTCAATTGAAAGGGAAGCACATCAACAACAGGGATTAAAAATTGTAATGTGTGTCATAGGATCTGGATTCAGATTTGCATACTTAAACGGCCTCCCATCAAATAGGCAGGCACTCCAACCAGCCAGCACCCCTTAAGGGAGACAACAGCTGGAGTGCCATTTTTGGGCTGTTAGTGCCTTGGTTAAGCATTGGCCTGAAATTAAAATCTATCCCAATGTCTATCCTTCATAAAATTTTGAAGTGGGAATATTCCATTGCAAATGCTGACATAAAAGGCATTTCTCAAAAAAGATGACAAATTAAGGAAGTTTGTTTTAAGATATTGAGGCAATACCCCATGGCATTGCATGTGGGCAGTCAAGATCTGTCTGTTTTAACAAGAGGCATAATTGGAGCTAATGAGAGTCCAATCAGACAGATCTAGGAGAAAAATTGGGATAGAGCCAGAGGCAGGGTCAGGAGGGAAGTCTAGATGCAGGCTGTCGTGTGTTTTACATTTTGGACAAAGGAGATGGACATTTCAAGTTTACTGGAGCAGAGTAGGAAAATTATGTAGGTTGTTGTTTGTCAGTGCATTCAGACACTAGAGATCCTCTGAGTTGGCCAAGGTTCCGTCTTGAGCTGAAATGTCAGTTAGTCCTGAACTTAGCACATTACAGCATCTTAATATAGACTAGGAACGGCTGCCAGAGGCTCATAAAGTGGCTGATTACCAGTTAAATTACCTGCTAGCACCCCTTAAAGAAGCTACATGGTATTTTGGTGACTGGCATTTGTCCTAACGCCCCAACCTAACAGCAGCCATCTTTTTGGGAGTAAACAAGGCATTAGCGGGGATTTCAAGTGTTGCTTGAAGGGATATTCACCACTTCATGTTCACTTGCTGCTGGAGCTATGAGGAGGACCTCTGAAATACCTCAGGAGACTTACTGGGACCTTTTGTCAAGACTTTACCAACACTCTCGCAACATTTCCTGCAAATTATCAGAATATTGCCTCAAAAGTTCTGTGTTACCCCACCTTATTGGACATCTTATAAGAGTTACCAGGAGAAAGGGAGTGCTTGGTCATGGACATTCTGCTATGTGTCGTCCTTTGTCTAAAGGAGGATTGGAGGAGGACATGAGACCAGGCATACCAGCACCACTGCTGAGGGAGAGAGTTTAAGGTGGTATCTTTCACCCCTATGAGTACAGGACGTCCTGCCTCCTCTGGGCCTCTTCCATCAGGCCATCCATCATCACGTTTAAGACCTTGTGTGTTGTCTGCTTCAGTCCTTGAGCCATTTTGCAACATTCTGCTGTTCTAACCAGCCTGTTGTGGAAGAAGAAACAAGAATCCCACTTTTTTTCATTTGTTCATGGGATGTGGATGTCACTAGCAAGACCAGTGTTTGTTGCTCATCCCTCACTTCCCTTGAGAAGGCGGTGGTGAGCTGCTGCTCGAACTGCTGCAGTTTGTGTGATGAAAGTAGGCCCACAGTTCTGCTGGGGAGAGAGTTCCAAGATTTTAATCCAGTGATGAAGAAGGAACGATGATATATTTCCAAGTCAGGATGGTGTGTGGCTTGGAGGAAAACTTGCAGGTGGTGGTGTTCCATATGTCTGCTGCTCTTGTCCTTTTAGGTGGCAGAGGTCACAGGTTTGAAAGGTGCTCTCGAAGGAGGTTTGGCAAGTTGCTGCAATGGGTCTTGTATATAGTACACACTGCTGCTGCTGTGTGTCAGTGGTGGAGGGCGTTAATGTTTAAGGTGGTAAATGCATGCTGATAAAGTGGGTTACTTTTGTCCTGGGTGGTACTGAACATCTTGAGTGTTGTTGGAGCTGCACTCATCCAGGTAATCAAGGAGTATTCCATTACAATCCTGACTTGTGCCTTTTAGATGGGTAACACAGTTTGGGGAGGCAGGAGGTGAATCACTCACCGCAGAATTCCAAGCCTCTGACCTGTTCTTGTAGCCACAGTGTTTATATGGCTGGTCCTTCTTAGTTTTTGGTCAATAGTAACCCCCAGGATAATGATGGTGGGGGATTTGATGATATTGACATTGAATGACAAGGGGAGATGGTAGCACTCTTGTTGGAGATGATCATTGCCTGGCACTTATGTGGTGTGAGTGTTACTTGCCACCCATCAGCCCAAGTTTGAATGTTGTCTAGGTTTTGCTACATGTGAGCACAGACTGCTTCATTATCAGGAGTTGCGAATGGGACTGAACACTGTGTAATCATCAGCTTCTAACCTTATGATGGAGGGAAGGTTATTGATGAAGCAGCTGAAGATGGTTGGACCTAGGACACTATCCTGAGAAACTCCTGCAGCAATGTCCTGGGACTGAAATGATTGGCATCCAACAACGACAACCATCTTCCTTTCTGTTAAATATGACTCCAGCCAGTGGAGAGTTTGCACCTTACTTCAATTTTGCAAGGTTCCTTGATGTCACACTCTGTCAAAAGCTATTTTGAAGAGCAGATAATCTTACCTTGCCTATGGAATTCAGCTTCTTTTCCCACATTTGGACAAAGGCTGTAATGAGGTCTGGAGTGTAGTGCAACTAAGCATTAGGGAGCAGGTTATTGCTGAGTAAGTGTTGCTTGATATACTGTCAATGACACCTTCCATTACTTTGCTGATCCCTGAGAGTAGGTTGATGCGGCGGTAATTGGCCAAATGGGACTTGTCTTCCTTTTGTGGACAGGGCATGCCTGGGCAGTTTTCCTCCCTGACAGGTAGATGCCAGTGTTGTCTATGTATGGAACAGCTTGGCTAGGGGCATGGCTAGTTCTAGAGTGTAAATCTTCAATACTATTGCCAGAATGTTGTCAGGGCCGATATCCTTTGCTGTATCCAGGGCCTTCATCCGTTTTTTGATATGTGGAGTGAATCAGATTGGCGGAAGACTGGCATCTCTGATGCTGGGGGCCTCAGGGGAAAGCTGAGATGGATCACCCAATTAGCACTTTTGGCTGAAATGATTACAAATGCTTCAGCCTTGACCTTTGCACTCACATGCTGGGTTCCACCATCATTCAGGATGGGGACATTTGTAGAGCCTCCTCCTCGTTGTTTAATTGCCCACCATCATTCATGAATGGATGTGGCAGGACTGTAGAACTCTGATCTGATCTATTGGTTACGCGGTCACTTGGCTCTGTCTAAGGCATGCTGCTTCAACTATTTAGCATGCATGCACTCCTATGTTGTGGCTTCATCAGGATGGCACATCATTTTTAGACACACCTGGTGCTGCTGCTGTCATGCTCTCCTATACTCCTCGTTCAACCAGGGCTGGTCACTTGGCTTGATTGTAATGTTGGAGTGAGGTATATGCCAGGCTTTTACTGCTTCAAAAGCTATGTATAATCATTACTTGAGTGTTAAATTTGCATGTTGGCGCTGCAACACCCCAGGCAAATTCAAATTATGGTAATCAGCTAAATGGCCTACTTTTGTTCCTATATTCCTATTATGACCAAAATGTTGTGCTAAATCCACATATTAAATGAATGTGTCTTATTTGTGGAGCACCCATTTCACACCTGTTTTCAATTTTTGGTTGCATAATCGCCTATATTTTTAAAATTTCACAGCAGCCAATACTGGGACAGAGTAGAACCTTCTGTGTTTGGGGCGGAAATTGGGACCAGAGATGGAGCTGATAGTGCAGCTGGAGGATGAAGAGCATAATCAGAGCCATGAATAGGGCTGGAACTTCAACAAAACTGAAACCGAATGGAGGCCAAAAACAGTACCAGAAATTTTTATGCCATTTCAGCTGGACCTCCGATTTAAGAGCTCGTTCTTGGAAGATTCCTTAAAAGTTAGTTTGCCACAGAAGGGCCCGAAGTCTAAAAGCGGGAAGGGAAGATTTAAAAATTAACTTTGCAGCTGGCTGTGAGCCCTAAGGCCAAAAGGCTTGGATTTGAGCCACATTTTAATTTGTTTTTCCAGGCAAGTATATTGAAGAGCTGGGAGAGGGTTAGGAACCAGGGCTGCATGAAAAATTTTGTACTCAAGGCCAGAGACTGAAGAGTGGAGTGGCATTGCTAATTAGTTTTTAAAGGCAGAGACCTTGGGAGCCAGCAGCTTCACTAAAACTGTTTTTGGAATGAAAGATTTAGGGTTCAAATTTCTGCCCTCTGGCAATATAGGGACCCTGTTATTCAAGTGGGCAGTAGCAACAAGTTGTACTTATGTAGTTCCCTTAACATAGTAAATAGCCCCTAAGGTGCCACACAAGACAGTTATCAAACAAAATCTGACACTGAGCGATGTAAGGAGGTGTGAGGACAGGTGAGTAATAACTTGGCAAAAAAGGTAAGTTTTAAGAACGATCTTCAAGGAGGAGAGAGAGGTAATGCGGTGGAAAGCAATATGGAGGACATTCTACAGCCTAGGACCCAGACAGCCGAAGGCACAGGCACAGTGCTGGAGAAATTAAAGTCAAGGATGTGCAAGGGGCCAGGATTAGAGGAGTTTGGAGATTGGAAAATGTTGCAGAGCTGGAGGAGTTGCAGAGGTAGGAAGGGTTGAGGCTATGGAGGAATTTGAAATCAAGGATGAGAATTTTAAAAGTGAGGCTTTGTTAGACTGGGAGCCAATCTAGATCAGCAAACACAAGGGTGATGACTGAACAGGACTTGGTGCAAGCAAGGACACAGACAGCAGTGTTTTGAATCAGTTCAAGTTTATGGAGGATGGAAGATAATAGGCCAGCCAGAAGAGCATTACAATAGTGGTCAAGTCAAGAGGTAACAAAGTAATGGATGAAAATTCCAGCTGTAGCTGAGCTGAGGCAGAAGCAAATGCAGAGTTGGGGAATGTTACGTAGATTGATATTGGTGGTCTTGGTAATGGAGCTGTTATGTAGTCAGAAGCTCAACTCAAGTTCCAATAGGACACCAAGATTGCAATCAGTCTGGTTCACCCTCAGACAGTAACCAGGGAGAGGGACAGAGTCAGGGTTTGTGGTGGAGATCGAAGAGAATGGCAGGTGAGAAATTTAGGACAGGATCTGAACAAGGCTGGTAAATGGAGTCAAGCTACAGAACAATCAAATTCTAACTTAATAACTGGAGGAGAGAGCGAGAGGAGTACCCTGGGATAGGCAGTCAGCAGCACCTAGAGGAGAGTGCGAGAGGAGGACCCTGGGACATGCAGTCAGCAGCACCTGGAGAAGAGTGTGAGAGGAGGACCCTGGGACAGGCAGTCAGTTGCACCTAGGGAAGAGTGGGAGAGGAGGACCCTGGGACAGACAGTCAGTTGTACCTGGAGGAGAGTGCAAGAAGAGGACCCTGGGACAGGCAGTCAGCAGCACCTGGAGGAGATTGCGAGAGGACGACCTGTTTCTACCTGTCAGAGCCGAAATGTGATGTCAAGGGAAAACAGGTAGGTGATTAGTGGGTATCTCTTCTGTGTCTCTTTTGATTGGCCAAGTGGTTTAAGTCAGGAGACATTATTACAGCTAAGAAATTCACTTTTAAAATATTTAACATCCAAATTAATTAATTAAGTAGAATAGAGACGGCTGAGCAGGTGATGTGTTGCAGCTGTAGTATGTGGGAGCTGGTGGACACCGGTGCGATCCGCAATGACCACATCTGCAGCAAGTGTTGGCTGCTCGAGGAACTTCGGCTCAGAGTTGATGAGCGGGAGTCTGAGCTGCGGACACTGCGACACATCAGGGAAGGGGAGAGTTACGTGGACACTGTGTTTCAGGAGACAGTCACACCCCTTAAATTAATTACATCAAATTTGGACTGTGGTCAGGAATAGGAGGGTGTGACTGTGAGTGAGGCAGGTATGGGGATCCAAAATTTAGCTTTGGAGGAGCCTCAGCCAGTGCCCTTGTCCAATAGGTATGAGGTTCTTACTTCCGGTGTGGATGAGGGCACAGACTGCAGGGAGGATGAGTGAACTGACCACTGCACTGTGGTACAGAGTGCCATTCAAGAGCGGAGGGGGGGGTGGTGGGCGGAGAAAAGAGAAATGTAGTAGTAATGGGGATAGCATAGTTAGGGGAATGGATACTGTTCTCTGCAGCAAAGACAGAGAGTCCCAAAGGCTGTGTTGCCTACCTGATGCCAAGGTTAAGAACATCTCTTCTGGGCTGGAGAGGAACTTGGAGTGGGAGGGGAAGGATCCAGTTGTCGTGCTCCACGTAGGCACCAGCAACATAGGCAGGACTAGGAAAGAGGTTCTGCTGAGGGACTACGAGTAGCTCGGGGCTAAATTAAAAAGCAGAACCACAAAGGTAATGATCTCCAGACTACTACCTGAGCCACGTGCAAATTGGCGTAGGGTAAATAAGATTAGAGAGGTAAATGCGTGGCTCAAAGATTGGAATGGGAGAAATGGGTTCCGATTTATGGGGCACTGGCACCAGTACTGGGGAAGGAGAGAGCTGTTCTATTGGGACAGGCTTCATTTGAACCATGCTGGGACCAGTGTCCTGGTGAATCATATAACCAGAGTTGTAGATGGGACTTTAAATGAATTAATGGGGGAGGGGAGTGTTCAATTGAAGGGAAGTTTAAAAAATCAAAAAGAAATGAGAGCGCAGAGGTGCAGGGCAGTGAAGAGAAGAACGATAATCAAAGTGTGACAGTAAGGGGCAGAAAATATAAGCAGAAGACTGCAGCAGAAATCAGAACCAGAATGAGCAATAATGGTAAAAAGTCAAAGCTTAAGGCTCTTTATCTGAATGCACGCAGCATTTGTAACCAGATGGATGAGCTGACGGCACAAATAGAAATAAATGAATATGACTTGATAGCTATTACAGTGACGTGGTTGCAGGGTGACCAAGATTGGGAACTCAATATTCAAGAGTATTCGACACTCCAGAAAAATAGGCAAAAAGGAAAAAGAGGTGGGATAGCTTTGTTTATAAAGGAAGGTATCAGTGCGGTTGTGAGTAGTGATATAGGTGCAATAGATCGTGATGTGGAATCAGTTTGGAAATAAGCAATAGCAAGGGGAAGAAGTCATGGGTGGGAGTTGTCTATAGGCCCCCGAAGAGCTGCCTTACCGTAGGACAAAGTATAAATCTGGAAATAATGGAGGCTTGTAAGAAGGGAGCTAAAATTGTCATAGGTGATTCTAATCTGCATATTGACTGGACAAATCAGAATTGCAGGGGTAACATGGAAGACGAATTTGTAGAGTGCATCAGGGGTTGTTTCTTAGAGCAATACATTGCAGGACCTACCCGGGAACAGGCTACTTTAGATATAGTAATGTGTAATGAGGTGGAATTAATAAGAGATATCATAGTTAAGGATCCTCTAGGAGGTAGCGATCACAACATGGTAGAATTTCAAATTCAGTTTGAGGGTGAGCAACTTGGGTCTCAAATCAGTGTCCTCAACTTAAATAAGGGCAATTACAAAGGTATGAAGAAAGAGTTGTCTAAAGCAGACTGGGAAAATAGACAAAGGAGAAGGTCAGTGGATGAGCCGTGGCAGACATTTAAGCAGATATTTCATAGTGCTCAGCAAAAATTTATCCCAGTCAAAAAGAGGCACTTGATGAGAAGGATGAACCACCCGTGGTTAACAAAGGCAGTCAAGGAGAGTATCCAATCAAAAACTAAGGCATACAAAGTGGCAAAAACTAGTGGTAGGCCAGAGGATTGGGAATTTTTTAGGAACTAGCAACGGATAACTAAAAATCTAATAAAGAGGGAGAAAACTGATTGTGAAAGCAAATTGGCAAGAAATATAAAAACAAACAGCAAGAGCTTCTACAGGTATATAAAAAGAAAGAAAGTGGCTAAAGTGAGTGTAGGACCCTTGGAGGATGTGACTGGAGAATTGATAATGGGGAACAGGGAAATGGCAGATAATTTAAACCAATATTTTGCATCGGTCTTTCCGGTGGAGGACATTATAAACATCCCAAAGATATCAGATAAGCAAGGAGCTAATGGGAGGAAAGATATTGCAATCTATCATGAGGGACAAAGTATTTGACAAACTAGTGGGACTAAAGGCAGACAAGTCACCAGGACCTGCATCCAAGGGTTTTAAAGGAACTGGTTGTAGAGATAGTGGAGGCATCGGTTGAATGGGCAGTGAAAGGTTATGAACAATTGATAACTTAATGGCCTTTATGGGCCTTTTAATTGTTGGTGGGCGTGCTGTTGGCACTGGTGTGCGAGAAAGGCATTGAAGTGGATGACCAGACATGATCGTATTGAATGGGGGAGAAGGCCACTAACTCCATTCCCTGACCACCTTTCCCAGCCCTCTCACTGTCAACTGTCTGAAGCTAAGCCACACTATTCATGCTGTCTAAGGAGCCTTGGTGAATTCCTGCAGTGCACCTTGTAGATGGTACACACTGCTGTAACTGTGCTTTGGTGGTGGACGGAGTGAATGTTTGTGGATGTGGTGCCAATCAAGCGGCTGCTTTGCCCTGTACGGTGTCGAGCTTCTTGTGTTGTGGGAGCTGCACTCACCCAAGCAAGTGGGGAGTATCCCATCACACTCCTGACTTGTGTCTTGTACATGGTAGACAAGCTTTGGGGAATCAGGATGTGAGTTACTTGTTGCAAGATTCCTAGCCTCTGACCTGCTCTTGTAGCCACAGTATTTATATGGCTAGTCCAGTTCAGTTTCTGGTCAATGGTAACCCCAGGATGTCCATTGTGGGGGTTCAGTGAAGGTAATGCCATTGAATATCAAGAGGCAATGGTTGGATTCTCTCTTGTTGGAGATGGCATTGCCTGGCATTTGTTACTTGCCACTTGTCAGCCCAAGCCTGGATATTGTCCAGGTCTTGCTGTATTTGGACTTGGAGGGGTATGGACAGGGTAAATAGTGAGAAACTGTTCCCACTCAAGAGAACGTCAAGAACTAGAGGGCACATATTCAAAATAATTGAGAAAAGGAGTAAATGTGATGTGAGTAAAAATGTTTTCACCCAGAGGGCGTTTGGAGTCTGGAACAAACTTCCAGGGTGATGGAGGTAGGTTTGAATGAGCATTCAAAATAGAATTGGATTGCTACCTGAAAAGAGAGAATGTGCAAGGTTACGGGGATAAGGCAGGGGAGTGGGACTAGGTGGAATGCTTTTTCAGAAAACGAGTGCAGACTTGATGGGATGAATGGCCTCCTTCTGCACTGTAAAGACACGGTAATACTGTGATAACCTTGGTGTTGTGTTTAACCCCATGATGTGTTTCTTACTGCATGCCCACAAAGTCACCAAGACTGCCCATTTCCACATCCGTAATATCTGACTCTGACCTTGCCTCAGGTGCTGCTGAAATCTTCACCTATGTTTTTGTTATCTCAAGATTTGATTATTCCAATGCTCTAGGAAGGTAGGAACATCTGGACTATATTGCAATGCTCTCCTGGCCAGCCTTCCATCTTCTACCCTTCATAACAATGTGTTCACCCAAAACTCTGCTGCCTGTATCTTAACTCGCATCAAGTTTCGTTCACACATCATCCCTGTGCTTGCTGACCTACACTCCCAGTCTGACAATCTGCAACCTTGTTTTAAACTGCCTCCGCGGCCTCACCCCTCCTCACCTCTGTGATCTCCTCCAGCCCGACAAGCCTTTGAGATCTCTGCTCTCTTCCAATTCTGGCATATTGTGCATCCCCTTCCATCCCTTAAACTCTCTGCTTCTCTCTGTCTCTTTGTCTCCTCCTTTAAGGTGTTCCTTACACCTTGGCCCAAGCTTTTGGTCGCTCCTAAATTAATTTCTTTGTCTTGTTGTACACTTGTGTCTCATTATGATTCGATGACATGCCTGGAAATATTTTTCTATGTTAATGGTGCTATATAAATGCAGTTTATTGTTGTTGTTATGTCTGGACCTATAAGGGAGTGTCTTACAATATACTCTGCAAATTTATCTTAATTTGCTGCAGGCGGCATAATTTTACCATCAAGGGAGGTCTAGTCATTGAGCAAGTGGAGAATGTTGAGGGCAACCTGCAGCAAACAGCAGGATACTATCAATCAGCCAGAAGTTGAGACACTGTTACCAGCAAGAAAAGCTATAGGTAAGATATTCAGCCAAGTTCCTCATCTGCCCAATGTCTTCATACCTCCCATCTTCTTCATACCTTGACTTTCCCCACCAAGATGCTAATCACATTTCCTAATAGTAGGAGCTAAGCAAAGTGAGAAATATCCATCTGTGCCCAGCATTAACCAGCAAGCCAGCAAAAAATTTCTTAACGCTGTATTAACCTCAACCAGTGTCAGTCAAGTAGGACTAACAGTTGGAAATACTATAGAACAACAATACAGAGAAGCTAACAAAATCAAACCACAAATAGATTAATAACTGTGGCTCACTTTGGAACTAATGAAGGTAATGAGATATCACATGCCTTCTGAAACTGTCAAATATTTGTAAAAAAGGGATCAGAATTGGAACTTGTACATCTCAATTGCCTACAAGTAGATTCAGAAGTAAATCAACAAGACAACAGTAAGATGCAGAGTACAATCAATTCTATTCTCAAACTAGAAAGACAGAACAGGTTGAAAAATGCAATAGGTAAGTGAATTTTCTGAGCTGGCAGTATCATAGGAGAATAACAGGCTACATCACATGCAAAGATATAAACTCTCAAAATATCAATTAAAAAAGGTTAGGAAAAGAAATAGAAAATTGTTATTATAGTAATTGGAACACATAAATTTTAAATTCTTAACCCCCAAACTGTTCTTGAAGGAAGGAATAAAAACTGAAGTCGAGCATTGTAGCTATACAAGACACACTCTTTGACAAGCAACCTTTAGATAAGGCCAAGTCATATAAATACTTGACACAAAGGAAAGGCAAATAGACAACCAAGTTACGAAGGCATTTGGACATGAACTAATTATTTTTGCTTTTATATTTCCTAAGTTTACATATTGCCACCTCCCTCATTCCTCAGTTTCGAGGTATGATGGATCTTGACTGCAACGATTCTTTCATAGTTAATCAGCTGATGTAAGCTTCAGTGAGGCCTTCCAATGGATAACTGTTGCAGTGATAAATCTAATTGGCGGGCTGAAACCTTGTGAAATTCTTCCAATTGAAGTTGGCAGCAAGGTTCCAAATTCATAAGTCAGTAATTGGTAGGAGTAGACACTGAACGAAATTCTGAGCTCTAAATCCCTAAAAGCGATGACTCACACATTAAGCAATCAATATTAATTTGCTACCCAAATCAGGCTATTCGGGACCAGGATGGTGTGAACAACATATAAGGAGGAACTGAGCCAGGGAAAGATGGGATCTGGGAGGCAGGGAGACATTGTGAGTGAGACAAAACATTACACACCATTCTATCATTTAATCATCTCCCATCCACTTCTACAGACCATTCTCTCTTTTTCTCCCTATCCCCCTTTTCCCTGGCTCTATTCCTCCACACAGGTTGTTCATCTGTAACATCCCTGATGAAAGATCATGGACCTGAAACATTAATCTTACTTTCCTCTCTCCACACCTGCTGCCTGACCTGCTGAATGTTTCAGCATTTTCTGTTTTTATTAGGGTTGATTTTTTGGTCTAGATGCTTGACAGAGCAGTCATGTCTAAATGGTTCAACTGAAATGTCAGAATTTTCACACATCATTTCATGTTGCTTTGAGCCTGCCTGAAAGAAAAAAAATTAATAGATGGTATTACTCACATCAGAGTGAGCACAATTAGAACTTTGTACTCATGAGATTGCAGTGTGAGGAAAAAGGAAACAAAGTTGGCATGACAACTGAAAATATACAAATCATAAACATTAGAAAGATGCATAGTATTAGCTTCACCACAAGAACCCTTTAGAACTAATAGGGAGAGAATGGAAAGCTTTCAAAGGAGTTATATTAGAATATCTTAGGTCAAGGAAGCAGTCTGAACTCTTAAAGATGATGTTTTTTTTTAATTCATTCATGGGATGTGGTTGTCACTGGCTAGGCCAGCATTTATTGCCCATCCCTAATTGCCCTTGTTCAGAGGGCATTTGAAAGTCAACCACATTGCTATGGATCTGGAGTCACGTGTAGGCCAGACTAGGTAAGGATGGCAGATTTCCTTCACTAAAGGACATTAGTGAACAAGATGGGTTTTTACGATAATGATTTCATGGTCATCATCAGACTTTTAATTCCATATTTTTATTGGATTAAAATCCGTGGTGGGATTCAAATCCAGGTACCCAGAGCATTACTCTGGGCCTCTGAATTACCAGTCCAGTAACAATACCACTATGTCACCACTTCCCCTTGTTTCTTATAATTGATTTTTATAAAACAAGTGAAGCAGCCTCCTTACTCAGGGCTTGATGCGGTGTAATGTCGGAGGTCGCTGGGGTAATGGATGCTGACCCACCCCAATAGACTAGGGTGTTGGAGTTTCTGGCAGCATAACAGTGTCTCAACTGTGCACATAATGGCACTTGTGTCCACAGGTACCATTCCAGTGGAGTGGCCTCCCACTAACTCTGCAAACTGAAGCAGGGTCAGCACTGAAGGATAAAGTGGGCGCAGACTTACCACAACTGCTGGGAACCTTGCACAATTTTTTTGATGTACCTCATTCGCTAAGGAACTGGACCAATTAAGTGAGCATCCACAGGAGAGCAAAGAAAAATACAAACAAGTGTCAGATTACCATGGGCACAATTGGTAAAATGTATTGAAGTACTTCACCAAGTTGTCATCAAAGAAGTGATGTGGTGAAGCAATTGATGACATGATGGTTTAACTGCATTTCAAGTCCTATCTACAATACATCTCATCTCAGGGAGGCAGTGGTGTAGTGGTATTATTGCTGGACTGGTAATCCAAGACTCAGGGTAATGCTCTGGGGACCTGGGTTCAAATCTGACCAAGACAGACAGTGGAATATAAATTCAATAAAAATCTGGAATTAAAAGTCTAATGATGACCATGAAAATGACCAATGTCAATTGTGGGGAAAAACTGATGCCCTTTAGGGAAGGAAATCTGCCATCCTTACCTGGTCTACATGTGACTCCAGACCCAGAGGCCTAGTACAAAGCCTAAAAGAATGAAACTGGACGGATCAACCGGCGTTGACTTAGGCACTAGAATTGAAAACAGCAAACTCAGCCCTGTTGACCCTGCAAAGTCCTCCTTACTAACATCTGGGAGTTTGTGTAAAAACTGGGAGAAGCTGTCTCACAGACTAGTTAAACAACTGCCTGATATAGTCATCCTCACAGAAACACACCTTACAGATAATGTCCCAGACATCACCATCCCACTGGCAGGACAGATCCAGCAGAGGTGGTGGCACACAGTCAGGAGGGAGTTGCCCTGGGAGTCCTCAACATTGTTTCCAGACCCCATGAAGTCTCATGGCATCAGGGGCAGTCTCAAGGGCAAGGAAACCTGCTGGTTAGCATGTAATGTCCACCCTCAGCTTATGAAACAGTACTGAGGGTGGCAAGGTAGCAGAATGTACAGAATGTGGGGTATTTCAATGTTCATAACCAAGAATGGCTTGGTAGCACCAGCACCAGTACTGCACGAGTCCTAAAGGACATAGCTGCTAGACTGGGTCTGTGGCAGATGGTGAGGGAAAAACGTACTCACGAATCTACCTACCTCAGATGCATCTGTCCATGACAGTAGGAGTGACCACCATACAGTCCTTGTGGAGATGGAGTTTTCATCTTCACATTGAGGATACCTTCTATCGTGTTGTGTGGCACTACCACCATGCTAAATGGGATAGATTTCAAACAGATCTAGCAACTCAAGACTGGGCATCCATGAGGCACTGTGGGGCATCAGCAGCAGCAGAATTGTACTCGAACACAATCTGTAACCTCATGGCCCGGCATATCCCCAACTCTACCATTTCCATCAAGCCAGAGGATCAATCTTGGTTCAATGAAGAGTGCAGGAAGGCATGCCAGGAGCAGCATCATGCATGCTTAAAAATGACGTGTCAATCTGGTGAAGCTACAACACAGGACTACTTGCATGCCAAACAGCATGAGCGGCAAGTGGTAGACAGAGCCAAGTGATTCAACAACCAACTGATCTGATCGATCCAAGCTCTGCAGTCCTGCAACATCCAATCGTGAGTGGTGGTGGACTATTAAATAACGCATTGGAGGAGGAGGCTCCACAAATATCCCCATCCTCAATGATGGAGGAGCCCAGCACATCAGTGCTGAAGATTGTAGCATTTGCTACAATCTTCAGCCAGAAGTGCCAAGTGGATGATCCATCTCGGCCTCCTCCGGAGGTCCCCAACATCACAGATGCCAGTCTTTAGCCGATTCGATTCACTCCATGTGATATCAAGAAACGGTTGAAGGCACTGGATACTGCAAAGGCTATGGGCCCTGACAATATTCTGGCAATAGTACTGAAGACTTGTGCTCCAGAACTTGCTACGCCCCTAGCCAAGCTGTTCCAGTACAGCTACCTCACTGGCATTTACCCAGCAATGTATTGCCTACATATGCCCTGTACACAAAAAGCAGGACATATCCAACCTGGCCAATTACTGCTCCATCAGTCTACTATCGATCATCAATAAATTATTGGAAGGGGTCACTAACAGTGCTATCAAGCGGCACTTGCCTAGCAATAACCTGCTCACTGAAGCCCAGTTTGGGTTCCGCCAAAGCTACTCAGCTCCTGACCTCATTACAGCCTTGGTTCAAACATGGACAAAAGAGCTGAACTCCCGAGGTGAGGTGAGAGTGACTGCTCTTGGCTTCAAGGCAGAGTTTGACTGAATGTGGCATCAAAGAGCCCTAGCAAAACTGGAGTCAATGGGAATCAGGGGAAAAATCTCCACAGGTTGGAGTCATACCGAGCACAAAGGAAGATGGTTGTGGTTGTTGGAGGTCAATCACCTCAGTTCTAGGACAGCACTGCAGGAGTTCCTTAGGGTAGTGTTCTAGCCCAACCATCTTCAGCTGCTTCATCAATGACCTTCCTTCCAGCATAAGGTCAGAAGTGGGGATGTTCGCTGATGATTGCACAATGTTCAGCAACATTCACAACTCCGCAAATACTGAAGCAGTTCATGCCCAAGTGCAGAAAGATCTGGACAATATCCAGGTTTGGGCTGACAAGTGGCAAGTAACATTCACGCCACACAAGTGCCAGGCAATGACCATCTCCAACAAGAGAGAACCTAACCATCGCCCCTTGACATTCAATGGCATTGCCATCGCTGAATCTCTCACTATCAACATCCTGGGGGTTACCATTGACCAGAAACTGAACTGGACTAGCCATATAAATACTGTGGCCACAAGAGCTGCTTAGATACCAGGAATCCTGCGGTGAGTAACTCACCTCCTGAGTCCCCAAACCCTGTCCACCATCTACAAAGCATAATTCAGGAGTGTGATGGAATACTCTCCACTTGCCTGGATGAGTGCAGCTCCCACAACACTCAAGAAGCTTAACACCATCCAGGACAAAGCAACATGCTTGATTGGCACCACATCCACAAACATTCACTCCCTCCACCACTGATGCACAGTAGCAGCAGTGTGTACCATCCACAAGATGCACTGCAGGAAATCACAAAGGCTCCTTAGAGACCACTTCCAAACCCATGACCTCTACTACCTAGAAGGACAAGGACTGCAGACAGATGAAAACACGACCACCTGAATGTTCCCCTCCAAGCCAGTCACCATCCTGACTTGGAAATATATCGCTGCTCCTTCACTGTCACTGGGTCAAAATCCTGGAACTCCCTTCTTAACAGCACTGTGGGCGTACCTACACCACAGGGACTACAGTGGTTCAAGAAGGCAGCTCACCACCACCTTCTCCAGGACAATTACGGATGAGCAATAAATGCTGGCCCAGCCAGCAATGCCCACATCCCATGAATGATTAAAATAAAATCTGAAACATGATACCTTTGTCAGCCTGTATTATGTTCTTATGTCTCTGGAGGTGGACTTGAACTCACAGCTTTCTGACTCAGGCCACTGTGCTCATCAATGAATAACTTCCATCTGCTTACTTAATCCACTTGCTTGGTTAGGATTCAGGCTCCCAATTTCCTGTGAAACAAGTTTCTAATCTCTGCCAAGTTATGAGGTAGGAGCACTGAGCCACAGGCAAACACATCTCCAATGGGAAGAGAGTCAACCTGAATTCCTTGTGGAGGTTTTCCAATAGCCCAATCGTAACCTGTGTAATCAGAGGCCAAGAAGTAAGTTACCTGCTTTGTTAGCTAGGAGGTACTACATTGAAACTGAACAAAAGCAAAGGAAAGTAAATTTGTCATGTTGTAACAATGCTTTTTTAGTGTAATCGTAAAAATAAATTTTTACACAGTAAGAATTTTATCTCCCTGTTATTAACTGGGTCTTGTAGTAATTGTAAGTTAAACCATTTCTTTCTGTTATGGGGATCATGAGACTGTACAGACGAATCAGCCCTAAGCGTAGAGAACCTTAGGGGTGAAGCTTTCTAGCTTTGGTCTTGGAACATGTAGCCTCATCTGGAGCCTGTAAATAAAGTTTACTGTTTCACAAGAAATCTGTCCTGCACTCTAAGTTTATCAAAGGTCTGGTAGGGTATGAGAATCTCTTGCCCTTAAGGAAGCAAGTAATTTCCACTTGGGCTTGAGCAATCCTGGCCTGTTAATCATTAAACTTTATTTGACATTGGCTCTCTGATATTTTTATTTATTTTAGACTTTTCTTCTACAGATTTTTAGACAATTAAATGTGACAACTTGGATCTTACAGAGCACAGTTACAGACTATAAGAATACATATAAGTGCCTGACACGGTGTAGGATTTTGATTGTCACTCTGCTCTCCTCCTTTAGCCTGCTCCACTTTACTACCCTGTTTCCCCACCAATAATATCATGTTTTACATGTCTCCCTGAGCTACCTCTCTGTCTGGATCAATTACTTGAGCTCCTCTCTTCATCCACATTTCACCAGAGTTCCTATATCTTTGCTTCCTGTGCTTCCTGGACCTGTGCCCTATTAGGTCCATGAAACATGCTCCAGTGCTCTTGGACGCTGTGGTCCCAATGCTGGAACCTGTGCTTCCAGTGCTCCCAGTACGCCCAGAACCAGCGCTCCTGGAACCAGTATTCCGAGTGCTCCTGGAACCAGTGCTCTTGGAACCAGTGCTCCCAGTACCAGTGCTGTCAGTGGTCTTGGAACCTGTACTCCCTGTGCTCTCAGAACTTGTACTCCCCATGCTCCCTGCAGTGCTCTTAGACCCTGTGCTCTCCTAACCTCCCTCTTTTCTTATTTGACAGACTTCTGCCTCATCCTCTCTCCCTACGTATTTCTGCAGGCTTCTGCATTGCATTGCCAGCGCCTTATGCCATTTCTTTTTGCCTCCCCAATGCATGTGACCACAGGTTCACACAGCTGTCACCGCCCACAAACCCTTCATCCGTGATGCTGCTGCACATGTGCATTGCCACGTGTCACTCAATGTCATAGGCTAAATTTTTTAAAAGTATTTGTTCTATCATAAACTTCTAGCATCTCTCTACTTTGTATCTGCTTACATGAGAATGAGACACACCTGGATGTGGCCAATTGGAGGAAGACATCATCATTTCTGGCCCTTTAAGTTCTGGCAGCTGGAATGAATAGGGAGAGTGGTGAGCTGGAGTTTGGAGGCCCCACTGAAACCACCACAAGAATCAAGCTTTGTTTACAATCTTACATGCCAACTACCGCTGTTTGCTGTCAGCAGTCAGTGTTTTGGGTTATTTATCAGCATTTGCTGGCAGAAATCAGCATATAAATCAATGGCTTATTTCAGCTCTTTCCAGTGCTTGTACCAGTGAATTAATGGATCCATGGTAATTCAGCTAGATCAGAGGACAATGTCTGCGATTGGTTTTGGAAAACTGTGTTGTGGACAGACTGTTTGTGCATTGGGACGATTATGCACTTAGTTGATTCCTGTTAATGCTCACGGTGTCCTCCTCTCCTGAAGGATGAGGTCGGATCTCCTTGCCCACCTGCTTCAAGGTAATGTCCTCCTCTATGATGAAGGTGCAACTAGGAACACTTTACTATGATTTCTGAGGCTTCCCCACCTCACAGTCGCTGTCAATATGGTTGAACATCTTTCAACATCTAACAGTAAATTCCTCCATAATTCTGCTGGTCACGTGCACCCCCCCCCCCACCGCCCACCCTCCCCATTATGGCCGTAATCTTCCATCCTGGAATCGAAGCTCAGTGGTGGACGCAGAAATAGGAGTGATTCCTGCTGTGTGGCAGGCTGGCTGACCACGCGCAATCTTACACTTTTCAGCTCATTACATATGCATCCATGAGGAGCCGCCAATTCTCGCGGCGGGGGGGCAGGCAGGAAGCCACTGACCCCGCCGTTACCTCATGGGGTTGAAGGTCGGGGTTCCATATTTAAAGGACACCTGGACAGACTGCACTATCCCTTCACCTTTGCCTGGCAACTGCTCCGCCTACCCCACTAAGACTGCCTTCCTTCCTCCCTCCCTTTGTCATCCTCCACTCAAGTTGCACCGCCTCCACCTACTCTCAAGCATAGGCTGGCATTTACAGACACTCCCCAAAGAGGACAATGCAGCCGCAACTCATTGTTAATCATGGAAGAAGTCTACCTTGCCAAATGCACACCACTTATGTGCAGTTGTATAAGTGAACATTCCAATTTCTTGCTGGTGGGGAGTTTAATTTGGAGGGGGATCTTAATTCTGGGGAGGTGGCCTTTTAATGAGCATGCATAACATGTTAATGCCTGCAAAAGGGCTTCCTGACATTGTTTGTCAAGAAGCTCGGCCCATCTTTAACACGCCTTTGAAGTCGCGAGAACAGAAGAATTCATCCTGCCGTCAGGAAACTGATTTTTGGCCTCATACCAAATTAAACTCCTCAGCCCGCCAAGCTTCCTGCTGCCAGCGAGACCAGAAGATTCCGCCCATTATCTGTGTTCATGGCTGTTTCATAGAAGTCTGGAACTAAGGGTGGAATTTTCCGTGCCCACTGGTGTCAAGCACACTTGGCGGTTTGAGCGGGCAATATGGTGAGAAGGCCAGGAATCAGTTTCACAACGTCATGAAACCAGCTTACGATCATCCACTCAGCTCACTGATGGCCGGCCATGTTCCCTGCTATCGGATATTGGGAACCTCGTTGTAATACATCTGCATATCATTATAAGGCCAACCTGCCGGACTCATCTCCCCACGCTGGATCTCTGTTCACATCGGCATGATTGCACGCCAGTGCAGAACATGCCTTGACAAGTGTGACGTACAGAAGTCAGGACTTACTGCCAGGGCCTTGCTCACATCATGGACATCTGAATAGCAGAAGATGCTGGAGCCTGACAGCAACGGCACACTGGAGGAACGTCCATCATATGCTGGGTGGATTCTCATGGACATGGCTCCACTGCGAAGCAGCTCACGGAAGGTGGAAAGTCACCTTTGAGGGTCTGCTCACAATGGATAATGGTCAAAGGGGTGGAGAGGAAGGTCCAGCTGTGTTTGGGAGAGGAAGATGTACTGGGGGGGTGGAAGAGGAAGGTCTAGGATTGACTGGGAGGGGAAGAGGTGTCAGGCTGGGGTAAGGTTAGGATGAGGGGAATGAAAGTGATAGGATGGGGTGAGGTTGGGAGGGGGGAACGAAAGTATCAGGAGGGAGATTGATGGGGGGAGGGAGTACGGGGAGAAGGGGGTAATGGGAGAAGATGGTAACTAGGAAGGTAGTTGTAAAGGGGTGGAAGGTGTAAGGGAAAGAGTTTGGAGGATGGAAGGAGTGCAGAGAGGGCAGGGAGTAAGGCTGGAAGAGGAAGTTTGGGTGTCAGAAGGAGCCAGGAAGGAGGAAGGAGTAAGGCTGGAGGAAAGAGTCAGGAACGGGAAGGAGTAAGGGTGACAGAAGAAGTTATGGTGTCTGAAGGATTCGGGAGGGGGGAAGGACTAAGCAGGGGTGGGATCTGGGGTGGGGGGGAGGACCAAGGAGATGGGGGAGCTCTGTGGGGGGAGGGGTTCCAAGGGGGGAAGGGGTCCAGCAGGGGAAAGGGTCCAGAGGGGGGTTGTCCAGGTGAACATGCAAGGGAGGTCTCTGATGAGTCCATGACTGCCTCCTGAAGAGCAAACTGAGGGTGGGCGTGGTACGAGGGAATGGTGACAATGACCGAGGACAGAGTGAGGCGGTAGGGTGGTAGGGTGAGGGTTCGACGGTAGGGTGGGAGGGTCAAGGTTCGACGGTAGTGGTACAAGGAAGACGAGGGTGGTTGGTGTGGATTCGGAGGCAGGCACAGACCCTGGGGATGGGAAGGAGGAGGCCAAGGAGGTGAATGCGGATGGGGTGGGATTTTTGGTGAAGAAGGGAACGTGAACGTTCACCTGGACATCCCTGAAGGAAGAAGGTTGTGACAATAGGTCATGGTGGGGAGGTGGAACATGATGCCGGGGGCGGGGTTTGGGGGCGGGGGGGGGTTGGTTAACAGTGATAGGAGAAAGGAAAGGAAATGGGTGACTAGGGGAGGGGAAAAGATGGGGGAGCTTACAAAAAAGTGAATCCAGACCGTGCTATCTAAATCAAAAGTGAAACGACAGTCATGGTGAATGAGATCAGGTGCTGCGTGGGACTGTGATCATTGGGTGGACAACTGAAAGTGAACCCTAGCAGGCAGCGTTCAAAATGCTCAGGACATTGAGGTGAGAATGATATGTGAAAGATCCACGTGCGTGAGAGAGTGCTTACACAATGCTCCGAAAGGCCCTGCCATAGACACACACTTCTCCCTCCAGAATCACTCGTTGGCCAGCTGCTCCCTCTGCGGTGACTGAGGATGAGGTTGAGGGGCTCACAGGCAAAGGGGACTTGGAGGGAGAGGACAGCCTCTGAGATTCCTGAGTGGATGACCTGGGGTGTCCAGCTACCGTTCCTCCCTTCAGGTGCCTGGGGGCCCCGGCCTGACTCCTTGAGGGGAAGCAGCATCTGGAGGGATGTTGAGGTGCCCGTTTCCCTCTTGCGTTGCCACTGCAGGAACATGGCTCCCGCAATGGAGTGCAGGTCTGCACACATATCTTCATTCTGCCGGACCAGGGTGTCTAATGCGTCTGCCATCTTCTCCATGGAGGCTTCCATACACACGCATGTGGGCATCATTTAATCAGAGAGCAGGTGGGTGCACTCCTCTGACTTGTGTACAACTCTGTTGTGGGCTTTGAACAGCTCTGCGTGATGTTCCCCCACCTTCTGCTGACTCTCCATCATGAGTTGGGAGGCCAGCTCCAGGGGCTCGTCATCTGACTCGGACCTCACGGATGCCCCTTCCCCAGCAGTCCTCCAAGTGCCAGGGAGCTCAACTGAGACTGCCTCCTCCTGCTGCGGACATGTGTCCGTGTGGTGACCACCTGATTGTGAACCCGAGTTTGCTCTGGATCTAGGTCCCACTGAGGTGTGTGTCTCTGCGCTGGTGGAGGGTGTGGGTAAGCGCTGTGACAGGTCTTCCAGGATGCTTATTTCCAGCTCTTCAATGGAGGAGATGTCCTCATGGCTGGAGGTGAGGACCTGGATGGAGCTGAGGGACTGGCTGGCTGAGGGTGTCGGTCGCTTGGCAGAGCTCCCTTTGAACCAAAGTAGAGATAATTAGTGCATGGCAGCAGAGTCAAAAACAGGAGAGAGAGCACTCACAGTTTTGTTGAGAGAGGAATGGTGTGGAGCAGGATCCTCACGTGGGTGTTCACCGCCGACCTCACCGTCACCGCAGGCATGGTCCACATCCTCACCAGTCAGCATGATGGCCATGGTCCTCAAAGTGATTGAGGGGCCTAATGTGGGCCACTCCACCCCCGGCCTGAGACCTCTCCCTGCTGATATGAGCCAGCTTCTACTGCATGAAAACAGATGTAGAGAGTGTGAGCAGGATACATGGCACTGTGTGGAATGTTTGTGTGGTGAGCCCAGACATGGACAGGATGAGGACGTGAGCTCCAGAAGATACGAGCCTGATGGAGATGTGAGGGTGTGTGTGTGAGAGTTAGTGGTGTTGTCCCTTGAGGTGTGAGATCCCTGTGGGTGTGTGATGGGTTTGTGAGTGTGTGAGCTGAGAGTGATGAGAAGAGTGAGTTACCCTGGCGGAGGCCATTCATCCTGTAGCGGCACTGGTTGGCTGTCCTCTTATGCAGGGCATTGGTGCTGACCACCGCTGCCACGACCTACCATGCTGGATTGGCGATGCAGCTGCCTACCTTGCGGCCAAAGTGGGGGTAGAGAACATCATGGCAGGACTCTGCGGTGATCAAAAGGTGCTCGGGAGACACGTCACTGAAGCAGGGGGCTGCAGTTTTTTTGCCTTTCGGGGCCATCCTGTCTTCCACGCGGTGGTCCTGGGCTGGAAGCACTGAGAGGTGTGCGTGCGGCTGCACTTTAAGTGTGGCGCCCAGTTTGATGAAGTGCTGAGGTGATGGTGTGGTGGGTGAATGAGAGCCCGCCCACCATGGAAACGGTGTGTTTCCCAGGAATGCATAATTAATGCAGCGGGCTTGGGATGATACGGTGTGAGAAGCCACCATTGTGGCCAGCGGGTAGAATGTCGTTTTTCCCGCCTGCTACCACACTTAGTGCAAATCTGGGACGATTCCGCCCTATGGGTAAGTATGGTATCCTTCTATAAATACCGTGGCATTAATGGATTATCATAAATGGATGGTGTCATGACTGCTACTAGCTTGACAGGCTGTCATGGAATTTTATGCTATGGGCAAACAGCTTCAGCACATTATTCTAAAGGAATCATTTTCTGTTCATGAGAGTCTTGGGATTCATGGTACATGGTTGGGTAGTTAACTGTATGCCTTCTATAAGATCCTCACTTTGAAACTGTCAGCTGAAAAAACAGTAGTTGCCTCTCATGCTGCATGTGACTTTGGAGAAACTTATGCAAGATTTCACCCCAAACAAATGCCATCTATCAGTGCTATATGCCTGGCAACACTGCTGTTTGACTAATGACCTAATGCATAGAAGTTCAATGTTGTGGTTACCTTTGCAGTCACTGACTGAACTGTCATTCATCCTCCCTGAATGTCAGGCTGGAGGAGAAGCCATTACTTTGTCACTGCCTTCTGCTGACAGCAGATCTCCTTAGTAGTCAGTAGTCAGTCACCTCAGGATCTTTCACTGTTTTTCTCTCCTCAGACCCTTCTCTTCTTCCTCCTCCACAAAAAATAGAAGTGAGCCATTTGAAAGTGTAGGCAGAGGAGTTACCATTTTCTGATTTACAGTGACTATAAAAAGCCAGAGGTGAAAATGCAGAGGCAATTTAAGTTCAAAGGATAAGCACTTTGACAACAAATGGTTCAGAAAAGTAAAGCAGAAAGCACAAGTCTAAAAATTAAATATTCAGCTACTGATATCAGTACCTGGCTTTAAAGCACACACATTCAGAATGCATTTTTCAACATCATTGATTTTGTACAAGGTTAGAAAGCAGATTGCTTATTCCCAGTGAGCACTTTTGAAAAACATGCATTCTTTTCATTTAAAAAATTTGCATAATTTTTTGCCCTCTTGAAGATTTTGTGACAATCCTCATTAGAGTGGTCTGGATTTTCACCGAGTCAGGGTGACTCGGGAGCCCTTTAAAAGTGGTGAGAGGGTCCCGATTCCAGGATTCTCAATCCCATTCCCTGGCTGTCTGATTTTTGGGAGAGCCTTTAAAGGGTGTGGGCAGGTTGCTGACATAAGCCCGCGTCAGGCACTCCCGACCTGGCCGGCTCCATTGCAGAGATAGGTATCTCCTATTCCACCGCAACTTTCATGGAGTCGGGCCAGGTTTTCAAAGAGTTGTGGTTCACATCCCCTCAGAGGGGTCATGAACCCTAGTGTGCATGAGGGGACCTATTGAAAGGTATGTTCAAAAAGTCCCTCTCAGCCGCCCTCTATGCCAAGCTATGCAGCCTCCAACCAACCACCCTCCAAGGCTCCTCATACCCCCTATGCCAAGCTATGGAACTCACTTGCCCATTGAGCCACTTTCTAGAACCAAAAAGCTTTCAAAAAAAGTAGTTAATTGAAAACTTTCTCTTAGGGGGTCATGAGGGGCCATGGGGTTGGGTGGAGGGAGAGAGCTTGGCCTAGGGGACATGAGGGGACAATGGGGCTGACTGGGGGCATGAGGGGGCATAGGGAACATGTGGAAAGGCACATCTTGTCATAGGAGGCATGAGGGGCCATGGGGGGTGGGTGGGAGGCATGAGGTGGCATGGATGGGGCATGGCGAGGGTTTGGAGGGTGAAGAAGTGTGAAGAGGCGAGGGCTTGAGGGCCATTCTGTATTTATTTTAAGTGGTAAAAAGTCCCACAGCACAGAGGCAGGCCTCTTAAATAGTCCACCCCCCACCCCCCCACACCCGTCAACACCTGTGGCTGCCTCCATACCCCTTCCTCAGCTCAGTCAGCTGGCCTGATCCCAGTCCGCATTCAACCCCCAGTAATAAAGATCCAGCCTTTGTGGTCACTCTCTCCCAAGGTGGGTGGACCAAGCGGGGGATTTTCCTGACTCCCCCTGCCACCTCGAGGATAATAATACGGGTCAGTATGTTCAAACGTTGCTTTTTGGTCTGGCCATCAGGATGTGGGGCAGGTCTTTTCCTGCCTATCAGTTTCATATGCTGGAATATGCACTTTGCACCTGGTGAGAAACAGACCTAGAGTCGACTTGCCTGATCTGCCAGCTCATGTTTGCATGGTTCTTGCTGACACAACCATTAAAGAGCAACAGAAAATCTGGTGATTATGTTTGCAGATCTGAAGAAAGCAGAGAGTAAAACAAGTGCATAGGATACCAAAATGATGAAAATACAATTATCGGAAATATAGGCCTGAATCTTTAGGCCGGTGGGTGGGTGGGCAGGATCGGCTGGCCTGGGATTGGCTGGAGAATGGACCGCCGACTGCGATTGGCCCCCGACTGCAATTTCATGCTGGCTGGCCAATCAACGGCCAACCAGCGTGAACGGGACGCTGAGGAGCTCAGAGCTGCCGGGATGGGGCGGGAAGAGGGCGGTCACTGACGATGATGCGGGCGCGGGCCAACAGTGAGAGGAAGCTCCCTGAAGGCAGAGAGCTGCCTCAGGGAGCTGAAGACCTGAAAAAAACAAAAATAAAGCTTTCAGAGGCTGCAAGAAAGCGTCCATGCATCAGAGTAAATCACCTGAAAATTTAGCTACTGAAAATTCTGTCCACAGAAATTAATCTGTATTTTATTTCATCAGGGAAACCTCATCTCGTCCGTGGATGAGGTTAGATGAAAAATGTGAAGGCCGCCTGGCCGATTCACCCATCTGCCCACCGTAAGGTTGGACAGGCAATGAAAAATTGCAGACAATTGTGCCGTTAATGGGCTTAATTGACCTCTTGATTGTTGGCGGGACCACTTCTGATTTTAGTGCGTCCCCGCCGACCAAAATATCGCGCGAGAGCAGGATGACATCGGGTCGCTCACCCGGCATCATCTCGCACGATTTCATGCTGGATCGGGTGGGGCGCGCATCCACCAGCCGAGCTAAAAATTCTGCCCATAGCCCCAACTTTAACCTCCCACAACAAGAACAGGGCAATGGAGTTAAAACAGTGATAAAATACTTACCACCCTACACTGGCCACAGCCCTGTCAGTCACCATTTTAATTCCAAAGTTTTTACGAGCATCAAAGGAGTTCACAGCAGCTGGGCCCTCAGCTTTTTAATATATAAAAGTTGGGCTCCTGTGACGCACTCTTAAGGATGGATTGCCAGAGCTGTCGGTGAAACCTGGCTATAGACAGAGGCAGCGTAGAGCACGGGTAAGAATGCAATATAAGTGTTTTAATAATGTCATTCATCTGAAAAAAAATTCCGTTTCATCCAGTGTTTCCACATTACAGAGTGCCTGCAATCACCTGCATGGCAGCAATAGTCCTACATTTTAAAAAAAGAAAAGTTGATGTTTGGATCAGTGTATCCATTAGAAATATTTCTTGTTTCCCTTTTGCTGTAGTTTTGGGATACAATTAGTACAATATTGTGGAATGTATTGGAGGGGCCAGGGAATTCCAGTTGCAAAGTCGTGGCTGTTCTGAGATGATCCTTCTATCTTGGACTCTAGGGGCAGAATTTTCCAAGTCCGCTGGTGTCGGGCGTGAACGGTGGCGCGAGTGGACAATATGGCACGATCTGTTTTACGACGGTGGGAAACCAGTTTGCGATTGTCTGCTCAGCCCGCCAACTGCGTTTCCCGCCATCGGACATCAGGAACCTCATTGTAATACATCAGCATATCATTAACAAGCCAGCTCGCCGGAATCGTTACCACCACACCCCCCCCACCCCGCCCCCCGGATTGACTGTCCACATCAACGGGAAAGCACGCCAACATGTTTCCCAACAGCACATAAGAGACGTGCACTTGGCGGCCTGCACTTTGAGGGGAACTTGGAGGTGTGTACACAGTAATGTTGTGCAGTGTTCGCCAAGGTTGCCTGTTGGACTTCAAGCTTCACGAGCATCAGGGGGTCGGGGTTAAGGGCAGCCCTGCCGTTGAGGCGACTTGTGGCGGGGTGGGGAGGTTAAGGGCAGCCCTGCTGTTGAGGCGACTGGCGGCAAGGGGGGTGGTGGGTGGCAAGGTCAGCCCTGCCATTGAGGCGACTGATGGCGGGGTTAGGGTAAGGGCAGCCCTGCCATTGAGGTGACTGGCAGCAGGGGGCTGGGGGGCAAAGGGAGCCCTACCATTGAATATAGCACACAAGCATTCAGGGTGGGTGGTAGGGTGGGCGAGAGAAGTGGACATACATTAGGGAAACCTGTAGACAATGACCATTCCTCTGCAACTGAGACAGTTCAGGCGCAGCCACATTGATATGACAGGGTCGGGCTCCTATCTTATCTGCTCACTTAGGCAACACAGAGACACCAAAGTGCTACCAAGTGCTCCAGAGCTGCACCCCACCCCGAGAACCAGTGTCACTGAAGACTGCGCATGTTTAGGGACCTGGTCGCTCACATCTGCCAGCAACTGCAGGAATTGGCGCCATGGGGACATGGAGGGCAACCACTGACAGTGGCTGTGAAAGCTCAATTTCTATGCCAGTGGCTCCTTTCAGGGCTCCACAGGTGGCCTCTTTGGGATCTCAACAATTCGCCACCCACAAATGCATCCATGAGGTCATGGGATGCCATCTTTGCGAGGGCACACAACATTGTGCATTTTGCCCAGAACCAGGACAGCTGGGGTGCAAGCGCGATTGGGTTCGCTCAGGTTTCTCACAGGTTCAGGGTGAGATTGACTGCACTCACTTGGTGCTAAAATCTCCATCGCAACACACGGTGAACTACTGTCAACTGCAATGGGTTCCACTCATTGAACATGCAGCTGGTATGCGACCACCAGAAATACTTCCTGCAGGTGTGCACACAGTTTCCAGGGAGTGTGCATGACACCTACATCCTCAGTCACTCGCAGATCCAGGGTCCACAGAAGCTGCAGGGTTGGCTCCTTAAGGACAAAGGCTACCTACAGAGGCCGTGGCTGATGACACTCGTGCGGCGGCCTCAGACTGCAGCAGAGCGACGCTATAATGAGGCTCATGCAGCAACTCGCAACTTGGTGGAGCAGACCATCAGGATGCTGAAGATGAGGTTCCAGTGCCTGGGCTTGACTGGTGGAGCCCGGCAATACAGTCCGCTGAGGGTGTCACACATTGTCGTCATCTGCTGTGCCCTTTACAACCTGGCGCTGCAACAGGAAGGTGGAGGAGCTGCACATCTCCTCCGATGAGGAGGGCACCGACAGGGATGAGGGTAAGGAAGTCCTCAGAGGCGACGATGACATGGGCGAGGCACTCGCACTGGCTAGATGAGGCAGGTGCGCTCGGGTGGCACTCATAGCTGCCTGATTTGTGGAGGCTGATGATGACATGCAGTGAGGTGACCCCATAGTTCCTCACATCGCAGTTGTGAACGTTTGACTCCAGTCTGGCTTATGGCAGCGCGAATACCCTCTGTGAGAATGCTCCTGTCATGGAGACGCAGTGGAGGCCCTAATAGTCGCTTGATCGCAGGAGGATGATGATGACATGCAGTGAGGACACTCCATAGATCTTCACATTGCCTCTGAGAATGTCTGACCCTTGTCTGGCTGAGGGCAGCTCACTTGCACTCTGTGATCAGGGTCATATCATAGAGACGCAGCCATGAAACTTTAGAAGCATCTGATCCTTTGTCCACCTTTAGCACCTGAGCCCTTCAGGAGCACAGCGTTACTGGTCACAGATGGTGAAGAGATGGGGACCATCTCTACCTTAAAGATGCTGATAGCACACAGAGAGAATGAGAAAACACTGGGGCCCCTGCCCACTGCATTCTGGCAGCAATGACTAGCACTGCTGAGGTGCAGACATCAGTAATGTTTTCAGGGAGTGTGAGGCCGGACCATCACTGTGGTCTGAAGGCTGCACAGAGCACAGGGAAAAGGCCCTGAACTGAGACACCTGCCTTTTATCTTGTGCAGAAAGGTTTCACATCTGAGTGACAAGAACACTGCTCATCAGAACAAGGGGCCATAGCAGGGAGACATTCTTGGGAGTTTACTGACAATAGTCAACAGCATGTACAAGTGATTAACACCTGTGCCCAGGGCTGTGCAACTAATGCTCCTTAGCATTCCTAACCCTGCGCTACGTTTTGGTGCTCCCCGGATAGCCACAGTGGAGGTGGAGGCAGCCTGCTGACTGCGACGCCCTGTCTGTGATGAGCTTGGCGGGTGTCCTCTGGAGGGCCAAGGCTTGGAGGGCCCCGGCCTGCTTTTGGGGTCTTGCTGTGCGGCAGTGGCACACTCCTCAGCCTGTGAAGCTGGATCTGTGGAGGTCACAAGAAAAAGGGCGTCGGATGGACCGGACGCTCTTGGAGTTACCTGGATGGATGGGCCCAGAGCGTGCATCTGCTGATCTGCCTCCCTATGGGTGCTGAGGGCCCCAGGCTGACTCCTTGAGGGACAGGGGTAGCTGGAGTGAGATCGAGTTGCCTCGCACTCCTCTCGTGTACACACTGTTGGAGGCCAACAATGGCCTCAGCGATGGAGTTGAGCCCGCGCAGCAGTGCAGGAGCGACATCCTGGACCAAGGTCTCCATGGTGGCCGCCATCCTACCAGTGTTGACCTCAGTGCATTGGCATGCCGGCACCATCACCTCAGAGTGAAGGCAGACAGACTCCTCCATCGTGCCTTGCAATCTGAGAAGTGCAGAGCACATCCCTTTCTGATGTTCCCGTGCTAGACTTTGCATCTCCAGCAACTGTGACATGACCGAGTCCAGAGGCTCCTCATCTGACTCAAACTCAGCCAAGTTCTGGTTTCCAGCAGCCCTCTGAGTGCAAGAGACCTGGGAAGTCCCTGCCGCTGCCTGCTGTGGATCAGAAAGTGTGATGTGCTCACTAGATTGTGATCCCGAGGCTACTCTAAAGCTAGGTCCCACCGAGGTGTGTGTCTCTGCGCTGGTGGAGGGTTTGGGTGAGTGATGTGACAGGACTTCAGGGAGGGTGCCTTCAGATTCCTCTTCAGAGGTTTCTTTGGGGCTTGATTAGAGGCCCTGGGCCATGGACTCTGTCAGCTGTTTGGCAGATGTGCCTGCGGAAGCAAGGGGAGATAATTAGTGCACGGCAGTGGCCCATGAAGCAGGAGGTGATGGCAGGCAGTTGAATGAGAGCCCTACCGCCATGGAAACGGTGTATTTTCCAGGAGTGCATGAATAATGTGGTGGATTTGAGGTGATATGGCGTGAAAACCCACCATCGCGGCTGCCGCGTAAAACATTATTTTACCCGTCCACTATAGCATTTGGTGCAAACCTGGGATGATTCCACCCTAGGTGTGGGACTTGGTTGGTAGACAGACTGTGGACATACTCTGGTATACTCCCCAAAGCCTGTCCACAATCTACAAGACACAAGTCAGGAACCATTTAAATTACATCTCTGCAACCACCCCCCTCCACCCTCCACTGCCCCCCAACAACCACAGACACCACCCAACTCCAACTCCCACTCTTCCACTCCCCAAGTCACAGTCCTGGGAGATTCAATCTCCCATAGTGTTCTTGGCCCTTAGGGAAGACATCTTGGAGACATGAGGGCTTTCTTCTGCATTTGGTAGGGCATCATCATCTGCAGAATAGGATCCACACTTTAGCAGCACTGCATTGGCATTGCTGGTGAGCAGCCGGTTTCAGGATGACTGAACTGCAAGGACAATGAAGACTTTTCAATGAAAGACTGATCCTAGAGAGGAGACTAAAGAGAATCGACCTTTGGACATTTTGAGACTAGTGGAGAAGAACTCAGGACACGGAGGAACTTGTTGCTCCCTCGAAACACACAGAGAAAGAATCTTAGCACAGAAATGATCTTCAATTCCAGGGAAGACTGCCACAGCTGTGTCATCCACTCCCGTATCAAAAACTGAAAAGGCATCGAAAATCTGAGATTTCAATGAGCTTAGACAATGAAGGAAGAAAAATGACCAAATTTTCATAAGACTGTCAGGAAAAGAAGAAGATATCTTGGGAGGACCATTAACTTTCCGTAGGCAGTGATATGCGAGCCACACTTCTATCTGTACGAGGTTGCTCCACTATGGGCGATGGAAGAATTGCTGAGAAGATGAAGACAAGACAGCCTCATCTTCTGTAATGAATTTCCAGTGGGCAATTAACTCAGGGACAAGATTTCTGAACAGGACTCTGCAGCTTCAGAAGTGTTAAAATTCTGCTGCAGCTTCTGAGCTGAGCTCCTGCTCTGGAGAGAAGAAGACTTTCAGCTGGGACTGAAGTATGGGTATCAATTGACTTTCACTCCTGGAAGGTACCAGCTCTTTAGCAGTGTGATCCTCTATGGACTCCGAGCTGGACTCAGGAAAGGCATTCTCTGTGCAAGACTCTTCATGGACAACAGGAAATAGGCTAGGCAACACATTGGTAGGTTCAGTTGAACAAAAATTGGGATACGGCTCAGCTGCTAGAAACACAGTTGACTCTTCTAAAAGACAATAGGGGCTTCATATGGTGCATCGATCAACTGGAAAGACAAATCATCCTCTAGGACCTCAACCTCCAATAGATCACTCAGTGCTATAAAGGTTTCTTCCTCATCACTTTCTAGGAAGTCAATTCAGGTCTTCATTGGGGTGGTCACCATCTGCTGCAGTGCCTTCTGTATCCACCACCCCTAGCCTTACTTCATGATGAAGTCTAGTGGATGGTGTCTCTGCAAAAGAAAGTAACTTGCTGCTAATTGTCTCAACTTCCTCAACTTCTGAAGGCTAAAGTTCCAATGACTCAATGAGTCATTCAAATGATGAGCATCATCTGTTTTTTTTAGGATTCCTAGAAGTACCCAACATCACCACTCAATAAGGATGTACATTGATTGTGAAGAACACAGAGAGAATGGACGATCTGTCACCCCTTCTAGCAAAGAGAAGCAATAATCCTATCTTTAATTGGAAGGTCTATGCTGCCTGGACCTTGTAATTTGATGTCTGATGGATGAAGGGTGATTGGCTGAAGCCAGTTGATGCTGATATGTTAACAGCAGCTCCAGTATCAGTTTTAAAGATGGTATTGAAGCCTTGAACTTGGGCTGTAACTGACCAATAGTCTGGACTAAGACTATCAACTTCCCCTAAGGACTCTAATGTCAATTTTTTCGTGACTTTCCATTTCCTGGATGGAATGTATTTCATGAATATTTTCTTGTTTTCGACTGCGACTAAAATTGTTATATTTGCAGAAAGGCTTGAAATGTCCAGTTTTGCCACACTGGAAGCACTTGGCGCCTCCTGCTGGGCAGTCCTGGCATCTATGCTGGGTTTACGTGCCGCAATGGAAGTATCTCAAAATAACTGCTGGCGTGGATTTCCCCCCCACTTTTGCCTGCTTTGACAGGCCTTCTTATGGGTGGGGCCACTGCCCATGAGCCTATCCAGTCAACAGAGTCATGTGAAACCTTAGAGTCGCACTGAATTATAGCCTGATTAAATTTTCCAAGCTCAGCCTGCCTCACGTACTGGACTGCTTGATCCAAAGTAAGATCATCTTTGGTCTGCAGTAAGTGGAGAGTTTTTTATCCCGGACACCCACGACTACGCAATCATGGTTTAGCTCATCCTTCAGTGCCCCATATCTGCAAGAACTAGCTTGATGCTATAGTTTGTTTAAGACTACTTCAATCGATTCTTCAGATCATTGCGTCCGCTGGTTGAAGTATGTTCATCCAATTACTCAGTTTTGCTTCAGGCAAAAATAAGTGTCAAAGGCTTTAAAAATGGACTCAAAGTCCGTGCTGGAATCCTGCACCCCTCGCCTCAGGAGAATGTGATCTGCTACCGGACCTTCCGCATAAAGAGAGGAACTGACTTGAAGCTTTTGCTCCTTTTTGTGAAGGCCTGTACCTGCTCAGGGAAAATGGCATTTCCATAACTCCCACTGTTGGCCTCCTTGCTGGCCCTTGAGGCAGTCAAATGGGCGGGACAAGGGCAGGGACTGCTCACCAGTTAGTGTCATTGTTATCTTTCTCAAGTGTGTCTCCTCCTTCCACCTATTTTTTATGAGCTGCTTTCAAAGTTTTCTTCAGTCTGAGGCTCCTTCGATAACACCAATGTGCTTTTTACATTGTCTCCATTGCTGCCACCATGTTCTGGCATGGCCCTTCTATCTTGGATTCTCGGTATAGGACTTGGCTGTTAGATGGACTGTAGACATACTCTGGTATCTGCTTAACACTTGTTTATGAGTACTACTTTTAAACAGGTTACAGACTAGGCACGTTGCACCTAGGCATGATTTCAATTCTCTCTCAAGAATCCTAACACATGACTGCCTGATGTCAGTGGCACTCCATCATCTGTGTCACACATTAGCACATCCCATCCAACAACCCTCTACACTACAATGGGTTTTAAAGTTACCAGAATGAGAAAACTGCACGAAAACAACTTTGTAGAAATTATGGGCCATAACTGCCCCGAAGGGTGTCTTTGAGGTTGATAAAGGAAGTGCCATACAAACTGCTGGAAATGTGCCTAAAATCGAGATTTAGCTTGAAAGCAGCCCACTTAAAATGGAGTTCAGACATTGTACTTAATCCTGTTAATTGGCTAAGCTAACAAGTTTTCTCAGCCAGTTTAAACTACTGGATGTTCCCAGACAATCAAGCAATAAAATCTGTGTCAGTGATTCTATGCAGCTTTGTGCATTCCTTAATAGTGCCATAAAACCATTTGGAAAATTCAAACCATTTAGAATAATACATAATGTTGCTTCTCCCTTTTTGTGCAGAACAATCCTTGAGTAATGCCAGATGAATAGATAGAGAGCTCATAAAGTACAAGCATGAAGCCTGTCCTGCTTGGGTGAGGCTTTAATGGATGAGTGACATCCACAGGAACTCTGCATTCATCAGAGGTAATTGGTGTGGGGGTGGAGTGGGGGATATGGTTTCTTGGATTGGTGTGATTTTGTTTGTCATTGAATGTGAGAAGTTCTCCTTGAAAATAGCACATTAAAATAGAATGCTTTACACCCCTGCAGTCAGTTATTAGTCACTCATGGTTATAAGAGTGACGGTTGAAGCTTGTAGTCTGTAATCAGTAGAAAATCAGGCAGTTTCTCTTTGTTATTTTTAGACTCCCTCAATTTTTATTTGTAATGAGAGGATTCTATTGTCTCCTTTTACCTAACAGAGGCAAATGGTGCTTTTTAATACGAGCATATTAAAAATGGAGAAATTGTATGGCTATTCCAGCCATTGGAAACAGATTTAATACATTTTGAGTTGCCTGTATAGTTAACCTGTATTATTCTATCCATTCATGTTTTGCTATTCAAACTGCTAACTCTGATGACATCTATTCAAGAGTCTACGTACCCAATTTAAAATTGTGGTGTGATCAAAAAATTGTCATTGGTGCATGGTTTGTGGTCTAACTCTTTTCAAAGAAACTTAGTAGCGTGCGGGTATCTTAAATATCTTAGAATCTTAAGAATATAAGGAATAGAAGCAGGAATAGACCAAATCTACCCCTTTAGGCTGCTTTTTCTGTCACAAGATCATGGCTGAACTGCTAAATTAAATCAATTTTCCTGCTCTTTCTCCATATCCCTTGGTCCCCTTAGATCCCAAAAATCTAATGAGCTTAGTTTCAAATATACTGAACAACTGAGCATTCACAGCCCACTGGGTCGGGATATCTTGATTGAGGGGTGGGAAAATAAATTGATTCCAACCTGAAATAAAAGCAGAAATTGTTGCCGAATCTAAGCATCAGCTATAGAGAGAGAGAAACAAAATTTACATTCCAGGTGGATAGTTTTTTCTGACAAGTCATCAACCTGAAATGTTAACTCTGGTTCTCCATCCCCAGATGCTGCCAGAGCTGCTGAATATTTCCAGCATTTCCTATTTTCATTTCAAATTCCCAGTATTTGCAGTATTTTGCTTTTGTAATTTCAATTTGAACTGATTCATCTAAGGACAGTTCGCCAAGCAGACCTCAGGCATCACTCAATCATAGGCCTAAACTTGATGTGTAAAATCCTTGGTGATGAAGAAAGCAAGGGTATTAGGGATTCATTCTTGACATATATTTTTCAGGATTCTGAAACCCAGCCTATATGTTGATTAGTATTAAATTATGGTGTGTAATGTCATATTAGTTTAAACAGGAGAGGAGTTGTTTTGACAATTTAATGGTAATAGTCATGCTGAGAAAATTCTATGGCTGCCTAAGGGTTATATTAACATTTCATAGACAGGCAATAAGGTGAGACAATGCTTATCAAATATGCGGAAGTGACTTTGGAAGTGAGAGTGCAGAGAAATTTTGAAATGTGCGTGTCCGGTCTTCTACCTGATGTGTTCCCACGTCCGGGCACTCTTGCCAGAGATACCCGACTAGAAAATCTTGACAACATTTTGCATTCAACAGTGCTCAACAGGCATCACATGCGCTCATTTGTGATCATCTACGTTTGAAAGACATCAAGAATATTGTGCATGTGGAGCATAATGTAGGCAAATGTGAAATTGTTCATTTTGGCAGGAAGAATAAAAAGAGCTTATTATCTAAATGGTGAGAGATTGAGGAGCTCTGAGATTCAAGGGGGATCTGGGTGTCTTAGTGCATTGTTGTGACACAGCAGTTGATAAAGCTGAGTTATTTAAAAATCCCAGAGGGAAACTTTAAACAACTCTCATAACCTATATTTTAAGTGGTATGTTTGAGATGCAGCTCTAAATTCAGGAATCAGACCACCAGTTCTTGAGAAGTTTTTATATCAAACTACATGAGACATTTATTAGTTTACACAAGTTAAATATATATACATGGCTACAAATTACTACTATCATAACTTTCAACAAATTCCCAAACTAATCTCCATTAAGGCAACAACAACCTATAGACTTTAAGCAGACACAAGGCAAAGCATTTTCACTGTACAAATTCAAAATAAGGTTCCCTTCACTTTGGTTCCTTTGCAGACACAGTGATAGGCTTACAGGCTTTGATGTTACATGCCTCTGCTCTGCACACACAAAACTGTTGTCTGTTATACCCAGCACATCTCATTGAATGTAAATTCTCATTGTATCACTAGCCCCTTTGAACTCCACCTCTTTTAACAATAAAACCCTTTCATTGTATCAATTTTATTAGTAATATTAACATTTCTTGGTCTCTGCTAGCTAGGTGCCAGATTTTACTCCCCTTCCTGAATGTCCTATTCAACAAAATGAAAATGCACTCTACCTCTCTTACACCTCAAAACTACTATACATCAAAGCACCCCAACTAGCTGACTTAAATCCAATTAAGACATACACAGACACACCCACAGACTAACCGTTTATTTTAAAAAACTAATTTCCAACATGATATACATAAATAGCTTCATGACATGCATGAATCACAAAAGGCTAGAATGCAGGTACAGAAGGTAATTAGGAAAGCTAATAAAATGTTATCATTTATTGCAAGGGGAATTGAATACAAAAATAGGGAGGTTATGCTTCAGTTGTACAGGGTACTGGTGAGACCATACCTGGAGTACTGTGTACAGTACTAGTTTCCTTATTTAAATAAAGATGTAAATGCATTAGAAGCAGTTCAGAGAAGGTTTACTAGACTAATGCCAGGAATGGGTGGGTTGTTACAAGTAGTTCAGCATTCAAAATACACAGAGGCAAAAACCCCTAAAAAGCCTTGGAAAATTCAATCATGGGGGTGGCCAATCAAAAAAGAGTCACTCCTCCCACCTCCCCACCCTGGGTGGAAGTGACAGATTCTGTAAAGGGGCTGCTCCTCCAATCACAGGTAGTTTCTCTCCTCCATTTGCTACTTTTAGGCTCACCAGTGAGCCTATCAGCAGCAAACGCTAGAGATAAGCAGCCTATGATTGGAGGAGCAGCAAGCAGTGGAAAGGTGTCAGCAGTGAGCGAAGCCTGAGGACTGGAGCAGCTGGGGTGAGTGAGACTGCTAGGTTGGGGAAGGGGTGAGTGAAGCTGCTGAAGGGTCAGGGGAGTGGGAAATGAAGCGAGGGATTGTAAGTGAGGGGGTGGGGTCGGTTAGCAGCAAAGCTGGTGATGCCAGGTTAGAAGGGCTGCAAAGGGGAGAGGTGTGCTGGAAAAGGGGGTGAGTAGGGCTGGAAAAGGTGGAGAATGGGGCTGGAAAAGGGGGAGAGGGCTGCAAGGTGGAGGGAGAACTGCACTGGAAAGAGGGGGGGCTGCAAAAAGGAGATGGGTCTGAAGGGGGAGAGAGTAGCAGAAGTGGGAGAGGGACAGCAGAAGGGGGAGAGAGTCAGCAAAGTGGGAGGGAGTTGCATTGAGAAGAGTGGGGTGGCTACCAAATGGGGCAAGGGGCTGCGAAAGAGAGAGAAGTGCAGCAAAGGTGAGAGAGGGGCTTAACAGAGGGAGAGAGGCTGCAAGGGAGAGAGAGCAGTTTTAAATCTGCCACCAGCTAACTGTGAACCAGGAAAATTTGAAATCACTGAGGTACTGAATTCCTTGCAAATGAATGTCAGCTCAAATCTTCCGGTCTCCGGATCAATGGAGGACTGATGTACAATTTAAGATGTGTGTCAGGACCCTGCGGAAGCTAGAGTCGCAGATTTGGGACAGATCCGGGGTACTTAACTAGCCAGTTATCCAGGAAATGTTAAAAATTTAAAACCTGGTAATTCCACAACTGATCTCCTGACCACCTGACTAAGGCCTGAGCTGCCCGACCCAGCCCAGCTACATCCGACTACCACCCCATCCCCGCCGACTCGACCTGACAAGACTACCCCCGGCCACCCGCCTCAACCATACATGACCACCTCCCAGACAACCCAACTACACCCTCCAGACCACTCGACTATCCCCCTGACCTGACCCGACTACCCCCTCAGACTGACTACCCTCCCGACCTGACTACCCCACCCGACCACCCGACAAACCCCACCCCCCACCCCCCACCCCCCGACCTGACCTGACTATACCCAGACCCATCCCAATCATTCCCTTGTTCTAACTCGACTACCCCCACAGCCTGACTACTACCGTAACCCCACTAACCCCCCCGACCACCCGGCTACCTCTCCCAACCTGACCCGACTATCCCTCGTCCTGACCCGACTATCCCCTGGCTTGATCTGACCATCCCCCGACCCAACAATTTCCCTGACTGGACCCAACTACCCCACATCCACCCGACTACTCCTCTGACCAGACCTGACACAAATACAGAAGGTAATGTTACTATGCGACTGTATCGCCTAATAAAGAAGCTAGGGAGAATGAAAAAAATAGCCCCTGAAAATCAGAAAGTGCCCTCAAGAAAATCTGAAAGAGCCCTAAAAGAAAAACACTATCTCTTGCCAATGGAAGGTGGCTGCGCAAGGTGGTCACTGACACCCGTTTGTGCCTGCGCACTGGTGCAGAAATCCAATGGAGTCACTCCGCTGTGCCCAACCTGCCGGTACCTTCTGTGCATGCGCCTATGATGTCACCACTCACATACACCATCTTCCTCCTCTTCACATCCCCATCCCCCTCGCCCTCCTCGCCCCCTTCCGCCTCACACCCATCTTGCTCTCACTCACTCTCATCTCCCTCCTTCCCTCACCCCCTCAACCCCCCCTCCTCTGTAAGTCCCCCTGCCTGATCCCGCTCGGACCAAGCTCACTGCCCGAAGTCCAAGTCCAACTGGGGCTCCGACCCGGAAAACTGAGTCCCTCTCCATGAGTGACAGGCACTCTGGCCAATCCGTTTCAATTAGGAATTAAAGGACACTGCCTAAAACACAGCTGTGATCATATGAACAGCACCATCTTTGCTCCTGGCGCTGCCTACTCTGTCGCTTGCAATGACATAGCAGAGTAAGATACTAGAACTGTGCATGCACGGCATTGACAACAAATGCAGTGAAAGAAAAATTATTTTGATCCATGCTGCAGTCATGCTTCATTTGTTTTGTCAGTATCCAGGTGCATAGATGGTGTGTGGATGCAATCAATTGCATGTTTCAAATTGCAAACTGCTTTGATATAGATTTACAGTTCCTGATGCCTGACGATTGTTTTTGATGCCTGAAGATCACTTTTGATGCCTAGTGATCTTTTCTGATGGTTAATGAATGCTTCTGGTTGCTAATGAATGTTTTTGAGTGCAAATATAAATATAAAAAACAAAGAAAATAGGAGCAGGAGTAGGTCTCTCAGCCCTTAGAGCCTTCCCCACCATTCAACATGATCATGGCTGATCCTTTATTTAAGGCCATACTGCCGCCCTTTCCTCATACCCCTTGATGCCTTTAGAGTTTCGAAATCTATCTATTTCCTTCTTAAGTATATTCAGTGACTTGACCTCGGTAGCCTTCTTTAGTAGAGAATTCCACAGATTCATCACCCTCTGAGTAAAGAAATTTCTCCTCATCTCAGTCCTAAATGAATGCTTCAGAACACTAATGATCGCTTTCGATTGCCAACGATGACTTCCACAAATTTACCAAAGCTGTCATGGTTTTGAATGCTTCTGAGCACTTTGATTACTCCTAAAGTAATCAGGAGCAATCAAAAGGAATCATGATGTTTAAAGATGGCAATTGAACACTTTTTATGGCAACTGATGACTGTTTCTGCCAGTCCAAATTACACCTTAGACCAATTAGACCGAAGGTGTTCCGCAAAGTGGTCACCGTAGTCTACTGCATTCGTTACTCCCAGTGAAGTCTCCTCTACATTGGGGAGACCAAACGCAGACTGGGTGACTGCTTTGCGGAACACCTTCGTCTGTTTGCAAGCATGACCCAGACCTTACTGTCGCTTGCCATTTCAACACCCCATCCTACTCTCATGCCCACATCTCCGTCCTTGGCCTGCTGCAATGTTCCAGTGAAGCTCAACATAAACTGGAGGAACAACAACTCATCCTCCGATTAGGCACTTTACAGCCTTCCGGACTTAACATTGAGTTCAACAACTTCAGATCATGAACTCTCTCCTCCATCCTCACCCCTTTTTTATCCCCTTTTTCAATATTCATTTTCATTTTTTAATTTTAATTTTTTATCCACTTATTTTTATTTATTTTCATTTTCATTCATTGTTTTATCCCCACCTTTTATCCTATTTTCAATCTTTTTTCCCCACCACCATCCCCTCCCCCCGTCCCACTGCCACAAGGGCCATCTGTCACTTGTTCATGCTATTCTTTCCAGAGTGCAATGTTCCAGTGAATGTTCTTGTCCTGCTGTTGTAATATTCTGCTTTCTGACCTTAATGCCATCATCAGCACCTCCTTTAGCCAGTACCACTACCATTAACATCCCTTTGTTCTTTTGTTCATGACATCTTTGTCAATCTCTCCTTTGCCCCCACCTATCACTGACGTCCTATCCAGTTTCACCTGGTCCACCCCCCTTAAACAGTATAAACATCATCACATTTTTACAAAAAGCTAAAAGCTACTGCGGATGCTGGAAATCCAAAACAAAAACAGAATTACCTGGAAAAACTCAGCAGGTCTGGCAGCATCGGCGGAGAAGAAATCAGTTAACGTTTCGAGCCTTCATGGCCCTTTGGCAGAACTGAAGCATAGTTAGAAGAAGGGAGAAATATAAATTGGTAGAAGGGAATAAATATAAATTGGTAGAATTGGTATAAACCAATTTATATTTCTCCCTTCTCCTAACTATGCTTCAGTTCTGCCGAAGGGCCATGAAGGCTCGAAACGTTAACTGATTTCTTCTCCGCCGATGCTGCCAGACCTGCTGAGTTTTTCCAGGTAATTCTGTTTTTGTTTCACATTTTTACTTCTCATTAACTCTGAAGAAGAGTCATACGTACTCGAAACGTTAACTCTGTTTTTCTCTCCAGAGATGCTGTTAACCTGCTGAGTTTTTCCAGCATTTTCTGTTTTTGTTCCATCATCACCATCCCTGTGTATGCCCTGTTCTACCAGCAGGACAGACCTAGTGAGATAGCGGCACAGTGGTATACAGTCGGGATGGAGTTGCCCTGGGGTAACATCGACTTCGGACCCCATGCAGTCTCAAGGCATCGGGTCAAACATGGGCAAGGAAACCCCCTGCTGATTACAATGTACCGTCCTCCCTCAGCTGATGAATCAGTACCCCTCCATGTTGAATATCACAAAAGGGTGAAAAATGTACTCTGGGTGGGGGACTTCAATGTCCATCACCAAGAGAGGCTTGGTAGCACCACTACTGACCGAGCTGGGTCCTAAATGACATAGCTGTTAGACTAGGTTTGTGGCAGGTGGTGAGGGAACGAACAAGAAGGAAAAACATACTTGGCCTTATCTTCACCAACCTGCCTGCCTCAGATGCATCTGTCCATGACAGTAATGGTAGGAGTGACCTCTGCACAGACATTGTGGAGATGAAGCCCCGCCTTCACACTGAGGATACCCTCCATCATGTTGTGTGGCACTACCACTGTGTTAAATGGGATAGATTTCGCACAGATCTAGCAACTCAAGACTGGGCATCCATGAGGGGCTATCAGCAGCAGCAGGATTGTACTCAAACACAATCTTTAACATCATGGCCTGGCATATCCCCCACTCTACCATTATCATCAAGCCAGGGGATCAATCCTGGTTCAGTGAAGGGTACAGGAGGGCATGCCAGGAGCAGCACCATGCATACTTAAAAATGAGGTGTCAAGCTGATGAAGCTATAACTCAGGACTACTTGTGTGCCAAACAGCATAAGCAGCAAGTGATAGCCAGAGCTAACAACCAACGGATCAGATCTAAGCTCTGCAGCCCTGCCATATCCAGTCACGAATGGTAGTGGACAATTAAACAACTCACTGGAGGAGGAGGCCCCACAAATATCCCCATCCTCAATGATGGAGGAGCCCAGCACAGCAGTGCAAAAGATAAGGCTGCAACATTCGCAACAGTCTTCAGCCAGAATTGCTGAGTGAATGATCCATCTCGGTATCCTCCAGAGGTACCCAGCATCACAGATGCCAGTCTTCAGCCAATTTGATTCTCTCTATGTGATATCAAGAAACGGCTGAAGGCACTGGATACTACAAAGGTTATGGGCCCCAACAATATTCCGGCAATAGTACTGAAGACTTGTGCTCCGTAACTTGCTGCACCCCTAGCCAAGCTGTTCCAGTACAGCTACAACACTGGCATCTAGCTGGCAATGTGGAAAATTGCCCAGGTATGTCCTGTACACAAAAAGCAGGACAAATCCAACCTGGCCATTTACCGTCCCATCAGTCTACTCTCCATCATCAGTAAAGTAATGGACGGGGTCATCAACAATGCTATCAAGCGGCACTTGCTTTGCAATAAACTGCTCACTGATGCTCCGTTTGGGTTCTGCCAGGGTCACTCAGCTCCTGACCTCATTACAGCCTTGGTTCAAACACGGACAAAAGAGCTGAACTGCTGAACTGCAGAGGCGAGGTGAGAGTGGCTGCCCTTGACATCAAGGCAGCATTTGACTGCATCAAGAAGCCCTAGCAAAACTGGAGTCAATGGGAATCAGGGGGAAAACTCTCCACAGGTTGGAGTCATACCTAGCGCAAAGGAAGATGGTTGTTGTTGTTGGAGGTCAGTCATCTCAGCTCCAGGACATCACTGCAGGAGTACCTCAGGGTAGTGCCCTAGGCCCAACCATCTTCAGCTGCTTCATCAATGACCTTCCTTCCATCATAAGGTCAGAAGTGGGGATTTTCGCTGATGATTGCACAATGTTCAGCACCATTTGTGATTCCTCAGATACTGAAGCAGTCCATGTCCAAATGCAGCAAGACCTGAACAATATCTGGGCTTGGGTTGACAAGTGGCAAGTAACATTCGTGTCACACAAGTGTCAGGGAATGACCATCTCCAACAAGAGAGAATCCATCCATCGCCCCTTGATGTTCAATGACATTACCATCACGGAAATCCCCCACTATCAACATCCTGGGGGTTTCACTGACCAGAAATTGAACTGGAATAGCCTTATAAATATTATGGCTACAAGAGCCGGTCAGAGATTAGGAATCGTGTGACAAGTAACTCACCTCCAGACTCCCCAAAGCCTGTCCACCATCTACAAGGCACCAGTCAGGAGTGTGATGGAATACTCCCCACTTGCCAGGATGAGTGCAGCTCCCACAACACTCAAGAAGCTGGACACAATCCAGGACAAAGCAGTCCACTTGATTGGCATCACATGCACAAACGTTCACTCCCTCCACCACCGACTCACAGTAGCAGCAGTCTATACCATCTACAAGATGCATTGCAGGAATTTACCAAGGCTCCTTAGACATCACCTTCCAAACCCACAACCACTACCATCTAGAAGGACAAGGGCAGCAGATAGATGGGAACACCACCACCTGGAAATTCCCCTCCAAGTTGCTCACCACCCTGACTTGGGAATATATCCCAATTCCTTCACTGTCGCTGGGTCAAAATCCTGGAACTCCCTTCTTAGCAGCACCTACACCACATGGACTGCAGCGGTTCAAGAAGGCAGCTCACCACCACCTTCTCAAGGGCAACCAGGGATGGGGAATAAATGCTGGCCCAGCCAGCAAAGCCCACATCCCGTGAATGAATAAAAAAAATTGTTTAAGGATAGGCCAATACCTAAAGTATATTGAGTTTCTAGGCTGCCTGTCTCCATATTTCATAGTGAACAAAAGGGAAGATCGAAACTCAATGGCCACTATCAACTTCCCATTGTACCACAATGACCTCCCCATCCAAATTAGACTGGGTGGGTCTCAGAAATGTTAACTCAGTGGTTATGTGATCCAACCTGGTTTCAAGGACTGCACCCTTAGTATCCCAGGACCGAGCAGGCCCATCAGAACCATCAGTTGTCAGCCATTCTGGAACCAGACTCAGAAACTAGCTGCAAGCCATCAAGCAGCCAAAGTACTTAACCTGCTTCAGTTTCAAAGTTCACCTGAGAACCAGCCTCCTAAATATTCAACTGCATGAAACATTGCAACCTGCTGTGAGCTCTTTACTTTATAAGACGCTCAATTCAACTTTAAATTATCAATTCCATTCAAGAAACCACAGGCCTGTAACATGGGAGACCAGAAATTGTAAATCAGAGACTGAATTAACTGTAATCTGTAAAAGTGCACTATCCGCCTCTGTACCCAATCTTTGTGTGTCAGTAGACATGCTTGAGACTCGGTGTGTGATGTTGCATTAATTCGGGGTAGGTTCGTGAGAATTAATACCCTTCTTTATTTTAAACTCAAAAATCCTGCTGCTGAATTGGAATGCACACTCCAAGGGTAACAAAAGACGCACCTCTTTCCATACAAAACATATTGATTACAGGCAGTAAGAGAGCACATACATTCTGTCCATGACACTTGGATGAGCCACTAGTTTGATGAGTACCTCAGGAGGAGGAGGTAGCTGGAATATTCACGTTCCTAACTGGCTGTCATTCCACTCCGATTCATGTGAATACATTCCAGGTCCTCATTGTTCAACAGTCCCACGCTTCACCATCTTTCACTTACAGACCATCACAATGTCCACTTGACCACAATTCCGAAATAAAAGCCACCACATAACAACCATTTCATATCAACCTTATTCAACAAAACGTCCGAATAGCCCATGAAATACATAAATAATCAGCCGTGTTTATTCCCTTAGTGCCTAATTTGCGGGTACCTTTGGTCTGGTCTACTACTCCTATGCAGTGTTACCCAATTACTGCAGCTTGGCTGATGGAAGGCTGCTGACTTTCATTGGGGGGACTGCAGGTGGCCTAGCAGGATACCTTCAAGCAGCTCTGGGCCTTGAAGGCCCAGCTTTGGACTGCACCATCTCAGCATGTGCAGCAGCAGTGTAGGCTGGTTGGCTGACAAGCAACAGCATTGACTCTGGTGAAGTGGTAGTGATGAGAATACAAAAGCTTCATCCTGAGAGAGGCCAGCCACTGGTTTTTCAAAGGTGCCAATGTCACTCCCCTGGGGGTGGCGGGGTGTAGGGGTTTGGGGGGGCGGTTGGTGTCAGCAATCCTTGTAATCTGTTTCAGCTGTGTCATCCTACAAATTCCTTTGAGGATTGGTATCTGCAGCCATGATGGCAGCAGTCTGAGCCTGCACTGCACCAAACTGAGCTTGCATGACCTCAGTCTAAACTTCCACTCCAACTTTCAGACTTCAGGTGGCTTCTGTCTGTGCAGCAATGGAAACTGGGACATGGGCCACCAGACACTGCGTCATGGTCGGGTCTGCAAGTGTTCTCATGGAGTTGTTCCATGCTGGAAACAATGGGCTCCAAGCTCTGTGCAATCCCTGTGCCAAGATGGAACTGGACACCACCATCCTCCTGCACAGTGACAGCAGGCTTTCTGCCAGGCATACCAATGCACCAAGCATTTAGTGTGCATGTCCATCAATCTTTTTCCGAATCTATTGAAGTGCTCATCTAAATCTTCTGCAACAGAACTCTTGTGCAATCTCACCCTCCAGGGAGCTGGCACCCACTCGATCCTTTCCCTCAGCCTTGGCTGCAGCCCACTCATGCCTGATGACAAACCACATGCAGATTCTGCCTCTTATGCAACTCTCTAGAGTTCTCTCAGTTCCAGTAAATGAGCTGGTGACTGTAGGTGTCAGATGAAGTGACGGTGTTTCTTCCTCCTCAGTCCCTTCTCCCTGCAGGCCTTTAGCCTTCCACATCACTGGTTGGCCAGCCAGAAGTTCTTGGGCAAAAAAAAAATAGACGGAAAAACTCAGCAGGCCTGACAACATCTGCAGAGAGGAACACAGTTAATGTTTCGAGTCCGAATGATTCTTCATCAGAACGGGTGTTCTTGGACGTCTGAAAACCTGAAGACACAAGGGCAGGGCTGGGGTGAGGGAAGTGGGGGGAAAGCAAAAGAGCCATGGTCACACCATCTGCTGCTTGTAAATCATGACGAATTGCAGGATGAGGGTGAACTGGGATGTGGGAAGATGCATTAGGCAGGAACATACTGTCATCCCAGATGGTTTCAGTCATGCCACTATTATGGCCTCAGTGATGGCCGCTCCAATTAATTCCAGCACCTTCCCCTCCATGGGGTTGAGCACAGAAGCAGCTATGTCTGCTCGCCACTGGTTAGCTGCTGCTGCCATCTATTATCAGCCACCTTGTTCTGACAATTGAGGGAGGGAAGGGCATGAGCAAATGTGGTGCAATGTGTTTGGGTTATTTGTCTGCTATAGTTGACCAACTGTCGGTTTGTGTAAGCTGTGAGATACGAATGTACAGTTTTCAGCAATGCTAAGTGTGTGAGGGTGAGGTGAGGCTAAGAATGTGAGGTATGAGTCGTGATTGATAGGGATTGTTGGTAGGCCAGTGAAAGGGCTGTAATGAATGAAGCAGTTTGTGAGGCTGGTGCTGCAGTTGGGAAGATATGGCATCTGGGGATGTGTTCACTGACTGCTTGACCACTCATGTGAGATCATTAAACTTCTTTCAGCACTGCATCCAGATCCTAGGGGTTGATTGCTGTTATTGGCTGCAACAGGCTCTCACTGCCTACTTGGTACTTGTCTGCAGGGCTTCCTGGTCCCCTGAGTGAAGAGAACATCTCTCCTCTTGTTCACCAGCACCAAGGCCTCCAGTGTGGTATCTGAGAAACTTGGAACATGCTATCTGGCCTGTTGTACTGTTTCTGTATGTTTTTGCTGATTTTTCACTCTTCCTCATGTAGTTTCATCTCCTGTGACAGCCAGAATGCACCTTGTCTTTAAGAGGTGCAATCTTAATTTAAGTAGTGCAGGATAGCTCTAAGTGGTCCTGGCCTCACAAAAACTTGGGCGCAACTGTCAATGCATGCAACCTCTGAGCAGCACAAGTATCTGCCTGAATATCTAACTGATTGACAAACCTGAAATTACAACCCACTTTTGAGTAAGAAGTCCAACAACTAAACTTATGCGTGTTGCCTCCTTCAGGATGAATATCTGAGTTCTCCCTCCTGATTGCTAATCAATGAATCCTTCTGGATGAGCACAAACCTGATTATGGGTGAAGGTGATTGAGCTGAATTGCAATGCCCCTGTGGTCAGCTTACCAGCTCACATTCGCGGTCACTGCTCAACATGAGGAATGGCCACTTGGTCAAGGTGCTAGATGGTTTGCAGCGCATACTGCGACCTGAGTAATGCCTTCAGGGATATAGAGAAGTGAATTTCAACACAAACAGAAATTCATATCAGATGCCGTGAAACAGTTAAATGTTAAAAGCATGGAGTGATGAATAATCTATCATAGCTATGTCAGTTTAATGATTAATGACTAATGGATTGCAGAATGCATAATTACTTGTTTGGTTAATAGCCCCACACCTGTGTTATAAAATTTGTATCCTGCCTTATATTCATCTCAGCGTTAGTTTTATTTTGGGGTTTTATTTGTCTTTCCTTAGTTCCTTAGTTTGAGGTAAAGCAGGCCTACATGGAATGATGAAAATAAGTAGTCTGGAAGATTTATCCAATGATTCAGAACAGCTTTTGGCATGGATAAACTTCAGTTTGAAAGGTGAATTGAAATAAAATAGGCATTTTATGTCAACAATCACTACAAAACTTTAAACATATAATCCATCATCAAAATAAAATAATGTAGGAAGTTTAAATGTTCTGTCAATAACAGACTTTCAAGGAAATTGAACTAATTGGTTACAGCACAAAACAACGTGACACAATTTTAATTAAATTCAAATAAATGAAATGTGAAAAGCATTTTATATTAAGCATATAAATTAGATTTTAACACAGCCTGAGCTGGAAATATAATTAATTGGATTGTGACACCGGGAATTGACATTGCACCAGTTATATAACTCTTAATAAGACACTTGTGTAGTTTAAGTTAATGAGAAAAAGTAGGCAGATGATTTCAATATTAAGTTGCACGGCAAAACTTCAAAGTAAAGTGTCTTTTTACTCAAGGCCCCTTATAAATAAATCAATAATTTTTGCTACTCTTTGTGCATCAGTAACTTTCAAAACAAGTATTTTAAGTGGGGAAGTTTTATTTTCTGCATTTGTTATAAACAAGAACTGCAGTAAGTCCCCACTTTAAGTCAATTCATTTAATGCATTTCCTCTTTAACATCTTGCACAGAATGGAGGTGGTAAGGGGTGTGTATATTGAACGTCATGGCGATCGTAGTGTACGTACCTGTACGTACTGTTGTGTGGACTGAATGGTGCCATCTTGGAGCGAGTGCAATTGAGATCCTGCTCAAGGCAACAGGGGCTTTTGCTGAATATTCCACAGTACACTACTCTACGAGGAAACGCTATGCCAACTGTATTTGTTTTCAGGGATGAAGTAGAAGCCTGGTCTGTTCACTTTTGTGCAGTACAGCTGCAGTTCCTGACTCTTCTGTAATCCTCTTTTAATTTTGAAGCCTAGGTGTGGCTCTTGAGGAACTTTGCACTGGGTAAGGCAGAGAGGCCAACTTAGTCGGTGAGAGATGCATTTTCTGCAGGCAAAATTGTTTTCCCAGGCTCAGGGGCTTGTTTGGGTGAAAAACACAGGGTGCAGTTCTTAATTTTCAGGAGGAAAGGGGAAGCCAGCAGGTCCTGACTCTGAAATCTTCTGGTTACTTTTGGAGCCCCAAGTGTGGCCCTTGTTCAACGTTGCACTGGATGGACTCAGAGTGGCCATTTAAAGTCAAAATGTCAAGAATGCCCAGTAAATGATGGTAGTGAGTCTGCTGCTGCTAAGAAAACATGAAAAAATATCATTTAAAAAATGGTTTCAAATTGTCTTGAGGCCGGGGAACGAGTAGTTGATATTGGTAGAGGACTTGGGCTGCACCCTACTATGGTGAGAACAATCCGCGGTGACACTGACAAAATCAAACAACATGCTACCAAGATAAGTTGAGCTAGAAGCAGCATCATGGAAAATATGGAAAGACTCCGAACAGTCTGGATCAAAGACCTAAATCAATGCAAGGTGCCTCTCTGTATGATGGTCAACGAAGAAAAAGCTAAAAGCTTACATAAAAACAAAAAGTGCTTGAAAAACTCAGCAGGTCTGGAAGCATCTGTGGAGAGAGAAACAGATTCAACGCTTCAAATTCAATTGGACTCTTCTTCAGAACATTGACTCTGTTTCGCTCTTCACAGATGCTGCCAGTCCCGCTGAGCTTTTCCAGCACATTCTGTTTTTATTTCAGATTTCCAGCATTTGTAGTATTTTGCTTTTACTGAAAGCCAATATGATGACCTAAAGAATGAGTAGGTTGAGAGTTCACATTAGCAAACTTTTAGTGCTAGTTATGGTTGATTCAAGAGTTTTAAGAGGCGTTGCTATTTGCATAACATTAAAGTAACCAGTGAAATGGCTACTGCCGATAGTGAAGCAGCCTATGGATTCTATGCCTATTTGAAGAGAATTATTGAAGAAGGTGGCTGTGCACTGAAACAAGTCTCTAACATTGATGAGATAGGGCTTGATTGGAAGCATATGTCACAGAGAACATACATCTCGAAATGAAGAGAGAGCCAGGACTTAAACTTGCCAAAGATTGCTTAAATTTTCTGCCTGGTAGGAATGCTGCAGGAGATTTCAAGTTTAAGCCCTTAATGGTGCACCAATCAGAGACAACAAGGGCTTCGGAGCGCTATTCAAAAGAACATCCGTGCTTCATTTGGCATTCAAATAAGAAAGCCTGAATGATGGGGACATTCTTTCACAAATGGTTCTCTCTGTATACCATTCCTGTCTGGAGGGAATATTGTGCCAGGGAAAATATCGCTTTTAGGGTATTGCTCCTCTTAGATAATGCACTAGGTCATCTTATCAACCTTGAACGTTGTTGTGTGTTTATGATATGAAAGCATCAATTAGTTATAAGAGATTGGGTGAACATGTTATGGGTTCATTTATTAATTCCAGGCACAGTGAACAGATATACATGGACAGAAATTTTGAAAACATCAGAACTGTTGAGTTGTGTGTGTGTGTGCTCTGCTGAAAGCAAAAGCCAAACTAGATCACATCACACACTTCCTTCCAGTGATGTCATGCTGCTATCCCTTAAAGGCATATTACAATATTCCTTTATTTCAAAGAAACTTTCTGCCATTCCAAAGAAGTATAACTATTTACAATACATGTTCATTACATAAGTAAACAGAACTGACGAATCTATGAGTCTCTAAACTGTAGAGGTAATCTGCTGGGACGCCCAAATCTTATAATGGTGACCTTCTCTGGAGGTGTCTTTAATTGCTCACAGTGATCTGTGGGGTCGTTATTCTTGGATGTTCCTGGTTGCATTTGGTATCTTGTCCTAGATGCAATAGGACTGTCCGGAGGTTGAGGAGCTGGAATGGACCTGATTTGTCCTCGGTCACACCTCACCATTTGCGCCTTTGTGTGCAATGACTTCATAGGCCCTTGGTTCAGAACAAATCCTTGTCACCTTGGTTGGTTGCCACTTACCTTCTATGGGATCCTGGATGGGAACTTCTTGTCACGACAGTAAACTTGGCAATTCTGTACCCGCATTTTTATCGTGCATGTTGGTCATCTTCTCTTGCAGTTTTAAAAGTTGCCCTCTTGTTTCTGAGGGTAGAATGGGTAAGAGTAGGTAAATTGGTATGCACTGGCCTGTCAAACATGAGCTCTGCTGGTGATGGAATATTTGCACTTAAAGGTGTTGCTCTCAGATGTAACATTGCAATGTGTAGATTTTGCTTGTTCTGACTACATTTGAGAATTAGGGATTTTACTGTGCAAATCATTTGTTTGGCTAGACCATTAGATCTAGGATGATGAGGAGAATAAATAGTGTGATTGATATTCCACTTCTCACACATATCCTGAAATTGCGGACCGTTGTCTGTAATTTAGGTACACACCTAAATAGGCATACCAAATAAACTGAAAATAGCACTAGAGTGTGCATGACAGTTAATTGTGCTTGACATATTGTATAATTGATGAATAATAGGATACTTGGTAAAGTAGTTGAAGATGATGATGAAGTCAGTACCATGGACATGAAAGAGGTCGGATGCAATTTTGGCCCAAGGATTGGTATGAACTTCATGTGGAATCATTGGTTCTTTGTGCTGACGAGGTATATTCTCTTGACTTGTCTCACAATTATTGATGATGACTTCAATGTAATTGGTCATACCTGGCCAATAGATTGTCTCACTTCCAAATCTTCTCATCTCATGTGTGAGTGATAAAGTTGTTGAAGAATATCAGGTCACAAAGATTCCGGTTTGATGACCTGCCTGCCTTTAAAAATGACTCCCTGGGAGATGCCTAGCTCATCTCCATAAGGCCAATATGGTCTCATGTGTTTGTGGACATGCTGAATTTAATCTGGCCATCCGTCAATGATGGTTTTCCACCGTTTCTGTAGTGTGCAATCTTTTGCCATTTCTTCTTGTAGATGCTGGCATCTGTGTTGCGCAAAATTTGCCAGAACAGTTGACGGACTTGCATTCTCCTGCAAATGTAATGTTGCAGCTCCCTTGAAACTGCCAATTTTGTCAAAACATTCTGGATATTTCGATGTTAGATCATGAACTGAGGTGATAGGAATAGTTTCTGTGGTTGATCTGTCTTGTGAGGTCTGACTGATTCCACGGATTGTCACTAGTGTGATGTCAAGGCATGCTGGTAGACCTGCAATCACTGGGTTTTCAGTCTCCACAGTGTAGAACATCTGTGCCACTGAGGCATATTGATTGTACTTGCACTCCAGGACTATGGTTCCTGCACATGGAATTAGTGAAGGTTTCAAAGCAGTTGGTTTCACCATGGCCTTCCATGTTTGTGGATGCATGTCTTTTAGAATTTGCAGAGGTTGTATGATGGCACTGTGTCAATCTTGGCCAATAACGAATAGCTACCAACTTTCTTAGGACAGATAATTTGAATCTTGGGCAAACACTTCAGATGGTGCGACAATGTTTCTGTTTTGCAAGAGACTGACAGTGTGAAACCTGTGTTCACAGCTCTTCGTCTTGTCGTGCACAGCATTGTCATTTTTTGGCTCGTCAGTCACCTCATGTATATGTTTCTGATGGGATAATGGATGTTCATTCTTCTTGTCTGAAGGTACCTGTTATGCACTGTTTGTTTGGATCAGTGCATGGCTCTTTGTAGATGCACCAGCCTTTGCTCAAGTGCACTGCTGCTGCCAATGGCCCTTTCTGCCGCGTCTTGCAGAATTGCTGGAAATCTGGGTGTTTCCTTGGTGCATAAAATGCATCAACAATTGGGGTTGTACTGAGGACCTCTAAGCTTCGTCAACCTTCGAGGATTGCATTGTACTTGCGTTCATCCTTGAGTAGTTTTTCTATGCTATATGTTTTGGGCTTGTCTAGCAGATCTTTCTGGAATGGTTCCATGGGAAGGGATGCAATCACCAAGTCAACAATTCTGTCTGCTAGCTCTACATTTGAAAAATCACAGTACGTACTCTTTCCTCTGCATCTGCTGACAAAGTGGTCTATGGATTCTATTGCTGTTGTCGAAATGACATGAACTCTAGTCGATGAATATAGAAGTTTAACTTGATTCTGAACTGGTCTTCCAATGTAGTCCATATCTTTTGAGCTCTTCTGCTGTTAATCCTGATGTGTTCAGCCTGTGTAGACCTTCATTCCCAATTGCTAGACTAGTTTTTATGGTTTGCACACCTGTATCAAGAAACCATGGGCAGGATTTTTACCTTGACAGGTGGACAAGGCGGGCAGGCCTGGGAGCGGCTGCAAAACTGACCGCTGCCCGCAATCGGGCCCCGACTGCGATTTCATGCTGGCTGGCCAATTAAAGGGGCAGCCAGTGTGAATCGCGCGCTGAAACACTCAGCACTGCCTGGGTCAGGGGAGGGGGAGAAGGACAAGCATGGAAGTCAGAGCAAGCGTGCGGCTGCACTCAGTCAAAGCCCCCTGAAGGCACAGAACTGCCTTAGGGAGCTGAAGATTTCTAACATTAAAAATAAAGGTTTTAAAATTAAGGTAAACATGTCCCCTCATGTGACTGTCACATGTGCAGGGACATGTTAAAAATGAGATTTAAAAATTTTTATTTTATTTTTAATTAACATCGGAAACCTCATCCCACCCGTGGATGAAGTTTCCTCAAAAATCCAAAGCCCACCAACCGTAAGGTTGCACGGGTAGGGAAAAATTCACTTTAATTAATGGGCTTAACAGTCCTCTTAATTGTCAGCGGGCGCGCTGCTGACTCCTGCGCATGTCTGCCGACCGAAATATCGCTCGAATGCGTGATGATGTCAGGACACTCACCCGCATCATTGCGCGCTATTTCATGCTCATGTGTGTCTGGCACGTGCCTGCACACCGAGCTGAAACTTGAGCACCATAGCTCTATATGCTGTTTAAACATTTTGAATTCAGATAGTAGGCCAGTTGCATCCCTATTCAGTCAGGCGAATTTTGTGGACATTTTGAGAATACCCCTTTGACCTTCCTTCTCCTACGGTACCTGGGATGAGTATCACTGTCGCTGCTTCTGTGCGCTTTTTCAAAGCTCCGCCCATTATAATTGCAACTTCTCTGGCGTGATTTTTATGACTCTTTTGTTGTTTTTTGTTTGACCACCCCTTGCTTGCTGTCGATCCAGCCCATACCTTGGCCACTCGCCTTTCCTGACTGAGCTAACCTGGTGCTGGCCTTCTCGACATGCTGCCCCACCCACTCAATTGACAGGCTATGCACAGCAATCTCACCATTAGGGATCCATTTGCTTACCAGTTCATTATTTGAGCATTGTCTCTGCACTGTGTCTTCAAAGCTTTTCTGTGTAATCACCACGCTTTCCTTTCAACATTCCCTGACTCTACAGCTTCGTCTGACCAGAACATCGAGGGTCTTCTCATGCCAAGTAGCACAAGACAGAACTATTCACCATATCGTACTTGCATTTAATCTTGCTGCCAGACTGATCACCATGTTGTTTAGAAGGACATGCACAGCTGCAAACCATGCTGTATTTTTATAATGATATTAAAGCACCAATCTCTCAGAAGGGATTGATTAAACATGTGTGGGTTTATTTATTAATTCCAGGCACATCTGAAAGGACAAACATGGACAGAAAGCTTGAAGACGTCAGAGCTGCAGAGCTGTGTGTGTGTACATTCTGCTGAAAACAAAAGTGAAACTAAAACTGGATTGTATGACACACTTCCTTCTAGTGATGTTGTGCTGCAAGAACATCTATGCATGAACATTTGGCATTCAAATAAGAAAGCCTGAACGACAGGGGTACTCTTTCAAGAACCGTTCTCTCTGTATGCCGTTCCTGCCTGGAGGGACTATTGTATCAGAGAAAATATCACCTTCAAGATATTGCTCCTCTTAGATAATGTCCCAGGTCATCCCATCAACCTTGATAACTTATCCGAAAATATGAATAATTTTCCTCCCACCCAACACAACTTCATTGCCTCAGATCACGGATCAGGGGAAATAGCAACATTCAAGTCTTACTATCTACGTCATACCTATTCACAGGCTAAGGCAACAGATGATGAGAATGCGCCAACAGTCAGGGGATTTCAGCATGTCTGCATCCTCAAAGGTATCACAGTATCTTTACAGTGCAGAAGGAGGCCATCAAGTCTGCACTGGCTCTCTGAAAGAGCATTCCACCTAGTCACACTCCCCTGCCTTACCCCCGTAACCTTGCACATTCTTTCTTTTCAAGTAGTATTCAAATTCCCTTTTGAAAAGTCGATCGAACCTGTCTCCACCAACCTTTCAGGAAGTTTGTTCCTGGCTCCAACCACCCTCAGGGTGAAAAGATTTTCCCTCACATCACATTTACTCCCTTTGCCAATTATTTTGAATCTGTGCTCTCTAGTTCTTGATGTTCTCTTGAATGAGAATAGTTTCTCACTATTTACCCTGTCTATACCTCTCAGGATCTTGAATATCTCTATCGAGTCTCCTCTCAGCCTCCTTTTCTCCAAGGAAACAGTTCCAACTTCTCTAACCTATCCTCATAGCTATAGTTCTTTATCCCCGGAATCATTCTTGTGAATCCCCTCTGTATTCTCTCCAATGGCTTCACATCCTTCCTCAAGCATGGTGCCTAGAACTGGAATCAGTACTCCAGATGAGGGCCTAACTAGTATCTTATGCAAGTTTAACATGACCTCCTTCCTCTTGTACTCAATGCCCCTATTAATAAAGCCTAAGATACTATATGTTTTATTAACTGCTATCTCAACATGCCCTGCCATTTTCAATGACGTTATGTACTTATACACCGAGGTCCCTCTGTTCCTGCACCTCCTTTAGAGGCTCTCCCTTTATCTTGTACTGTCTCACCAAATTTTTCCTGTCAAAATGAATCACCTCACACTTCTCTGCATTGAACTTCATCTGCCACTTGTCTGCCCAATTCACCAACATGTCTATGTCCTTTTGAAGTTCAAGACTACCCCCATCACAGTTGACAACGTTTCCAATCTTCATTTCATCTGCAAATTTTGAAATCACGCCCTGCACACCACAGTCTAGGTCATTAATATATATCAGGAAGAGCAAGAGTCCCAACACTGACCCCTGAGGAACTCCATTACAAACCTTCCTCCAATCTGAAAAACAACCATATATCACTACTCTCTGTTTCCTGTCACTAAGCCAATTTCTTATCCAAGTGACTACTTTCCTTTTTATTCCATGACCTAGAATTCTACTCACAAGTCTGTTGTGTGGCACTGTATCAAACGCCTTTTGAAAATCCATATACACCACATCAACAGCATTTCCCTTATCAACCTTCTCTGTTACCTCCTCAAAAAACTCCAGCAAGTTAGCTAAACATGATTTTCCCTTAATGACTCCATGCTAGCTTTCCTTAATTATCCTGCACTTGTCTAAGTGACTATTGATTTTATGCTTACTCTAGTTTCCAGAAGTTTCCCTACCACAGGTCAAACTGACTGGCCTATAGTTTATCCTTGCACCCCTTTTTGAACAAGGGTGTAACATTTGCAATTCTCCAGTCATCTGGCACCTCCCCTGTGTCTAAGGAAGACTGAAAGATTATCACTAGTGCCTCTGCAATTTCCAATCTCATTTCCTTCTGTACCCTTGGATGCATCTCACCTGGTCCTGGTACTTTATCAATTTTAAGTAAAGATAGCCTTTCCAACACCTCCTTCCTCTCAATTGTAAGTTCTTCCAGTGTACCAGTTACCTGCTCTCTCACCTCGGCCTGGGTAGCATCTTCTTCCTTTGTAAAGACAGATGCAAAATACTTGTTCAAGACCTTCACTATTTCTCCAGCCTCCACATGCAAGTCCCCTTTTTTGTCCTTAATCGGCCCTACTCTTTCTTTTACTACCCTTTTATTATTTACATGCTTTATAGAAGACCTTGGGATTCCCTTTTATGTTCGCTGCCAGCCTCTTTTCATGTTCTCTTCTTGCTTTTCTTATTAGTTTCTTCACTTCCGCTCTGGTCCTTTTTATATTCAGCCTGATTCTCCATTGCATTTTCTACTTGACATCTGTCGTATGTGCACTTCTTCCCTTTCAACTTTATCTCTCTCATCATCCAGGGCACTCTGGATTTATTTGTCCTACCTTTCCCCTTCAAGGGAATATACCTTGACATTGCCTACAATACTTTTTCTTTGAAAGTGGCCTATTTTTCAACCATCGTCTTTTCTGTCAACATTTGATTCCAACTCACTCAACTCAGATGCATTGTTGTCCCATCGAAGTTGGCTTTCCCCCAACTAATTATCCCTGCTCTGGATTGTTCCCTGTCCTTTTCCATGCTTAATCTAAACCTTATTATACAATGATCACTGTCCCCTAGAGGGTCTCCTACTGATATTTGATCCACTTGGGCCAACTCATTCCCCAGAACCAGGTCCAAAAATGCATGTCCTCTCATTGGACTGGAAACATACTGCTGCAGAAAATTATCTAGAACACATTCCAGGAACTCTCGCCCCTCTGGTCCCTTTGTACTATTCCTACCCCAGTCGATATTTGGATAATTGAAGTCCCCCATTATAATTACTCTATAATCCTTGCAACTCTCTATAATTTCTTTGCAAATTTGTTTCTCTACATGCGTTGCACTAGTTGGTGGTCTATATACTACATTGATCAATGTTATTGCACCTTTCCCATTCTCTATCTCTAGCCAGAGAGATTCCGTCCTTGACCCCTCTGGAACATCTTCTCTCTCCAGTACTATAATGCCATCTTTAATAAATATTGCCACTCCCCAACCTTTTCTTCCTTTCTTCCTTTCCTATCTCTCTTAAACACCTTGTATCCAGGAATATTTAACACAGAGACCTGCCTTTTGAGCCAGGTCTCTGTTATAGCAATACTATTTGTCAACCTGTGCCTGCAGTTCACCAATCTTATTAACCACACTCCGTGCATTCACATACATGCACATTAGCCCTGATTTAGGCTTTTTTACTTTCCCCCTTATTCCAACCCCATCTTATGACTTACTATTGGCTACTCTAATTCTATAAAACTCTCCAAGTATTCTCTCTACCTTGATACTACTCTCTGATATATCCTTGTTATCAGCTGATACTTCATTACTTCCCACTGCCAATTTTTCTCCCCTGCACTCTGAATTTCCCCTCAGGTTCCCATTCCCCTGCCAATCTGGTTTAAATGGTGTGTGGCAAAAAGCATAACCCGACTGTGTCACTGACCATAGAGGATCTCACGACCCTGCCCTTGAGGTTCAGCATGAAATCATCACCTTGGTGAAGAAAGTGGCTTTGATGATTTGGAGGAGGCTGACATAGTGGAATTGCTTGATTTCCATAGAGAGGAATTGTCCAATGAAGATTTAATACAATTAGAGAATCAACAAGCTGAGGAAGAAGATTGCACTGAAACACCCATCCCTTGTATTTTGTCAATGAAACAACTAAAAGCTTTCCAACTCATCAAAGAAGCAATAGAAAGGTCGCAAAGTAAACAATGATGGCATTAACCGCTACTCGGAGATCGATTGGCAGAAAAAGTAAACTGTCTCACAATCTTGGATAAATTTTTCAAGGTCATTGATGATTTTGCCCCTTCATCCCATTAATTCCACCAAGACCTGGCTGTTCAACCTCAATTCAATTCAAAACCAATGTCACCCCAACTTCATTCATTGACTTTCTGTATGTTTGTGTGTGCACTAACTCAGAAAGCGTATGAGAAAATGGGCCTTTCACTAAACAACTGGAAAACAAAAGTCCTCTTCTGACCAGTTCCCACAACACAACAGTCCCCCCAACCCCTCATCGATTAAGATTAATGGTGAGATCCTGGAAAATGTGGGCCATTCTCCCTCCTCGTTATCTCTAATGTACAATTCAGCCTTCGGCCGAGTTAGGATAAGAGTATTTGAGGACCAGAATCTCAAACCTGACTTTAATATCATGGTTCACCGGGCAGTAGAGTTCCCTGCACTCCTATCTATGCTTCTGAGACTTGGACAACCTGCAGCAGGCACCTCAAAGCACTATCAGTGGTGCCTTCATAAAATCCTCCAAATCCAGTGGCAAGAAAGGTGATCCAACAGCAGCATCCTCTCCAAAGCCAACTTGCCCAGCACCGAGGCACCAATCATTCAAAACTACCTCCACTGAAGTGCTTTAGCCTCCAAGCATCCCCAAAGAGGTCAAATATCCCCATTGACTCATAGGAATCCCTGGCTTGTGACTGACCAAAACGGAGAAGATTCATTTAGGAAGGCACCAAACACATTAAGAGATTCTGTCAGGAACATGCAGAAGTGAAGCCAAAGCATTGAAGAGAGTACACAAATCTCCAAACAATTCTTCTACCTGACCCTCTGAGCACCACCCTCCCCATATGAGGCAGATTCTGCAAATCGTGCATTGGACTTATCAATCTTCTCAGAACCCATTGAACCTGAGTGGAAGCAAGTCATCCTCGTACCCGGGGAACTGCCTATGAAGAAAGAGCAACCAGTGAGTGTTATCTAATTTAAATTTATACAGAATTTCTTTTACTTTGTAAGTTATTTCATTTCGGAATATACATGCAGTGTATAGTATTTCAACTTGTAATTTATTTCTCAGGAGGACAAATCTCCAAAAAAAGCCTAACTTTACTTTATGGGTGGAATTTTCTGAGCTCGCTGGTGGCAGGCGTGATAGGTGGTGTGCATGTAAACCCACTTCATGACAGCGTCAAGGCAGGTCGCGATCTTCTGCTCAGCCCACCAATGGCAGGCCACATTTCCCCCCATTGGTCAGCGGGGAGCTAATTGTAATGTATTAGCATATAATTAAGAGGCCATCCCACCAGGCACTTGGAACCCCGCCGTATTGTCCGTCCACGTTGGTGGGAAAGCACGCCGACGTGTTTCACAATAGCATGTAGGTGACGTACACTTGGCGGCCTTCACTTTGGAGGAACTGAGGTGAGTGAGCAGCAGCGTTCTCCACAGCTCACCCATTGTTTACAGGCCTCAGGGACAGGGGAGCGTGGGGGTGTGAGGGAAACTGATGCCTGGCCCCACAGGCGACTGCTGAGGGGTGGGGTGTGTCTGACGGTAAGTGCTGGCCAGCCTCGGAGGCGACTGCTGAGGGGGCGGGGGGAGTCAATTGCTACCCTGGCGCTGCATCCCGCGCACAGGCAACCAAGGTGGGGGGCTGGGTAAGTGGGAAGAGTGGCCACGCATTAGGGACACCTGTATAAACTGACTATGCCTCTGCAACTGAGACAGATCAGGCGCATACATGGTGATATGATTGGGGTCAGGCTCCTAGCCTGCCCGCCCATGCAAGCAATGTGGAGGCACCAAAGGGACACCAAGTGCTCCATACTTTACCCCACCTCCATGACACAGACTTCGAGTCCACCACCACTTTATTGGACCATGGAGCAGTTGGACTGCACACATTGTACAATCTCCCCACCAAGGCTGGCCCATGTAGCAGTCACTGCTGGAGGTGCTCACAGGCCCTTGCAATCTCAGCATCCTAGTTTGGACCAGTGTCCCCCATATCGCAGGTTGACAGGGCAGCCATGCAGTGCACTCATCTCTGGCCATCCGAGGGGTGACCAGCACTCTCCGGGAAGCATTAAGGGGCAGTCACACAGGGCCAGGAAAGGTGCTAAGTACAGCCATGATAACCACGTCTCTCTCTCTTTCATGTTGCAGGAGGACCAGGTCAGTATCATGGATCCTGGTGGCCTAGCTGTATGCCTGAAGGCCTACAGAGACTGTAGAAGACGGAGGAGAGAGTGACTGAGGCACCTGGCCGCACAAAGGCAGGAGCAGCAACCTCATGAAGAAGGGGCAGCAGGGGCTCCCGCACATGCTGCCCAGGAGTGACAGCGAGCCTTGGCTGGTCAGCGCCTAGCGACACCCAGGGTCTATAGACGCCTGTCATTCCTGCAGGTGACTGAGAACCAGTGTCGCTGACGATTGCGCATGTCTAGGGACCTGGTGGCTCACATCTGCCACTTAATGCAGAGCTTGGCGCCAAGGGGAAATGGAGGGTATCCACTGCCAGCCGCTGTGAAAGTGACCGTGGTGCTCAATTTCTATGCCAGCGGCTCCTTTCAGGGCCCCACAGGTGACCTCTGTGGGATTTCACAATCCGCCACCCACAAATGCATCCATGAGGTCACGGATGCCATCTTCTCCATGGCACACAACTTTGTGCATTTTTGCCCGGGATTGGGACAGCCAGGATGCAAGGACCATTGGATTCGCCCTGATCTTGGGGTCCCCACAGGTGCAGGGTGTGATTGACAGGCGCTCATGTGGTGCTCAGGTCTCCATCGCTACACTCAGTGGACTTCACCAACCGCAAGGGCTTCCACTCACTGAATGTGCAGCTGGTGTGCGACCACCAGAAACGCATCCTGCAGGTATGCGCACAGTTTCTAAGGAGTGTGCAAGATGCCCACATCCTGAGACACTCGTAGATCCCTGCAGTCGTCCAGGGTCCACAGAGGCTGCAGGGTTGGCTCCTTGGGGATAAGGGCTACCCACAGAGGTCGTGGCTGATGACACCTGTGCGGTGGCCTCAGACTGCAGCAGAGCGACCCTATAATGCTGCAGCTCACAACTTGGTGGAGCAGACCATCGGGATGTTGAAGATGCGGTTCCGGTGCCTGGACCGGTCTGGTGGAGCCCTGTACTACAGTCCGCAGAGGGTGTCACACATCACCGTCGTTGTCTGCTGTGCCCTTTACAACCTGGCATTCCAATGGGGCGAGGAGCTGGCTGGGGAGAAGATGGAGGAGCTGGCGGTCTCCTCCAATGAGGAGGATGGCGATGGGGATGAGGGTGAGGAGGTCCTCGGAGGTGATGACAACGGGGGTGAGGCATTCACGGTGGCTAGGTGAGGCAGGCACGCTCAGGAGGCACTCGTAGCTGCCAGATTTGTGGCAATGATGATGACATGCAGTGAGGTGACCCCATAGATCCTCACATTGTATCTGTGAATGTTTGACTCCAGTCTGGCTTATAGCAGTGCCAATACCTTCTGAGAGAATGCTCCTGTCATGTAGATGCAGTGGAGGCCCTAATAATCGCTTCATTGCAGAAGGATGATGACGACATGCAGCGAGGACACTCCATAGATCTTCACACAGCCTTTGAGAATGTCTGATTCCTGTCTGGCCGAGGGCAGCTCGCTTGCACTCCATGATCAGGGCCATCTCAGAGACACAGCCCCATGAAACTTTAGACGCATCTGACGCTGTGTCTGCCTTCAGCACCTCAGCCCTTCAGGAGCTGGTGCACAGCATCATTGGTCACAGATGCTGGTGTGATGGGGGCCAGCCCCACCTTAAATGTGCTGAGAGCACACAGAGAGTATGAGAGAACTCTGTGGTGCCTGCCCACTACATTCTGGCAGCAGTGACCAGCACTGTCGAGGTGCAGGCATCAGCAATGTTTCCAGGGAGTGTGAGGCTGGACCATCACTGTGGTCTGAAGGCCGCACAGAGCACAGGGAAGAGGCCCTGGACTGAGACACCTGCCTTTTATCTTGTACAGAAAGATTTCACATTTGAGTGACAAGAACACTGCTCATCAGAACAAGGAAGCACAGGCAGGGAGACATTCTTAGAAGTTTATTGACGATAGTGAACAGTATGTACAAGTGATCAACACTCGTGGCCAGGCTGTGCAACTACTTTTACCTAAATTTCCTAACTCTGCAGCTGCGTCTTGGTGCTCCCCGGACATCCACAGCAGAGGTGCAGGCAGCCTGCTGACTGTGATACCCTGTCTGTGATGAATTTAGTGGGTGTCCTCTGGAAGGCTGAGACTTGGAAGGCCCTGGCCTGCTTTGGGGGTCCTGCGGTGTGGCAATGGCACCCTCCTCGACCTGTGAAGCTGGATCTGTGCAAGTCACAGGAAGAGGGGAGTCAGATGGTCCGGTCACTCCCAGAGTCACATGGGTGGATGGCCCCGGAGTGTGCACCTGCTGCTCCTCCTCCCTATAGGTGCCCGGGGGCTCCTGGCTAACTCTGTGAGCAGAAAGGGTAGCTGGAGTGAGATTGAGGTGCCTGTGCAAGGGAAATCGCCATTCGCTCTTTCACACACACCATCATTGTCCTCATCCCCTCCATAGGACCACTCTGTGGATCAGACAGTGCAATGTGCTCACCAGATTGTGATTCCGAGGCTACTTTAAAGCTAGGTACCACTGAGGTGTGTGTCTCTGTACTGGTGGAGGGTGTGGGTGAGCGCTGTGATGGGGCTTCAGGGAGGGTGCCTTCAGATTCCTCTTCAGAGGTTTCTTTGAAGCTTGATTGCAGGCCTTGGGTCGTGGACTCTGTCGGCTGTTTGGCAGATGTGTCTGTGAAAGCAAGGGGAGATAATTAGTGCATGGCAGTGGCCTGTGAAAGATGACACATCACTCACAGCATGGTTGTCTGATGGATGTTGGACTGCTGGATCCTCACTTGGTAGAGCAGCGCCGAGCTCACCATCAGCACAGGAATGGTCCTGGTCATCGCCGGCCAGCTGGATGGCTCTGTTTTCGAATTCTGTCAGAACTTTGAATTCTGGCAGCCCTCCACCTGTCTGCAACCTTTCCCTCCTGCTGTAAGACAGTTTGTCCTGCATGGATAGAGATGGGGAGAGTGTATCAGGATGCCTGCCAGGTCAGATGATAAGTATACCCTGCCTGTCCTGTGTGGGTGGTGAGTGGTCCCATGGATGGGATGAAGACAATAACGGTGTGTGTGAAAGAGTGAATGGTGATGTCCCTTGCACTGGCAGTGAGTGAGGGCCTTGTAGGTGTGTGATGGGTTTGTGAGTGTGTGAGTTGGGAGTGTTGAAAAGTGACTTAACCTGGCGGAATGGAGGAGATCATTCATCCTTATGCGGCACTGGGTGGCTGTCCCCTTCTGCAGGGCGTTCACGCTGACCACCACTGCCACCACTGCCACCGCTTCCCAAATTGGGTTGGATGACACTGCTACCCATCCTGCTGCCAGAGCGGGAGATAAAGCACAACCCAGCGGGCCTTCAGCAGTTGCTCGAGGGACCCATCGTTGAAACGGGGAGCTGCAGGCTTTTTGCCTTTGCTGGTCATGTCTCCCAGGCAACGGTGGTGAGCTGGTGGCGATGAGTGCTTTGCTGGCAGCTGCCTTTTACAGATGGCGGCCAGCGTGATGCAACAGCAGGATGATGGCGAGCGGGCAAATGAGCCCGCCATGGAAATGGCATGTTTCACGGGAGTGAATATATAATGAGGCAGGCTTGGAAAGATACAGTGTGAAAACCCGCCATTTTCATTGGCGGGTAGGACTCCATTTTACCCGCCAGCCTCCGCACTCAGTGCAACTCTGGGAAAATTCCGCCTTATATCTTGATTCCTATCGATTTTTTACTTAAAGTCACAATTTTAAAGAACACAGTTATTACTTTAAGTGAGGAATTACTTACTCTGATGTAAAAGTACTTATTATGAATTACATAATATAGATGAAAATATTCACTGAATTAGTAGGTAGTTACTAACAGCACTTGAAATAGTTCACTTTTTATATTTTGTATCTCTGTTATGTTTGAGAGCTTCCAAAACGTTTTCCATCAATTTCAAAAAGAGGCATATTAAGGAAACCCTGACTGAAGAAGAGCTTTCCTCATATTTTTCTAATTATAATTTAAAAGATTCAATGTTAGAAGATTACAGGAATATGATAGGTTGGGTCAGAGGTTACTTCAGAAGGAATCAACTTATACCACTGTAAAAGTTTCTGACATCACATAATCCTGCTTTAATTGCTCAGCGCAATAAGTTACATATAAATGCATAGAGGTTAAATCACAGAAACAGACCATCTGGCAAACCAGTCCACATCAGCATTCATTCTCCACACAAGCAAACATTTTTAATCACATTTGATGGATCTATTCCGATTTTCTTTTATAATGTTTTCCTTCATCTACCTATCCAATTTAATCTTGAACATTGACATAGTTTCTGCCTCTAACCCTGGAAGTAAATTCCACCGCCTCACAACTCTGTCTAAATAAGCTTCACTAGCTCTCTATTCCATATCCAATATGTTTAATCTACGGTTCCTCATTCTAGACCCACCAACCATTGCTTCTTTCGACCCATCCCATCTTTTTATAATGTTAATTCGTTCGTGGGATGTGAGCATATCTGACAAGGCCAGAATTTATTATTTAGTCCATCCCTAATTACCCTTGTGAAGGTAATGGTAAGCCACCTTCTTGAACTGCTGCAATCCATGTGTTGTAGGTATGCCCACTGTGCTTATTTGACTTTTCTGTGGTTTTTGATACAACAGAGTGGTTTGGGAGGCCATTTCCATAGGGCAGCTAAGAGTCAACCATATTGTTGTGACTCTTGAGTCACATGTTGGTCAGATTGAGTAAAGTCAACAGATTTTATCCCCTGAAGGACATTAGTGAACCAGATAGGTTTTTACAAAAACCTGGTGCTTTCATGATCATTCATTCTGACACTAGCTTTTTTATTCCAGATTTATTAATTGAATTTAAATTCCTTCAGCTCCTGTGGCCATGTCTCCAGAGAATTAATCAGGATTAGTAGTCCAGTAACATTATCACTATGATACCATCCCCCTGCTAAGCAAGCTTACCAAGTTTGAAATAAATACTGGCATCTGCCAAGACAGCAATCTGAGTTGTAGTCCAATCAGCTATCTCTAATATACACTGAACTCTTTTCCCAAAGATATTTATATTATCCATATTTTTTTCTGGCTGTAACCTATTCATTTTTAGTAGGACTTCTTCCAGCTTTACTCATGTCCATATACTTTTCCACATTTATTTTCCTGGTGCTGTTCATTCTCCCCCACCTCTCACACATAGCCCTCGGCAATCTGCTATGTTCGTGTTCTTTCCCAGATCTCTGCTTTCTTTCCAGTTGGAAGCTTACAATGTGAAGTGTAACAGAGCTAAACCCTCACACCGTATTTTTATGAAATATACATGTATATCATCATGGCTACTTCCTAAAATTAAAAAAGAAACTGAACAGACTTTAAAAAGGCTGAAGCTATATCTGCCTGTAATCCTGAACCAAAGGAACTTTCTGGCAATATCAGTGAAACTGACTCCTCATTATCTCTGAAGAGATGCTAATGACCCCTGTGACTGCAGAGACCAAATTCAAAGGGAATTATATAAAGGCCATCTACATTTCATAAGCCCCTCCTGGACAATGGAGACTATCAGTCTGTTAGGACAAAGGACCCTGCACCTTTCCTTTCAAATTCTGAATGGTTGAACATTAACAATCTCAAGAATCTAGACAAAGGAATATACATCCTTTATCAAAGCCAAAGTGGAGAAGTGGGAATCATGTCACATGACATCCCCCCCTGCACCCACTCCGCCCACCCAGCTGGGAGAATGAGAGAACCAGTTACCCTGTTTTCCTGTATTACCAATCAGTCTGCCATCTTCCATCTAGCAAGCAGCAACTCTGAACAAGGGCTCAGTCCAGGTAGATGCCTGCCCCACCCCCTCCTCCCTGCCACCTTTACTGATTCTACTGGAACTTCTGAGCTTCTGTACCAGCTCCTACAAGATTAATTCATCTCTACGTGCCTAACCCATTGTGGAAGTCAGCTGTACTGGAAAAGTGAATTATCCAGCATCAGTCTTCAACATGCCGACCTCTGTGAAAGAATACACTGCTGGACTTTGATTCTGGACTCTGGACTCACGTGAAACAACAAGTCTTTGCTCTATAACTCTTTCTTTCGCTATCCCTCTTTTATGGTATGAATGCACTGGGGGCTACGTAGCGACATCCCCTCCTGCATTTTGAGTGTGTGCGAATAAACTAACCCTGTGAGTTTACCCTACTCAAGTTTGCTGTGCGATTATTAATAAAAATAGGGTCACACCAAAAATTAAGGGGTTGGGAAATACGTCACTGCTTACAAAAGGGGAAATCAAAACCTATGCACTTTTCTGTTTACGGGTGGGTGGTAAGAGGAGAAATCAGGCCTGTTTAAATTAAACACCCTCCTATCTGTAACAGAAGCAGCTGTGGAGATGCTATTTGTGTCCTGTCGCTCAATAATTCTACATAATGGTGAATGAAGCTGCTGCACTTGGTCTGTGATGGCCCTATTAAAACGCAGTTAAACAGCAGGAGAGACTGGCATTTTGAAAAGCATAGATAAAATTAGGTATTCAATGAGTGAAACTTATAACAGCAGCAAAGCCATGCCAATCTTCTCCTGGGAGATTTATTTATTTTTATTGCTTTCAGACATTCTGATAAGTTTAAACTGTTCTAATATGATGGAGAAAAATTAGATTTTTCATATAAATCATTTCAAAATGATGAAAACATACAAGGGGGAGGCAAAATCATTCAAAAAACATTTTGATGCTCCATAAAAACAAAGGGCCTATTTATTTATTTTTGCGAATAGCACTGTAAAATTAATTACAAATGTTTAATCTGATGGATATAGAAGGACAGGATTAATCAAAATCAATAAATACATATGAGAAGAGTGTAATATCTGTAAATTTGAACATTAATGGTTTGTAAGGAAATTTGTGATCTGTGTCAAGGTAAGGAAATTTGTGATCTGTGTCAAGGCTGTTACACAGAATTCATTGAATGTGCTATCATCACGCGCAACAATTACTGGGTTTGAGGCAAATGATCCTTAGCTGGCGATGTCTGATTACACTAGCTCCAACTTTCCCCTTAGAATCAAAAGGCAGACTATTATTTAAATGGAGAGAGACTCCAAAAAGTGTAACACAGAGGGATCTGGGTGTTCTTGTGCATGAAGCACAAAAAGTTAGCATGCAGGTGCATCAAGTAATTAGGAAAACAAATGGAATTTTGGCCTGTATTGCTAGGGGATTGGAGTTTAAAAATAGGGAAGTCTTGTTACAACTCTGCAGGGTGTTGGTGAGGCTGCACCTGGAGTACTGTGTACAGTTTTGGTCCGCGTATTTAAGACAGGATATACTGGCATTAGAGGCAGTTCAAAAGAGATTCACTAGGCTGATTCCTGGGATGAAGTGGTTGACTTATCAAGAATGGCTAAACAGGTTAGGCCTTTATTCACTAGAGTTCAGAAGAATGAGGGGTGATCTTATTGAAACGTACAAGATTCTGAGGGGGGCTTGACAAGGTAGATGTTGAGAAAATGTTTCTACTATTGGAGGAATCTCAACCTAGGGGACATAGCTACAGAATAAAGAGACACTCATTTAAAACTGAGGTGCAAAGGAATTTCTTCTCTCAGAGGGTAGGGAATGTCTCAAATTCTCTACCCCAGAGAGTTGTGGAGATTAGATCACTGAAAGTATTTAAAAAGGAGGTAGATAGATTTTTAAAATATCAGGGATTTGAGGGCTATGAGGAGCTGGCACGAAAAAAGAGTTGAGGCCTGGGGCAGATCAGCCATGATCTTATTGAATGGCAGGGCAGGCTTGAGTGGACTACTCTTGCTCCTATTTCTTATGTTCTTACACTGTTGAAACCTGAAACCTGGTGTGTAAAATGGAAGCCAAAGCTTCCAGGACCCTAGACAATTATCTATCCATCTCTTTCGTGATGTGAGTATCGGTACAATCAATAATTTCATTGCAGACAGCAGGTTATTCATGTATGAAATTCTAAAAATGATAATTCACTGGGATACATAGGAGCAATGGTGCATAGTTTTCAAAAATTGATTTGAATAAGTATTTACCAGTGATAGTGCCAGATGAGTTATCAGTCAGAGTTATTGAAAACACTGTGCCTACAGCAATTCATTGTCTTTAAGAACCAGCAGAACAACCCAGTTGAATCATATGCCACCACTCTCAGAGAAGGCCATTGAAAATCTTATCAGCACACTAATTGAGTAAATGAATATCTTATCAATGAGTGAGCATTCCAATCTGCAATAAACGATTTTAGTTCCCTGGGGATAGTTGACTGAAAAGTATACATAAATTTATTGCTCTTTCACAGATTACTGAGAGTGTGAAACCAAAACGGATGATCCAATTGACAGATTAAGTTTTGGCTTCCACAAACAATGGGTCTCCAGCAAGGTGCATTAATGCTCTGGCCTATGAGGCCCTAGCTGATTTTTAAGCAATGATGCATGCTGCTCTTTCAGTGCAGTTTTGGTCTCCTTACCTAAGGAAGGATATACTTGGCATAGAAGGTGTTCAAATGAAGCTTCACCAGACTGATTTCTGGAATGGCAGGATTGTCGTATGAGGAGAGATTGAGTTGACTAGGCCTGTATTCACTGGAGTTTATAAGAATAAGGGGGATCTCATTGAAACATATAAAATTCTGAAATGGCACGACAGACTGGATGTAGGGATGATGTTTCCTCTGGCTAAGGGGTCTAGAACAAGGGGTCACAAACTCAGGATACGGGGTCGGTCATTTAGGACTGAGTTGAGGGGAAATTTCTTCACTCAGAGGGTGGTGACTCTGTGGAACTCTCTACCACACAAGGCTGTGGAGGCCAAATCACTGAATATATTTAAGAAAGAAGTAGATTTCTAGTCACTAAAGGCATCAAAGGGAATGGGGAGAGACAGGGAATATGGCGTTGAGATAGAAGATCAGTCATGATCATATTGAATGGAGGAGCAGGCTCAAGGCGCTGAATGGCCTACCCCTACTTTTATTTTCTTTGTTTCTATGTTTACCTGCGTGGATATCTGGAGCCAGGTACTAAGAAGATTGGTTATGCTGGCACATGTTTCCAGTGATGCAAAGATGTGGTCGTAGCCCCTGAGCCAGTCAGGTGGCCATGTTGTCTTCATTACAGCTTACAATTCATGCTTCATGTCACCTGTGAATATGACAGATAATAAAACATCATAGAGGAGAGTGTGGCATCAAGTAATGTTCAAGGTGCCTGCTTGGCAAGTGTAGATACTGATTGTGCTGAAAATTTTTAAAGGGTGTTGTGGGGTTAGGGGGAGGGGAGGCTGTGGTGGGGTGGCTCAGGAATCCAGGAATGCTTAATGCAACTCTGATCACCAGTTCAGATTCAGATGTAGACTTCCCTTTCAAATTTTTCCAGCATATATATTGAGATACAGATATATGTTGGTAGTTGTATGAAATGATGGAAGGAGGAAGCTTTATGGATTTTATTAATTTATTTATGTTTATAGATCTTTGCTAGATTTGCATTAAGTCTCATTGTAGCACATCACTGCATTCAAGTAGCTGCGATCCCACCTGATTTACAGGTAGATGATTGAGTTTGCTGGGGGGATCAGTCATTGCCACCCCAGGACACAATGCACTCAGGACAGCATTCTTAGCTCAATCATCTTCAACTTTATCAATGACATTCTCTTCATTGTAAGGTCAGCAGTGGGGTTATTCACTGATCAATCTACAGGGTACAGCTGCTGCTTCAATTCCTTCAATAATGAGGAAGCTCATGCAAGCCTACAGCGGGGTATTGATAATATCCAAGGCTTGGGCAGAGAAATGACAGGTACCATTCAAAGAGTCATAGCATCAAAGAGTTATTTATGGCACAGAGGATGTCACTAGGCCCATTGGGTCCATGCTGGCTCTCTATAGAGCAAACCAGTCAGCCCCATTCTGCTGCCCTAGCTCCATAGCCTTGCAACTTTATTTCCTTTAAGTGCCCGTTTCCTTTGAAATCATTGGTGGTCTCTGCTTTCACCACCCTCATGGGCACTGAGTTCCTGGTCATTACCACCAGCTATGTTAAAATGTTCTTCCTCATATTGCCCCTGCATTTCCTGCCCAAAACTTTACACCCTTAGTCCTTGTACCATCAGCTTCTGGGAATATTTTTTCCTTTTCTGCCTTAACCAAACCTATCATAATTTAGTACACATCTATTAAATCTCCCTTCAAACTCCTTTGCTCCAAGAAGAGCATCCCTAGCTTCTCCAACCTAACCTTGTAGCTCAAAATCCCCATTCCAGGAGCCATTCTGGTAAACCTCCTCTGCACCCTCTCAATGACCCTCACATCTTTCATAAAATGTGGTGACCAGAACTGAACATAATACTTTAGGATAAAAGCAAAAAACTGCGGATGCTGGAAATACAAAACAAAAACAAAAAGAAAAATACCTGGAAAAACTCAGCAGGTCTGACAGCATCTGCGGAGAGGAACACAGTTAACATTTCGAGTCCGTATGACTCTTCAACAGAACTAAGGAAAAATAGAAGAGAGGTGAAATATAAGCTGGTTTAGGGGGAGTGGGGGTGGTGGGACGGGTAGAGCTGGATAGTGGTGTGGCCTAACCAGAGATTTATACAGGTTCAGCATAACTTCCTTGCTTTTGTCTTCAATACCACTGTATATGAAGCCCAAGATCCCATATGCTTTGCTGACCACTTCCTCAGTATATCACACCACCTTCAAAGATCTATGCATAGGCACCCCCAAGTTCCTCTGTACTCTTTAGAACAATGTCATGAACTCTATACTTCACTTCCTATTCCTTCTACCAAATGCATCACCTCATACTTCGCTGCCACATGTCTGTCCATTCATCCTCACCCATCTATATTCTGTTGTAGTTGATTAGTACCATTTTCACTGTTTGCCACTTTTCCAAGTTTGGTATCATCAGCAAATTTTGAAATTTTATTCTGCATAACAATATCCAAGTCACTTATATATCAAAAAACCATTGGTCCCAGCACTGACCCTTGGTGAACACCACTGTCTACTATCTTCCAGTCTGAAAAACAACATTTCCCACAACTCTCTGTCTTCTGTCATCCACAACTCTCTGTCTTCTGTCATCAAGTCAATTTTTCATCCAAGCTGACACTTTACCATGCGTCACAATTTTGTTAATCAGTTTTTTATATGGTTCTTTGTCAAACACTTTCTTAAACTCCATATAGACAACATTCATTGCATTCCCTTCATCAATCTTCTCTGTTTCTTCACCAAAAATTTACATTAAATTAGTCAAACATGATCTGTCTTTTATAAATCTGTGTTGGCTATCCTTAATTAACTCAAACCTCTCCAAGTGCCTGCTGATTTCTGCCCCCAGATTGTTGTTTATAAAATCTTGCCCACATTGATGTTAAACTAACTGACCTGTAGCTGCTGTCCATACACCCATTCTTGAATAAGCGTTTCACATTTGCCACTCTCTAATTCTTTGACATCACCCCATAGTAGGGAAGATTGGAAAATTATGGAAAGCCCTTCTGCTATCTCTCCACCTCCTTTGGCTACCTCAAATGCAAGCCATCTGGACCAGGCAACTTTTCCACCCTTAAGGGGTGAAACCCTTTCTGAAGAAGGGTCATACAGACTCGAAACATTAACTCTGTTTCTCTCTCCACTGATGCTGCTAGACCTGCTGAGTTTTTCCAGCATTTTTTTGTTTTTGTTTCAGCCTTTCTAGTATTCTTCCTTTCAATTTTCACCCCATCCATTACCTCTACTATCTCTGCTTCTACCGATTTTATGTCAGCTTCCTCTTCCTTAGTAAATACTGACATAAAGTCCTCATTAAGACTTCTAGCCTTGCCCTGAGCCTCTAAGCATGTTTCAACCTCTTTGCCCCTAAAGGGCCCACTCCACCTCTTACTACTTGTTTGCTATTTGCATGCTGGTAAATGGTTTTTGGATTCCTTTTTAGGTCAACTGCAATTCTATTCTGAGGTTCTCCCTTTGCCAGTCTTATTTTCCTCTTCACTTCACCTCTAATTTGTATTTGACCTGGTATGAAGAGGCTTACAATGTTGCAAAAAATGATAGCAAGTCTGAGGATTGGGAGGGTTTTAGAAACCAGCAAATGGCCACCAAAAAGTTGATAAAAAGTAGAATATGAGAGTAAACTAGCCGGAAATACGAAAACAGATTGTAAGACCTTTTATTAGTACATGAAAAGTAAGACAGTAGCTAAAGTAAATGTTGGTCCCTTAGAAGCAGAAACAGCTGAAATTATCATGGGGAATGAGGAAATGGCAGAGCCATTGAACAAATATTTTGTGTCTGTCTTCACAGTAGAAGACACACGTTCCATACCAGAAATAGACAATAACCTAGGGGCTAAAAAGAGGAAATTAAGAAAATTAATATCAGCAGAGACAAAGTATTGACACTTAAGGGACTAAAATCTGACAAATCCCTGGGGCCTGAGAGTCGGGAATGGTCCCACTAGGTAGGAAGTTGGCCAATGTTACACCGCTTTTCAAGAAAGGAGGGAGAGAGAAAACAGTGAACTAGAGGCCAATTATCTTAACATCAGTTGTTGGGAAAATGCTAGACGCTATTATTAAGGAAGTCCTAACAATGCACTTAGAAAAGCATAGTATGATTAGAACAAGTCAACATGGTTTTACTAAAGAGAAATCCTGTTTGACAAATGTATTAGAATTTTTTGAGTATGTAAGTAAAGGGGAACTGGTAGATGTAGTGTACCTGGATTTCCAAAAGGCATTCAATAAGGTGCCACACAAAAGGTTAATAGGCAAAATAAGGGCTCATGGAGCTGAGGGTAATATATTAACATGGATAGAGGATTGATAGAGGTTAATGGATAGAAAACAGAGGGTGGGTATAAATGGGGCACTTTCAAGTTGGCAGGCAGTGAAAGTGGAGTGCCACAAGCATCAGTGCTGGGGCCTCAGCTATTTACAATCTATACAAATGACTTAGATGAAGAGACAGAGAGTAATGTATCTAAGGTTGCTGAAGATACTAAACTAGGAGGAAAGGTAAGCTGTGGGGAGGACATAGGGAGGCTGCAAAGAGATACAGGTTAGGTGAGTGGGCAACAAGATAGCAGATAGAGTATAATATAGGGAAGTGTGAAGTTATTCACTTTGGTTGTAAAAATAGAAAACTAGAATTTTTTTTAAAAGGTTAGAAACGTATAAGTGTTGATGTTCAAAGAGACTTGGGTGTGCTTATACGAGGAATGCAGAAAGTTAGCATGCAGATGCAGCAAACAATTAGGAAGGCAAATGGCATGTTGGCCTTTATTGCAAAAAGATTGGAGTACACGAGTAAAGAAGTCTTGCTACAGTTGTACAAGGTTTTGGTGAGACTGCATCTGGAGTAGTGTGTGTAATTTTGGTCTCCACATTTAAGAAAGGATAAAATTACATTAGAGGCAGTACAGCGAAGGTTCACATTATTGGTCCCTGGGATGTTGGGGTTGTCCTATGATGAGAGAATGAGTAAATTGGGTTTATATTCTCTGGAGTTTAGAAGAATGAAAGGTGACCTCATTGAAACATAAAAAGTTCTGAAGGAGCTTGATAGGGTGGATTTGGAGAGATTGTTTCTGCTGGTTGGGAGAATGTAAAATGTGGGGGCACGGTCTCATGATAAGGGGCCGATTATTTAGGACTGAGATGAGGAGAAATTCCTTGACTCAAAGGGTTGTGAACTTTAGGAATTCTCTACCCCAAAGGGCAGTGGATGCTCCATCGTTGCATACATTTAAGGCTGGGATAGACAGATTTTTGGTCTGTCAGGGAATTAAGGGATATGGGGAGCAGGCAGGAAAATGGAGCTGAAACCTAAGATCAGCCATGATCATATTGAATGGCAGAGCAGGCTCTATGGGCCGTCTGGTCTACTCCTGCTCCCATTTCTTATGTTCTTATGTTCTCACTTGAAGAGTTCACCTGATGTGCATGATGCACTCACTTTTTTTGTTTCATCAAATTCTCAAGCTCCCTCATCATCCAGGGAGTTCTGGCTTTGTTTCCCCCACCTCTTCGCCTCTGCTGGGATGTACCTAGCCTGTATCTGAAGTACCTCCTCTTTAAAAATCACCCATTGTTCTATTGGTTTTTCCTGTCAGCCTATGGTTCCACTTAACCGTGGCTAGATCTTCTCATCTCATTGAAATTAGCCCTCTTCCAATTTCATTATTTTACTTTAGATTGTTCCTGTTCTTCTGTATTACTAGACTAAACCTTATGATAGGATGATCACTGTAACAGGGCTATGACTTCACACTCTATATTTTTATTATATATATATATATACATACACATATATATGTAATAAAAATATAATTACCATGGTTAAATTCTAAAATTTTAAAACTGGACAATTATCTCTGAAAATGGCTGAAGTGATGCCTGGCCATGAACGTTGAACAAGGAGAGCTATTTGGCAGCATCGCAGAAACTCGCACCTCATTATCTTTGAAGAGACTCCAATGACCCCTGTGGACCAAATTCAAAGTGAACTATACCAAGGCTATCTGCATTTCAGAACTTGGGCGGGCCAAGCAGAGACTACTAGTCTGCTAGGACAAAGAGCTCAGCAACCTTCCTTTCAAGTTCTTAATGGTTAGAACATTAACAACCTCAGGAACCCAGAGACAAAGAAATACACACCCATTGCCCAAGCCAAAGTGGAGATGTGGGAGTCATGTGACATGACCCCCCCTAGCTGGTATACATTAATATTGCCTTGTGGAGCTGCAAAGCTCAGTCTGCTATTTTTCCATCTACCAAGCAGCAGTCCGGAAAAGGGGCTCTGTCCAGGTTTGAATGTCTGCCCCCCATCTACACTATTTCTACTGGAACTTCTGAACTTTTATATCATCGCCTACAGGATTAATTCATTTCTGTGTGCCTATCTCATCATGAAAGCCATCTCTATTGGAAAAGTAAATTGTCCAGCATCAGTTCAGCCTGCCGACTTCTGTGAAGGAATACACCATTGGACTTTGATTCTGGACTCTGGACTCACATGAAACAATAATTCTTCATTCAGTGGTTTTTGTGCTGTAAATCTTTCTTTCTCTATCCCCCTCTTTTACTGTAAGGATGAAAAGGAGGCAACATTGCTACCCTCCTCCCACATTTGAGTGTGTGCATAAACTAACCCTCTGAGTTTACCCTATCTCGAGTTTACTGTGGGGTTATTAATAGAAATTGGATCACACCAAAACTGAGGGATTGGGAAAGTAGTGGACTGCAGTGGTTCAAGAAGGCAGCACACCACCACCTTCTCAAGGGCAATTAGGGATGGGCAATAAATGCTGGCCTAGCCAGTGATACCCATATCCTGTGACAGAATTTTTTTAAAGTGGCAGGTAGCTTGTTAAGGTCATTAAGAAACCAATTAAGGCCACTGATCAGAGGCCTACTGGAATTTTCCAATTGGCCTGAGGCACCCACTGCTCCAGGAGCATGGGAGTTGGCTGGTGGTCGAACTGAGGGCCAACACTCCGGGAAGACTTCGAGGCCTTTCACCTCCTACTCAGCAACAGGCCTTCACAAAGATGATCCTGCAGCTGCAGACATTTTCTACTTCAAATGTTTTAAAAGTGCTGAGAGGGCACCTCCATGAGGCATTGATCTTTTTCCTTTACCTGCAATGGCAGGCCGCAGCTGCTTCTGCGCTGGAGGACCTTTTTTTGTTCTCAAGCTGTGAGAAACTGCCCACTGTCCTTAACTGGATGCCTTCTGACTACTAATTAGTCAGCCAAGGCAAGATGGGTGACTGGCCAGTTGAGGTTGCGGGCATCTCAGTGTCACTTCTCATCAATGTTGGTGTGAAAGTATCCATACTGAGTGACAAACTGTAGTGTCGGTTTTTTTTTGCAATTTTCTCTCACTGCTGCACCAGACACTTCTCAAGCTTACAATGACTATTACTCTGGTTTTGGGAATGATCACAGTTCCAGTGCGCTACAGAAAATCAACCTGGACAGGTTCATGTTCTACATAGTCAAAGGCAGACACCTAACTGGGGTAAACCTTTTCGATAAGCTTGGCTTCAAACTTAAGGATTCGACCAAAACAGCTCCATTGTACACAGTATCCCTGTTTCTCTAAAAATTTCTATATCACTTTTAGGCAGCTACTTGCCACCAAAATACAAGGCCTTGTTTTAGAACAGGTGAGACAGACAAAAACAGTGAAAGAATGATGCTGATCCACGAAGAAAGCACTTTGAATTTAAGCAGCACAGTGTGACACTATTAAAAGCCAAGTCAACACTCTGTTGCATAAGTTTATTAAAAAGGAACCTCATCTGTTGTCTTCCTGCTCCTTAAGCAGCTGCTCCTCCTGTGCTCTTAAAGTTGCCTCTCATAACTTCTGTGAGTCATCCTGTGGTAACCTTCACTTTCACAGCAAAAGCCATCCCAGATCCAGATAGACACGGGTCATTTTGCAGTGTTCCAGGATGGGCTGCTTTTTGAAGTGGAGGTGCTGAAGACAGGCTTTCCTCGCACATACTCAGGCACAGATCATGTTGTTGCACTTGTGTTAGGTGGCCCTCATAGCCTCCTCTTCCTCATCTCAATTCAGCAGAATTTTGAAATACCCTAAAGATCCTCATCTTCATTTGGTATCTCAAAATGAGAATAAGGTCGAAAAGGATTGTTGGGGGAAAAAAGTATCTAATAGCAAAGACAATGCATTGAGTAAAATATAGCTAAGAGAACAAGAAAATGCAACAAACAAGTCTTCCAAAACATTACTTTCTCCATTGACTTGAGTAGTCCAGCTCCCAGGATTCCCATATGCCCAGTTTTCATAGCCAAGGTTCACAATACGGATGGTGAGTGAAAGATTTCAGTGAGGCTTTTTAATGAGTCTGTGCACAATGGTAATGCAGCCACATTATTCAACACCAAACCACACCTTATTAAATTGAGTGTGCAAGGATAACCATCTAATTTTAGCACTTGTAACCATTGTGTGTGAGGTGCCACTGGTAGCTCATCAGCCTTGCTAAATAGTGGCTTTGATTACTGGTCTGTGCAGATTTCCGCTGGTGGTCAGAATGTGATGTGTGGAGATAAGGACGTGGCATTTGCCTAATTGTCTTTGACTAAGGAGGGGAAAATAATTAACTGTGGTTTTTCTGCTGATCACAAATATGTGATTTATGATTGAGAGTACATGTGTGTATGAATAGTAAGAATAATGTGAGGCTTAGCTGTAAATTTGCAGAGTCAAAAAGCTTCTTCATATTCATTGTTAAGGTTTACAGATTAAGGGCGGAATTGTCCAGCCCCATTGGCGTCGGGCGTCATGGCAGCATGAGCAGACAATATAACAAAAAGGCCAAAAATCGGTTTCACGCCATCATGAAGCCAGTTTGCAATTGTCTGCTCCACCCGTCAATGGCAGGCCGCATTTCCCACCCCTGCACATCAGGATTTGAATTTCAATACTTTAGCATCTCATTATAAGCCCTACCCACTAAAATCATCCCCCCATGTCAAATTTACCACCCACATTGGCACGCTTCATGACTGCCTTTAAAAGGCATGCACCTGGAACTTCAAGGGGAACTTGGAGGTGAGTGCACACAACCTTGCTCAGCGCTTGTGAGCATTGCCCATAGGTCATCAAGGAAGAGGTGCTGCACATTCAGTGGGTTGTGGGGGAGACAGGGAATTCCCTTTTTCCCAGCTGGCTTTCAGTGTGGTGCTGGGGCAAGGGCCCTAGTGCAGGTCAGGCTGGGTGGGGGTGGAGGGCAAGGCAGCACAAACTGAAGGATGTACTCAAGCGCATGTCGGGAGGGGGTGGGGGGAGGGGAGGGTGAGAGAAGCGGCCACGGACTTGGAAAAGTTTGTCAAAAGTGAGCATTCATCCGCAGCCGAGACTGTTCAGCTGCAGCTCCTTGACATGCTTGGAGTCAGGCCTCTAAAGCTTTTCTGCCCACTCAAGCAGCACAAAAGAATGAAAGTGCCACTAAATGCTCCAGAAAGTTTCACCCCTCGGGCCCAGACTGCAAATTAACGTGTGTTTTAGTGGCAGGCGAGCAATTGGCTAACTGGGCAAGTTGTACAATCTCTTGCGAAAGGTGGCCATGGCATAGTCACTGGTAGAGGTGCTTACAGCCCCTTGCAATGTCTTTATTAAGTTTTGGACCAGTATCCATTATGATTCAAGCTAACAGTGTAGCCTTGCAGTGCGGGTTAGGAGAATGCCTGTGCCTGAGCTGAGAGCACAGCATGCAGTCCAGTGGGCAAAGCTGCCGCTAATCGGTCAAGTGGAGTGGGGCGGAGGTGGGTGGGGGCTGTGGAGAGCCAAAGCATGCACTACACATGGGCCATCCAAGTGGTGGCCAGCACTCTCCGGCATGTGTGAAGGGGCCTTCAGACTTAACCAATAGAGGTTCTTAGCGTACATACGCTAACCCACACGTCTCTGTTTTTGATCCTGCAGGAGGAGAACATCAGGATCATGGAGCCTCATGGCTTACAGGGAGCAGAGACGACAAAGAAGAGAGCGGCGGAAGCGCCTGGCTCGGCAAAGGGAAGAGCACCTCCCTCAAGATGAAGGGGCAGCAGGGTTTGCTGAGCACGCAGCTGAAGGTCCACAGACAGCCGTCGCTTGTAGGTGCCCCGCTGGACCCAGGGTCTACAGACGGCACTTGTAATTCCTGCAGATGACTGAGAACCAGTGTCGCCGAAGACTGCACATGTTCAGGGAACTGGTTGGTCACATCTGCCACCTGCTGCAGGATTTGGTGCCACGGGAACATGGAGGGGCATCCACTGCCTGTGGCCATGAAAGTGATTTGGACGCTCAATTTTTATACCAGTGGCTCCTTCCAGGGCTCCACAGGTGACCTGTTTGGGATCTTGCAAGCCTCCACGCATGTGTATCCAGGAGGTCACAGACACAGCTTCACGAAGGCACAGAACTTTGTGTATTTTGCCCCGGATCAGGAAGGCCAGGATGCAAGAGCGCTGGGATTTGCGGAGATCTTTGGTCCTCAAAGGCGAGGATGCTGGCGCTGAGGCCATCACACTGGCCAGACGAGGCTAGCGCACTCAGGAGGCCCTCGTAGCTGCAGGATGGTGAGTGGTGTGCTACAGGGATCAGTGCTGGGGCCTCAAGCTTTTACAATTTTTATAAGTGACTTGGACGTAGGGACCAAAGTAATGGTTGCTAAGTTTGCTGATGGTACAAAGATAAGTAGGAAAGTAAATTGTGAAGAGGACATAAGGAGACTACAAAGTGACATAGGTAAGTTGTGAGTGGGCAAAGATCTGGCAAATGGAATATAATGTGGGCAAATGTGAAATTGTTCATTTTGGCAGGAAGAATAAAAAGAAGCTTATTATCTCAATGGTAAGAGATTGCAGAGCTCTGAGATTCAGAGTGATCTGGTGCATGAATCACAAAAGGTTAGTATGCAGGTACAGCAGGTAATTAAGAAAGCTAATAGAATGTTATCATTTATTGTGAGGGGAATTGATTACAAATGTAGGAAGGTTATGCTTCAGTTGTGCAGGGCACTGGTGAGACCGCATCTGGAGTATGGTGTACAGTACAGGTACTGCTTATTTAAGGAAAGATGTAAATGCCTTCAAAGCAGTTTAGAGAAGGTTTACTAGACTAATACCAGGAATGGGCAGGTTGCCTTATGAGGAAAGGTGGACAGGTTAGGCTTGTATCTGCTGGAATTTAGAAGAGTAAGAGGCAACTTGACTGAAACCTTTAAGATCCTGAGGGTTGACAGGGTGGATGTGGAGAGGATGTTTCCTCTCGTGGGAGTATCTAGAACTAGGGGTCTACTGTGGGTCACTGTTTAAAAATAAGGGGTCACTCATTTAAGACAGGGGTGAGGAGAAGTTTTTCTCTCAGAAGGCGGTGAGTCTCTGGAACTCTCTTCCTCAAAAGGCAGAGTCTCTGAATGTTGTTAAGGCAGAGCTAGATAGACTCTTGGTAAGCAAGGGTGTGAAAGGTTATCAGGGGTAGGCAGGAATGTGGGGTTGAGGTTACAATCAGGTCAGCCATAATCTTATTGAATGGTGAAGCAGGCTTGAGGGACTGATTGGCCTACTCCTGCTCCCAATTCACATGTTTGTATGTATGTTCGTGTGTATGTAAGATTTGTGGAGGATGATGACGACATGCAGTGAGGACAGTCCTGACATCCTCACTTTACATCTGTGAATGTTTGACTCCTGTGTGGCTGATGGCAACACACATTCCCTCAGTGCTCAGGCTTATGTCATGGAGATGCAGCGGAGGCCCAAATAGTCTCCCAATTCCAGGAGGATGATGATGACATGCAGTGAGACACTCCATAGATCTTTACACAGCCTCTGTGAATGTCTGACTCCTACCTGGCTGAGGGCAGCTTGCTTGCGCTCTGTGATCAGGGTCATATCATGGAGACGCAATCAGCACCTGACCCCTTCAGGAGCACAGTGTCACCGGTCACAGATGCTGAAGAGATGGGGGGCCAGCCCACCTCAAAGGTGCTGAGAGCACACAGAAAGAATGAGAGAACTCTGTGACGCCTGCCCACTACACTCTGGCAGCAATGACAAGCACCATCGAGGTGCAGGTATCACTAATGTGCCTGGGGAGTGTGAGGCCGGACCATCACACTGCACAGGGAAGAGGCCCTGGACTGAGACACCTGCCTTTATCTTGTGCAGGAACCGAGGTATCACATCTGAGTGACACGAACACTGCTCTTTAGAACAAGGAACCATAGGCAAGGAGACATTCTTGGGAGTTTATTGACAATAGTGAACATTATGTACAAGTTATTAACACCCGTGCCCAGGCTGTGCAACTACATCTTCCTAACTTTCCTGACCCTGCCACTACATCTTGGTGCTTCCCCGACATCCACAGTGGAGGTGGAGGCAGCCTGCTGACTGCTACACCATGTCTGTGGTGACTTTGGCATGCATCCTCTGAAGCGCTGAGACCTGGAAGGCTCCGACCTGCTTTGGGTTTCCTGCTGTGGGCCAGCTGCACCCTCCTTGGTCTGTTGAGCTGGAACTGCGGGGGTCACAGGAAGAAGGGTTTTGGATCGGCCAGACATTCCTAGAGACACCTGAATGCATGGCCCCGGGATGTCGAGCTGCTGATCCTCCTCCCTATGGGTGCCCAAGGGCCCCTGGCTGACTCCTTGAGGAGAAGGGGAAGCTGGAGTGAGATCAAGCTGTCCCGCACCCCTCTCATGTTGACACTGTTGGAGGCCAACTATGGCATCAGTGATGGAGTTCAGCCGGCGCAGCAGCACAGGGCTGATGTCCTGGATCAAGGTCTCCATGGCGGCTATCATCCTACCAGTGTTGATCTTGGTGCATTGGCATGCTGGTGCTATCACTTCAGACTGAAGGTGGTTAGACTCCTCCATTGTGCCTTGCAATCTGAGAAGTGCAGTGGACATCCCTTCCTGATGTTCCCGAGTTTGCCTTTGCAGCTCCAGAAACTGAGGTATGACCAGGCCCAGAGGCTCCTCATCTGACTTGGACTCAGCAAATTTCTGGTCTCCAGCAGTCTTCCAAGTGCCAGACACCTGGGAACTCCCTGCTGCTGCATGCTGTGGATCAGACAGTGCGATGTGCTCACCAGATTGTGACGCTAAGGCTACTCTGGAACTTGATCCCATCGAGTTGCGTGTGTCTGTGTTGGTGGAGGGTGTGGGTGAGCGCTGTGATGGGTCTTCAGTTAGGGTATCATCAGATTCTTCTTCCGAGGTTTCTTCAGAACTTGAGTTGAGAATCTGGGTTATGGATTCCCTTGGCAGCTGCCCAGATGTGCCTGCGAAAGCAAGGAGAGATAATCAGTGCATGGCAGTGGCCTGTGAAAGAGGACACATCACTCATAGCATGGATGCCTGACAGATGTTGCACTGCTGGATCCTCACTTGTTTGACCACTGCTGAACTCACAGTCAGTGCAGGAACAGTCCAGATCTTCACTGGCCAGCTGGATGACTCTATTTTCAAAGTCTGTGAGGACCTTGATGTCAGGCATTCCTCCACCGATCTGCGACCTCTCCCTTTTGTTGTGCACCAGCTTGTCCTGCATGAATACAGATGGAGAGAGTGTAAGCAGGATGCCTGCCAGGCCAGATGATAAGTATCACTGGTATGTGTGGGTGGTGAGTGGTGCCATAGATGGGATGAGGACACAATTTGCAGGGCAGATGAAGGTGTGTGTGAGAGAGCGAATGGTGATGTCCCTTGAGCTGGCAGTGAGTGAGATCCCTGTGGATGTGTGATGGGTTTGTGAGTGTGTGAGTTGAGAGTGATGAGAAAAGTGACTTACTCTGGCAGAACGGTAGAGATCATTCATCCTCTTTTGGCACTGGGTAGCTGTCCTCTTTTGCAAGGTGTTGGTGCTGACCGCCACCGCCACTGCCACCAATGCTGGATTGATGACCTTTCTTGCTGGTCTTCACCAAGTGCGGGAGTAGAAGTCTTCATGGTGAGCCTCCACTGTGTCCAGTAGGCATCGGAGGGAGGTGATGCTAAATTTGGGGGCAGCATGTTTCCTCCTTTTGGCAGCCATGACTTTCCAGCAGTTTCGATCCCTTAGAGAGAGCTAGCTCTGGGTAGGGGAGCCCTTTAAATATGGTGCCCGGATTACTGATGGCCTGAGGTGATCGCCAGGCGGTCAAATCAGAGGCTGCCCCAGCAGCAATCCAGTGTATCCTGTCATGAAGCTATTATTGTATATAATATTTTGGAAAATATTTTTCTTTCAAAATAGAGATTTAGTCTGTGGGCATGTCTTAACTGGATTAAAGCCAGCTAGCCAGGGTGCTTTGATATACTAGTTTGAGGTGTAAACGGAGTGATAGCATGCATTTGCATTTTTTGAATAGAGCATTCAAGAAGTGGGGTGAAAATCGATGCCTTTCTAACAGCTACCAAGCAATATGTTTATATTACTAATAAAATTGGTACAATGAATGGGGTTTCATTGTTAAAAGGTAAAGTTCAAAGAGGTTGTTGATACAATGAGAATTAACATTCACTGGGGATGGTAGGTATAACTTCAGTAGTTTTTGGGTGTGCAGGCAGAGGCAATGTAAGATCAAAAGGCAGCTGCAAGCCTCCAGCTGGCTCCACAGTGGAAAGAAACTTGTTTTGAATTCGTACGGTGAAAATGCTTTACCTGTAGTTTGGTTAAGTCTATGGGTTGTTGTTGCCTTAATGGAGATTAGTTTGGGAATTTGTTATAAGTTATGACAGTAGTAATTTGTAGCCATGTGTACATATATTTTAACCTGTGTAAATTAATAAAATGTTTCAATTAGTTAACGTAAAGCCTCGAGAACAAGTGGTCTGATTCCTGAGTTTAGAGTCGCATCTCAAACATAACTTAAATTATTGGTTATGACAGTTATTTAAAGTTTCCCTCTGGGTTTTTAAAAAAAAATAACTCTGCTTTACCAACTACATCAGTCATAACAATCCTGTGAATATATTATTAATGAGGCGGGACGCGCCGGGAATAAAAAGATACGGAACGAAATCCTGTCATTGCAGCCGGTGGGTAAAACAACTTTTCTCATGCCTGCTAAGGCACTTAGTGCATATCTGGGATGAATGTGCCCTAAGATTGGATATTTGAATGAGATACCAGACCATAAACTGCTCGTGCTTCCAACAATTTGTGTCCATTTAACATTTGCACAGGGCTATAAAATATCGCTGTTGAGCACGATTCAACATGAATCAGTGCCTTTAGTATAGAAGGGGATAAGCATATATCGTACAATGCACTTCCCCTAATGTTATGTCACTAGCTTTTCATTTGAGTGGCAGTGCAATTCTCAATTTTATTCCTTAGCAAATGAAATTTATGGGCAGAATCATCTCAGATTTTTACTATGTGTGGTAGCGGGTGTGAAAAACAATGATTTACCTGCCAGTCACAATCATCCATATCATCCACATCCCACCTCATTAGTTCTGCAGCCACAGGAAACACACTGTCTTGTTGCTGGGTAGCCTCTGAATCACCCGCCATGCCGTTATCACCCACCATGCCGTTACCTCACTCCGGGTGCCATATCTAAAGGGCACCTGCGCACACAGTTCTCAATGCTTGCAACCCAGGACTGCTCCAGTGAAAGCCAAGAAGAGTTGAGTGACCCATCACTTGCTTTTGGAGGCTCGCCATGATGTCCTCCACCCCCGTCCTGACCGACGGAGGTCTAGCAATCTCACCACTCCAGCTTGGGAGGCAGCGGCAGTGGTGATCTGTGCCAATGCTGCACAGAAGAGATAAAAGCAAAAAACTGCAGATGCTGGAAATCCAAAACAAAAATAAAAATACCTGGAAAAACTCAGCAGGTCTGGCAGCATCTGCAGAGAGGAACACAGTTAACGTTTCGAGTCCGTATGACTCTTCAACAGAACTAAGTAAAGATAGAAAAGAGGTGAAATATAAGCTGGTTTTGGGGTGGGGGGGGGGGGGGGGGTGGCGGGGACAGGTAGAGCTGGATAGAGGGCCAGTGATAGGTGGAGATAGCCATAAGGTCATCCAGTGCAATATGAGGATGAATGATCTCATCCATGCTGCCAGGGAAGGCAGCTATCTCATCACTCTAAACTCTCACACTCACAAGCCCTTCACACATTCACAGGCATCTCACTCATTGCCAGCTCAAGGGACATCTCCACTCACTCTCTCACACACACCCTCACATCTCCATTTGGCCTCACCTCCTCTGGAGGCTGCCTCCTCAGCCCACACCATCCTGAAACCACTTATACAGATCAACACACCCTGGGATACCCCCCTTCCCCAGTACAACCCTTGACCTGCAGCCTCTTCCATTATCTGAGGGCACTTCTTCCCGTTCCCCAAGCAAGCCCGAGCCCTGCAGCCGTTGAAAAGCCATCCCTGCCTTACGGCTGGTCTGGTAGGTAGAGACCTGCCTGTGAGCCCCCCTAAAAGTGATGTGGCACTGCCTGTGAGCCTGGTGCTGATGACTGCTAGAGCTGCCTAAAGCAAGGTAGGCAAACAAACCTTGAAGTCCTGAGTGAAGTGCAGCTCGCCACCAACAGGACCGGATGATTCTGCCCTATGACAGTGCTGGTTTCACATGGATCATCACAAGGTTTAAGGCTTCCAGTGACTAAGTCAAAAATAAATAAATAAATCCTTTAAACAAAATTGTAATAACATGTGGAATCTTTTCCATACATTTGTTTTACCGTGAAAATCTATTTCTAATTTGATTTTATGTATAAATGAATTGTAATTATCTTATCACAATCATAGTCTTGTAGAAATCTTGTTTACACTGAATTACAGAGGGAAGGCTTGTTTCCTTAGCATTTCATTTACATTTCTCTAATGAGATATAATTAGCATAATTGGAAATATATTATTTCTATAATTATAAATATATTAACCCTGACAGAAAACCCATTATATTTCCAAGGAACAGTAGGACTTATTAGTTTTGGATGATAGATGTGCTTTTATAATGCTGATACACTATATTTTGCCCTGCATGGCACCGACAATTTTCTATTTGTTGAATGGATGCAAATCCTTCGAAGCCTGTGTCTGAATTTCTGATAGAGCCAGTTCCTTGATGTTGCACTCGAGGAGTGGTCCATTGCAGCCTGTGTGCATCCAGTGTAGTGTTAGTCAGACGGCATCAAACTCAAGTTTTAGCAGTGTTACAAGTTCTGGGTCTGCTTTAGATGTATCAGGTACAGCTTCTCTGGTCACATATAACCAGTCAGAGTAGCTAATGTTCTGGATTAGATATTGCTCAATATCTAATTACACAAAACCTGGGGGTGTTAGAATAGGCTCTTTCTAATCTGCACTAGATATTGTATGTTTCACACGTGCCCTCTTCTACCTTGCTACTGCTTGTTTAAAGGCAGACAGAGAAGCACTCGGTGAGATAAGGCCAGCTTTGAATCATCAAACTGCTTTATTTCATATAAGTGACTGTAAATTCAAAGCAAATTTCACATTCTTTGCTCAACTTCACTTCTCTCCTTAAGGCTTCAAGGAAAGAAACAGTAAGTCATACACCCTGTCCCTTCCTTGAACTGATATATTTGCTTTGGCATTGCCTTTCATTTTAGAGCTTGTTAGGGATTTGGAGGAGCTCAGGGAGAGGGAGGAAAGACAGGTTTACTTACAACTCAGGCATTCGGCCCACACCCAAATTCAGTCCAGAAGCTATGATTGGGAATTTCCATGGAGCTACATCTGCACCGTCACCATCATTTCACTGGAAGTGCAGTGAAAATGATATTGGAGTTGCTGAAACATCAAGGGCAATTAGGGATGGGCAATAGTGCAGGCCTAGCTAGCAAAACCGACATCCCATGAATGAATAAAGGAAACAAAAATATGCCTGTGGAATCCCCGCTGCATTTCTGATGTGGGCCCTTAATGGGTGAAGGCATGGCCACCAATATGTGATGAAGGGAAGGCAGGAGGGTGCACAAGGCTGGAGTTGAAGGAATCAAGAGTTTTGTGAGTGTGTTGGAGGGGATGGGGTTTGTAGTGCTTGAGGAAGTTATATGTTCCCATTTTTGACAGACAGTCCCTGGATTAGATATTGTGTCTTCAGGCAAACAATGACCACAGAAGTGTCCCCAATTCAAGAAACTCATCCCCAAGTGCAGCCTTATTCATTGGTCTGCTGAAACATCAATCTTTGTCATGTCTCTAATTTAGATCAATCAGAATTCAGCATTTGTTGATCAGGGAGATGACGTCCTGGGATTGGCTGCTGCTGGCAATGTAGGTGGACACATAAATTAGCTTTAATCCGATAAGAAGGCAACTGTTTCAGCCAATAGTGACTGGAGGGTGGATGGATTCTTTAACATGAGTGAGGAAAGAAATTGGAGGAGAAATAGAGGGTGCAGTGAGAGCTGATAGCTAATTTTATGAATGTGAGGTTTTATAAAATGATTATATTTTGGGATTGTCTCTTTAATTCAAGGTAAAATAGAGGAATGAAGAGGGTCATATGATCTGCTTCCATTTCTGCCTGATAATAAGCCTGCATTCTTTGGTTACCATGGGGATGAAGATCGGGAAGGTGGGGTGATGGGCCCAGCTTGAGACTTACCTGGGGCAAGATGCAAAATTTTTACACCTGAAAAATGCAAGAGCAGTTGAGCTGTGTACTGACTTTTGGTCTCCAAATTTTCAGACAGAAAAGGAGAGAGACAGAGAGAGAGAGGGAGAGAGAGAAGTCTCACAGAGACAAAAAAGCTGCTCCTGGTGTGGTCAGCAGATAGAAGGTGGCTGCGTGTTCTCTTCGAGCTACTAGGCAAAATGCAGTAGGAAGCATGGTCTTTGGCTGAAGAGTCAGATTCCATTTAAAGACTCTGCAATATTTGCCTGGCAAGCCCAGCAGGAGAAATCATGGAGTGGACCCATACTACTGGTAGTCGGTTTGGAAATTCTCTGAAAACTGGGAGAAGCCCTTTCGACGGTCACTCGATGTTACGACTTGATGAAACGGGGAGACGTGAGCCCACTGGAAGTTGGACTGTTTCCTATAAAGATTGTAATCCTGTGGAGAGCTGTTCCATATGTATGTAGCATGGTGTTATTGTGTTAGTGCATTAAAAAGGGTGAAGTTTTCTGTAGTTTAGAGTATTAGTTGCTTCCTAGATAACATCTAATCAATATTGTTTGTAGTTGATTTGTTACAGTAAAAGTCTTAAAACTTGAAATCTTGTTGTGCAATTCCTTTAAGTTGGTCACTGGGAATTCAAATCTCTTGTTTAAAGTTATTGGTATCTATGCGATCATAACAGTAAGTAGATTTATTTCACCTTGAATATCTACATGGTGCAAAGATTGGAACAAATTGTTTGCTTTTTGATGAATAAGCTCTAAATTCTTCCACAGGGAAGAGGTTTCTGAAACCTTATGAGACAGATGGCATTTCACACCTCATATGGAAAATCTCAACCAGTTTGGAACACATTTAAAATTGAGAATTGCATTATAATGCACATTTGTTTTGCATTTTTAGTACATATACTCAACGTTTAAAATATAAGCTTGTAAAATTTTTGTCTTGCTATGCCTTACAATCTACAATTTCCATTCTGGCGATTTGAACGTGATTAAAACCCATGTGTCCCAGGATTTGGTTTAGAAAATATGATCACCCTATTATAAAGATAGGGAGGACCCAGCACCTGAAGAGATTTTAATAACAAGAAGCAAAGAAGTTGAATCCAGAGACTGCCACTCAAGCAGAGCAGGGGATTGGTCATCCAACTGAGACAATATTCCAGTTTCCACATGCTTCATGCGCCTGTTGGGTCTGTGACTTATAAATTCAGCTCAGAGCCTATGTTAGTTGACTAAATTTTCACTACACAAAACATCATTAATTTTATCTTTTGGATACTGCTGTCGTCATTAGTCAGACCAATGTCTACCTTTCTCCTTTTGACACAGCAACTGTTCCAATGACATAAAGGCATGCTGCCTGTTAACAATCAAAAATGTATATAATGGAGGGCGAAAAACAGAAATAGTGATATGAATAAATCTATTGCATTTTTGAATGTATGAATGTGGCTATTGAATGTATTTTGTAGTCTATTGTTATGCAATGTTATGCTCTTCCTCTTAGCCAGTTAATAGCCTGTGATATTGCCCTCTATGCTTCCCCTTCAGTCACAGCATTACTTGTGCAAGGTGGATTAGTAGATATTTAGATTATTCATAAGGAATGGTGAAGTAGTGCTACATGATGTTGGTATGTCAGGATTGCCTTGAACAGTCACCGTGGAAACAACAGGACAGAAGAAATACATCCAGGGCAGAATTTTTTGTCCCACTGGCGGGCATGTGCCCGACCCGAATGGGAGTGAAATAGTACGCAATGACGTTGGGTGAGCGTCCCGACGTCATCGCGCACTCTCGCGATCTTTTGGTCAGCGGGTGTGCATGAGAGGCAGAAGCACGCCCGCCAACAATTAAGAGGCCTATTAAGGCCCTCAATCAGTTAATTAAATTGAATTTTTTGCTGCCGTCCAACCATTCGGTTGGCAGGCGGGAAAATACACCAGGTGTCCTTTGCATTTTTAACGAAACCTCATCCACAGGCGGGATGAGGTTCTGAACAGTAAATAAAAAACCAATAAAAATTTTAAAAACTCATTCTCCGCATGTCCCTGTTCATGTGACAGAGTCACATGTGGGGACATTATTTTCCTTATTTTTAAAATCTTAATTTTTCAGGTTAAAAATCTTCAGCTCCCTGAGGCAGCTCTGTGCCTTCAGGGAGCTTTCACTGAGTGCACCCCCGCACATGTGCACACCTAAGCGCTTGCGCTCCTCCTGCCTCCCACTCTAGCAGCGCTAAGCGTTGCAGCCCATGTTTCACACTTCCTGGCCGTTAATTGGCCAGCCAATGGTTGGAGGCTGATAGCGGGCGGCAGACCGTTGCCCGATAGCTCCCGGACCCGCCCACCGTGATCACCTGACGAGGGGAATATCCTCCCCCCAGAGTTACATGACAGCAAGGATAGAGTGTTGGCACATTTAAGTCACTGTTGGTGGGCATCACCCCACAGCTACTGTTGATCTGTATGAGGACAGAATAAAGTGTAGCTACAAGGTGAGCAAAATCTTTCCTTATCATTGTATTCTTTCTCTAAGACCATCTGGTGCAGCCTTTCCTTTACAATAAACCCACGTCAGACACAGTAACACTCAAGAATCTGTCGGGTAGAAGTTTGCTCTGGAATCTGGACAATTCAGGATGTTCTATGGATCGAACACAAACTTAGGTAAAATACAGTTACAGTATTGATGAAATGTGTGGATGCAATATATTTTGATGTGTAGCTCTACAGCAAGGCAAGATAATGTTGTGTGACACTACCACTGTGTTAAATGGAATAGACTCAAAACAGATGTGGCAGCTCAAAAATAGGCATCCATGAGGCACTGTGGGCCATCAGCAGCAGTAGAATTGTATTCGACTGCAATCTGTAACTTTATAGCATAGCACATCCCTCACTCTACCATTACCATTCACCAACACCTCGGGAGGGCATGCCAGGAGCAGCACCAGGCATACCTAAAAATGAGGTGTCAACATGGTAAAGTTACAACACAGGAGGACATGCATGCTACACAGTGGATGCAGCATGCGATAGGCAGAGCTAAGTGATCTCATGACCAAAAGATCTGATCAAAGCTCTGCAGTCCCAGCATATCCGTTGTGAATGGTGGTGGACAATTAAACGACAAACCGGATGTGGCTCCAAAAACATCCCATCCTCAATGATGGGGGAGCCCAACATATCAATGCAAAAGACAAGGCTGATGCATTTGCAACTACCTTTGCCATAAATGCCGAGTGGATGATCCACCTTGGTCTCCTCCTGTAGAAGGTGCCAATCTTCAGACAATTCGATTCACTCCACACGATATCAATAAATGGCTGAAGACAGCAAATATAGTAAAGGCTTTGGGCCCTGACAACACCTCAGTTGTAGTACTGAACACCTGTGTTCCAGAACTAGCAGCACCCTTAACCAAGCTGTTCTAGTATAGCTGCAACACTGGCACCTACCTGGCAATGTGGAAAATTGCCCTAGTATGTCCTGTCCAAAAAGAGCAGGACAAATCCAAGCCAGTCAATCAGCGCCCCATCAGGCTACCCTCAAACATCAACAAAGTGATGGAAGGTATTGTCAATGGTGCTGTCAAGCAGCACTTACACAGCAATAACCTGCTCACTGACGCTCAGTTTGGGTTCTGCCAGGGTCATTCAGCACCCTACCTCATTACAGCCTTGATCCAAACATGGACAAAAGAGTTGAATTCTAGAGTTGAGGTGAGAGTGATTGCCCTTGACACCAAGGCAGCATATGACAAAGTGTAGCACCAAGGAGCCCTAGCAAAGCCTGTTCACCATCTACAAGGCACAAGTCAGGAGTGTGATGGAATATTCCCCACTTGCCTGGATGAGTGCAGCTCCCACAATACTCAAGAAGCTTGACACCGCCCAGGACAAAGCAACCGCTTGATTGGCACCACATCCATAAACATTCATTCCCTCCACCACCAACGCACAGTAGCAACAGTGTATACCATCTACAAGATGCACTGCAGAATTCACCAAGGCTCCTTCAACAGCACCTTCCAAACCCATGACCACTACCATCTAGAAGGACATGGGCAGCCGATAGATGGGAACACCACCACCTGGAAGTTCTCCTGCAAGTCACTCACCATCCTGACTTGGAAATATATCGCTGCTGCTTCACTGAAACTGGGTCAAAATCCTGGAACTCTATTCCTAACAGTGCTGTGGGTGTACCTACACCACACCGGTTCAAGAAGGCAGCTTACTGCAACCTTCTCAAGGGCAACTAGGGATGGGCAATAAATGCTGGCCCAGCCAGCGAAGCCCACACCCCATGAATGAATTTTAAAAAACTGAATTCAATGGGGAGCGGGGAAGACTCTCCATTAGTTGGAGTCATACCTAGCACAATGGAAGATAGTTGTGCTTATTGGAGGCCAATCATCTCAGTTCCAGGACATCACTGCTGGAGTTCCTCAGGGTAGTGTCCTAGGCCCAGCCATCTTCAGCTGCTTCATCAATGACCTTCGCTTCATCATAAGGTCAGAAGTGGGGATCTTTGCTGAAGATTGCTCAGTGTTCAGAACCATTTGCAACTCCTCAGATAGATATTGAAGCAGTCCATTCCCACATACAGCTAGACTTGGACAACATTCAGGCTTGGACTGATAAATGGCAAGTGTCCTTTGAGCCACAAACGTGCCACGTAATGACCATCTTCAACAAGAGACAATCTAACCATCTCCCCTTGATATTCAATGGCATTACCATCGCTGAATCACCCACTATCAACATGTCAATGGGGTTACCATTGACCAGAAACTGAACTGGACCAGCCATATAAATACTTGGCTGCAAGAGCAGGTCAGAGACTGGAAATTCTGTGGCGAGTAACTCACCTCCTGACTCCTCAAAGCCTGTCCACCACCTACAAGACACAAGCCAGAAGTGTGATAGAACACTCTCCGCTTGCAACACTCAAGAAGTTCAACACCATCCTGGACAAAGCAGCCCACTTGATCGGCACCCTATATACAACATTAAATATTAATTTCCTCTGCCACTGCCAATGGCAGCAGTGTGTGTGCTCTTTAAAAGATGCACTGCAGCAACTCACCAAGGCTCCTTTGACAGCACCTTCAAAAACTGCCACCTCTATCAGCTAGAAGGACAGGGCAGCAGATGCATGGGAACATCACCAGCTGGAAGTACCCCTCCAAGTCACACACCATCCTGACTTGGAATGACATCATCGTTCCTTCGCTGTTGCTTTGGATCAAAGTCCTGGAACTCCCTCCGTAACAGAACTGTTGGTTTATCTACACCACATGGACAGCAGGGGTTTAAGAGCTGGCTCACAATCACCTTCTCAAGGGTGGTTCAGGATCAGCACTAAATGTTGATCTTGCCAGTGACGTCCACATCCCCCCAAAAAATTTTAAACATCCAGAACGAAGGCCAACTCAATACAGAGTAATAAAATCAGAACCTGCCTGGAAAAATCCAGCAGGTCTGGCAGCATCTGTGGAGAGACGTTTCTAGTCCCATATGACTCTTTTTCTGAATAGAGTTACAGAGTAAACATTACAAGTAAAAAGGTACCACTGACGTCGGTAGATAACACATTTTCACTATTGTTACCACGTGCAATCTATTCAGGCTAAACAATTCCAGTGATTACAGATGTGACCAGAGCAGCTGTACTTAAGCAAAAATTCTAAGCAGACCCAAAACTACGGAAACCGAAGTGTGATGTCATTGGCGCTCAGGCCTACCTGCCTAATAGGGCACACTGGCTAGAATGGAACAAACCTCGAGTACAACGTCAAGAAATTGAACACTTTGGAAATTCAGGATCGTGCTTCCAATGACTCCCAGTTATTCATTTAACTAGTGGAAAACTGCCAGGTTGCGCATTTGAATTCCTGATATGCAATCTCTCCAGGCCAGGTCACATGTCAGAAAGTAACAACAGAGATCAAAATGTTTCTTTCTTCATAGATTAGAGAATACGTGGAACAGAATCCCAAGAAATGAAGTTAGCCCATTTTGATTGTTGTAATATATTCATATGCATGCCCAATGCATGATGACCTCATTAAACATGTGATCTGGTCATCTTAGTGTCTGTCCATTGCTTCCCTATATAACAAAAATAAAATAGTAGTATTTTAACTGCCTGTGGAACAGGGCGACGTCAGCACTATCAATGTATACTTTTACACATTATCATTAATAACTAATAAGTCCTAATGTTCCTTTGAAATACAATGGGCTTGCTGTCAGTGATAATATATTTACAATTATGCTAATTGTAGCTCATTAGAGAAATGTAAATGAAATGATTTGAAAACAAATTTACTCTAATTCAAACAGTGTAAGCAAAATCTTTACAAAACTGTGATTATAAAATAATCATCTCATTTACATATGCAGTTAAATTAAAAATAGACTTTCATTGTAAATCAAGCATATGTAAAAGATTCCAGATGTTACTACAATATATATTTTTAAAGATTGATTTATTTATTGTTACTTTAGCCACTGAAAGCCTTAGGCCTTGCGATGATCTGCATGAGAGCAGCATTATCGTAGATTTCATTTGCTCAGGTGTAACACTGAAAATTATACTGCCACTCGAATGGAAAACCTGTGACATGACAATAAGGGAAGTATATTGTAATGTGTGTGCTTTCCTCCTTCTATCCTGAAGGCGCTGATTCATGTTGAGGTGAAGTTTGACTGGTGCAGTTTCTGCTCTGGTATCTTTCTCAAATATCCTTGTCAATGAGTGTCACAAAGCTTTGACTCTAAGAATATTACACCTAAGCCTCATATTATTCCATACCATATTTACACATCCATGCGCTTTCTAGCATAAATCACATGTTTGTGATCAGCAGAGGACAAAGTTAATTATCTTTTTCTCTAGTCTGGGGCACTAAGGCAAATAAATGCAGCATCCTTATCACCAAACTAGCATTCTCACCACCAGCCCAGTGGAGATCTATGCAGGCCAGTAATCAAAGCCACTGTTTAGCAAGGTAATTGAGCTAACAGTGGCACCTCGCACACAATGGTTGCAAGTCCAAAAATCAGGTGCTTATCTTTGCACATACTCAATTTTACATGGTCTGGTTTGATAGTAAATAGTATGACTGCACTGCCATTGTGCACAGACTCATTTTAAAATACCCCAATGAAATCTTTCACTCACCACCCACAATGTGAACCTTGGCCATGAACACTGGATATATGGAAATCCTGGGAGCTGGTGTTTTCAAGCTAATGGAGAAAGCAGCATTTTGCAAGTTTTTTGGTGATTTGTTGAGTTTTCCTGTTCTCTTGGCTACATTTTACTCCATGCATTAATTGACTGTTATATGATACTTTTTTCTGCCTCCCCCCAACAATCCTTTTTCACCTTTATTCTCATTCTGTGGTACAATGACAATACGTGCAGACTTTTTTTAGGACATCCGAACATGCTGCTCAATTTAGACGGTAAAGAGGAGGCAGGTGGGGCTAACAAATGTTAAGTGCAGCAACACTTAAGATGTTTTGACCACACTTGTCACATTCCTGGGATCTGTATTTAAGCATGTGAGAGGAAAGCCTGTCTTCGGCACCTCCACTTCACAGAGTTGTGCATTTCCTGCCTAATGACCTGTACATATCTGGAACAGGGGTGATCTTCCTCTTGAAGTGAAGGCTTGCTTTCCTGCTCCTGTATCTTTCAAAAGTCAGCCAGAGGACAACAGGCAGATTTGACAGTCTGCAGTACACACATTTATCAGAGGATTATCAAGCACTGTGAATATGAGATGGGGTATCATTTCATCTCATTTATTGTAAAAAGCAGACATAAGGAGCTAGGACAGCCTTTGTGTGGGTGGCAGTGCTCCTGTGAGTTGAAAGAGTCACAAATGGTTGTCATGTGGGTATTAGGTTTCTTAATTTGAGTCCCTTGCCATTTGCAAACAATATACACTAAATATTCACAAAATATATTACCACATAACTATGGTTCTGCACATGGTGATGGGATCTGTGGTTTCTGGAGTCTGAGCAGAGCAGTGGTGGCCCCACAGGAAGTAGACTGAGTGCAGGGCTAACCAGAAAGCAGAGCCACTCCCCCCACACACACGCATCTAGTGGATTGAAACTGCCAATCTGCCAATCCACTGCGGATCCTGAGGGAAAAAGAACAAAACTGGCCCACATGACCAGTTTTGAGAAAAGAAGGTGTTGTGGCACAATCGAAGACAGTACAAAGGTCTGGTACATACATGGTTAATGTAGGACTGAGTACAGTACCACCCATACCATGATGTAAGAAGGCACATGACCTAGACTGAGAGTCAATGTGGTGTTGGCCAGACTCTGTTAAGATCTAGGATGGAGATGGCTCCATTCCTTTTCCTCTTTATTGTATAGTTGTATATAGTTACAAGTAATTAATAAAGACTGCTGTTAACATGCAGAAGACTACAAAGGCATCTTTAACAGACATGCTCTGCAACCAACACCATTCCAACATAGTGACAGCTCCAGATCAAAGACTTTCACCCTTACAGAAATGCTGAAAGATTAAGAGAAAGGGCATCGTCAATGGATTCTGAACTGAAAGAAGCTCCCAACTGAAGCTCCAAGCGCTGAGAAAATTTGTCAGAAGAAGCTCCAGAGAGCAGAGCTTGGAAGCTAAAAGGCAGAAATTTTATTGCAACAGAAGACTCCATTGAATCTCCCTTGGAAGTCCAGCTTCAGCACGCAGAGTTCATAACCTGCAAGGGGGAGCTACATTCTTTACTTTCCAAGCTGCAGCCAGTCCTGAGAAGCCCCTTTCACTAAGTCAGTCAGAAGCGCTGGTTGAACGAAACCTGTCGCTAATCCCAATCCCCAACCCTGAGCCTCAACACGTGGCTTTCAAGTTGATAAAAAAATTAAATTACTCAGAATCTTGGGGATCTCGTGACTGTCTGAATCCTTAAACCGCAAGCTTGCAGTTCATCTGAACACCTCATTGCTGGCAACGCTACATCACTGATTAAATCAAGTTGGCAGCAGCCAACCCATACAGCGATTGTTGAAAATTCTTCTTCCCAAACTGTGCTGCTGCCATTTTGCGCAGCCCGCCAAAACCAGCAAGCGTGGGAAATCCATTGTTCTGCAGTGAACGACAACACCACCTTGGAAGCCTGTCAGCTCTTAAAGCTGTACCCACACTTATAAAATCTTCAACATGGATCACAATTCCATAGTCCCAACTCCACTGGGATGCACCCAAGAACCAGACCAGTTACAAAATTGGAGTCTTTGGAGGAAAAGGTTTTTAGGATACAGCATTGCTTCAGGTTTAAGTAAAAAATCAGAAGTGGAACAAGTAAACACACTTCTTTACTCAATAGGGCCAATTGTAGATGATATCACTGCACAACAGGATATTGATGAGTCATCAATCAAATTTGAGGAAGTTTTAAAATCCTTTGATGTTCATTTCAACTTGAGATCTAACAAATTATTGGAAAGAGCTAAATTCAATAAGAGAGTCCAACTGCCTGGGGAACCTATTGATTCCTCCATAAATGATCTCCACAGGATGGCAGAGAGGTGTGAATATGGAGATCTAAAGTCTGAGTCTATCCGAGACAGAATCATTATGGGCGTTGCAGATGATGCAATCTCTGACCTCCTACAAGCTAAAGACAAAGGCAATCCAGCTAGTTTGACTGTCTGAGCAACGTGAACAGCACAGGACATCCTAAGGGGAGAGAATACAACATGGGGCAGTAGCCAATGCTAATTGCAGCTTATCAGGACACAATGACGCAGGGACAATTCAAGTCAAAGAAAGCAATTCCTGAACTGTCCAGCAGAGGACAGACTTTGCCAGCACTGCAGAGCGAAGCGCCCTCAAGGGGCGATCGGTGTCCTGCAAGTACAGCCCAATGCTTCCACTGCAACAGACAGGACACTTTGGCAAGCTATGCCAAATCTGAGGAAGTTTTAAAATCCTTTGATGTTCATTTCAACTTGAAATCCAACAAATTATTGGGAAGGGCTAAATTCAATAAGAAAGTCCAACTGCCTGGGGAACCTGTTGATTCCTCCATAAATGATCTCTCAGGACGGCAGAGAGGTGTGAATATGGAGATCTAAAGGCTGTGTGCACCTGAGACAGAATCATGATGGGTGTTGCAAATGATTCACTCTCCAACCTCCTACAAGCAAAACTCCCGCACCACACAGATCACCCAAAGTTAATCCATGAGGTTGAGACCGAAAACCCAGAAGAAACGCTGCTTTTTGGGCGAGCTCAAAGATTGTTGTTCTTCATCTTGGAATGCTGACATCCTGGGAAATGATCACCGAATAAATTTTAAATTAGATTTCAGTGTCAGCGTGACAGTCCTGTCAGACAAGGAATCATCGCTCAATGGCCTCTGGCTTTGAACAACGGACACTCCACTTTACAGAGCAGGGGGAGTCTGACTCCCGGTCGTTGGCATGATCCTGGAACCATTGAGGTATGGCAGCAAACACGTCTCTAAGTTGATGTATGTAATCCGTAACCAGCCTTTCTCTCTTCTGAGCAAGGAAGCCTGCGTAGCTCTGGATCTCCTCCAGACAGCGGAAGATGTAAAGACTACCATTGTCGTTAGTCAGCCAGAACATCACGGTCCTGAGTACTGAAACACTAAAGAGTACCCAGACTCAGATTTCACCTCCGATCGCTCTTCTCTCTTTGCAGAACTGGTTTGTCCATTAGCATTCCAGTAGACAAACCTTCCACCCATGCGATTACCATGGCACCTCCGGTGGAAGTGATACCAGAGAATGATCAGCAGTCTGAGATGCCTCTACCTCCAACTGAGATAATGGTGCAGCTTGTCAACACATCAACCACTGTGCACACGCTGCAACTTCCAGCCAGCATGTCACAACCGCAAGGGATGCTGCAACCGGGTAGCAGTCCATCACCATCGACACCAAAAAGCAGAGGTGAGCATACCTACCACTCAACCTTCTTCACACCACAGGAATACTCTTCCTCAGCCTCAGAGGGCTTCCAGACAGCCCACACAGAAAAAGAAGAAGACAAAGCAGTGCCAAGGAGATGAATACCATCTTCATCTACCTCGCAAGAAACAATTGAGAGTAACATCAACCATGCATCAACACAACAGCCGAACTAACCAGGCATAGTTCAACATAAAGCAGTAGAAGAAAAGAATGAAAGTATACCCAAATGCCAGTCCAACCTCCAAGCCTACAGCAAGAACCAGAACCAACAGAGCCCGCCACTCTCCCGACAAAACAGTGAACGAGATGTGGAAGAGTTATAAGGCCTCCAGATTGCCTGAATCTCTAACTTCAAACTTCAAGGACTTGAAGTTGGGAGAATGGGTACTGAGAATGTTGTTAATGCTAATACTGTAATAGAAACAATGGGCAGAATCGTCCTAGATTTGTACTAATTGTGGTAGCAGGTGGGAAAAAGAACATTTTACCCATCGGCCACAATGGAGGCTTTTCGTGCCACATTGTCCCTATCCTGCCCCATTAATCATGCATTCCGGGAAACACACCGTGTCACTGTAGTCTCTGATTCACCCGCCACACCGTCACCTCACCGCTTCCTCACACTGGGCACCATATTTAAAGTGCAGTCGCGCGCACACCCCTCAGTGCTTCCAGCCCAGGACTGCTGCAGCGAAGACATGGCCCCAAAAGGCAAGAAGGCTGCAGCTCCACCGATTCAGTGACACATCCCTGCAATGCCTTTTGGATGCCGTGGAGGCCTGCCGTGATGTCTTTTACCCCCCTCTTTGGCTGCAGGAGGGCCAGCAACATCACCAATCCAGCTTGGGAGGCGATGGCATCGGTGGTCAGCGCCAATGCCCTGCAAAAGAGGACAGCCACCCAGTGCTGAAAGAGGATGAATGATCTACTCCATTCCGCCAGGTAAGTCACTCTTCTCATCACTCTCAATTCACACACTCACAAACCATTACACATCCACAGGGCTCTCACTCACTACCAGTTCAAGGGACATCACTATTCACTCTCTCACACACACCATCATTGTCCTCATCCCATCCATGGGACCACACACCATCCACACAGGCCAGGTATACGTATCATCTGGCCTGGCAGGTGTCCTGCTTACACCCTCTCTGTCTTCATGCAGAACAAGCTGGCACACAACAAAAGGGAGATGTCACAAACTGGTGGAGGAATGAATGAAATCAAGGTCCTCAAGGCTTTGAAAATTGAGTCATCCAGCTGGCTGGCAAAGATCTGGATCACTTCTGTGCTGACGGTGAGATTGACGGTGCTCAAAGAAGTGAGGATCCAGCAGTGCAACATCCGTCAGACAACCATATTGTGAGTGATGTGTCCTGTTTCACAGGCCACTGCCATGCACTAATTATCTCCCCTTGCTTTTGCAGGCACATCTGGGAAACAGCCAAGGGAATCCACAACCCTCGTCTTCGATTCAAGCATCGAAGACACCTCGGAAGATGAATCTGCTGAAATCTTCATTGAAGACCTGTCACAGTGCTCACCTACACCTTCCATCAGTGCAGAGACACATACCTCAGTGGGACCTAGCTTTAGAGTAGCCTCGGGGTCACAATCTGGTGAGCACATTGCACAGTCTGATCCAGAGCAGGTGGAGGCAGGGACTTCCCAGATTTCCGACACTCAGAGGACTGCCAGGGACCACAAACCTGCTGAGTCCAAGTCAAATCAGGAGTCACTGGACTTGGTCATTCCTCAGTTGCCGAAGCTGCAAAGGCAAGCTCGGGAACATCAGGAAGGGATGTCCGCTGCACTCCTCAGATTGCAAGGCACGATAGAGGAGTCCGTCCGTCTTCAGGCTGAAGCGATAGCGCCAGCATAGCAACGCACCAAGGTCAACACTGGTAGGATGGCGGACGTCATGGAGACCTTGGTCCAGGGTGTTGCTCCTGCACTGCTGCATGGGCTGAACTCCATTGCTGGCACCATAGTTGGCCTCCAACAGTGTGTCTGCGAGAGTGATGAAGGGCAGCTCAATCTCACTCCAGCTTCCCCTTCTCCTCAAGGAGTCTGATAGGGCCCTTGGGCACCCATAGGGAGGAGGATCAGCAGGTGCACGGTCCAGGGCCATCCAACCAGGTGACTCCAGGAGTGTTTAGCCCATCCGAATCCCCTCTTCCTGTGACCCCAGCAGTTCTACCTCCACAGGCCGAGGAGGGTGTCACTGCTGCAAAGCAGGACCCCAAAAGCAAGCTGGGGCCTTCCAGGTCTTGGCCTTCCAGAGGACGCCCATCAAAGTCATCACAGACAGGGCGTAGCAGTCAACAGGCTGCCTCCACCTCCTCTGTGGATGACGGGGAAGCACCAAGATGTGGCGGCTGCTGGAATATTAAGAAGAAGTAGTTGCACAGCTTCGCCATCGGTGTTAATCACTTGCACATAATCTTCACTATTGTAAATAAACTCCCAAGAATTTCTCCTTGTTTCAGTGAGCAGTGTTCGGGTGGCTCAGATGTGAAATCCTGATCCCTGCACAAGATAAAGGCAGGTGTCTCAGTCCAGGGCCTCTTCCCTGTGCTTTGTGCAACCTTCCCAGCACACTCATGGTGTGCCTTCACTGTCACTGGTCACATCAGTCATGCCTGTATCTCAAAGGAGCTTATCATTGCTGCCAGGATGTTGTGGGCAGGAGTCACAGTGTTCCATCATTCTCTCTGTGTGCTCTCAGCACCTTTAATGTGCGGCTGACCCCCCAACTCATTAGCACCTGTGCCCGGTGACTGTGTGGTCCTGAAGGGTTCAGCTCACGAAGGATGCTATAAGCTCAGGAGAAGTGAAAGTTTCACCACTGCATCTCCATGATATGACCCTGTTCACAGAGCACAAGTGAGGTGCCATCAGCCTGACAGAAGTCAGACATTCACATAAGCTACATGAGGATCTATGGAGTGTCCCCATGTGCGGATCTATGGTGTCACTTCACTGCATGTCATCATCATCCTCCACGAATCTAGCAGCTATGAGGGCCTCTCCAGTGCTCCTGCCTCATCTGGCCGGTGTGATGGCCTCATTGCCATCATCCTCGCCTTTGAGGGCCTCCTCATCCTCATCTCCATTGACGTCCTCCTCATCGGAGGAGACGTACAGCTCCTTCATCTTCCCTTCAGCCAGCTTCTCTCCCCATTACAGCACCAGGTTGTGAAGGGAGCAGCAGGGGACAACAATGTGTGACACCCTCTATGGACTGTATTGTAGGGCTCCACCAGACCGGTCCAGGCACCGGAATCTCATTTTCAACATTCCGATGGTTTGCTCCACAAGATGTGAGTTGCAGAATGGGCCTCTTTGCATCTTCTCTCTGCTGCACCCTGAGGCAGCCACAGAGGTATCATCAGGCACATCCTCTGCGGGTAGCCCTTGTCCCCAAGCAGCCAACCCTTCAGTCTTTGTGGACCCTGGAACATGTCAGGGATCTGAGATATGCTAAGGATGTAGGAGCCGTGCACACTCCCTGGAAACCATGCGCAGACCCTGCAGGATGCGTTTGTGGTGATCGCACATCAGCTGCACATTCAGCGAATGGGAGTACTTGCAGTCAACGTAGTTGATCGCTTGTTGCAACGGAGATCTGAGCGCCAGGTGAGCGCAGTTGATGGCACCCTGCACCTGTGGAGATCTGGAAAAATCCAAGCACTCTTGCATCCTGACTTTCCTGATCCCAGGTGAAATACACAAAGTTGTGTGCCTTTGCGAAGATGGCGTCCGTGACCTCATGGATACACTTGTGCATGAAGACTTGTGATATCCCACAGAGGTAACCTGTGGAGCCTTGAAAGGAAACATTGCCGTAAAAATTGAACACACGGTCACATTCATGGCCACTGGCAGTGGATGCCCTCCATGGCCCTATGGCGCCAAATCCTGCAGCAAGTGGCAGAAGTGACTGAACTGTTCCCTGGACATGCCCAGTCTTCAGCAGCACTGGTTCTCCCTCGTCTGCAGGAATGACAAGGGCCATCTATAGACCCTGGGTCTAGCTAGGTCCCGACCAGCGTCAGCTCACTGTGCCTCTTCAGCGGTGTGTGCAGGAGCACCAGCCGAACCTTCTTCTTGAGCATGCTGGTCCTCCCTCTGTCCAACCAGGCACCTCTGTCACTCTCTTCTCCTTCATCTCCGCTCTCTGTAAGCCGTGACGCATGCAGCTAGTTCACCAGGCTCCACGGTCCTGATGTACTCCTACTGCAGGATGAAAGAGAGAGATGCATGGGTTAGTTTGGGTGTACTAAGAACCTCTCTTGGCTAAGTCTGAAGGTCCCTTTACGCATCCCTGAGAGTGCTGGCCACCACTTGGATAGCCAGAGTTTAATGCACTGCCTGGCTGCCTGAAACCTACCCACTTCTGACCCACTCCACCTGACCAATTGGTGACAGCTTTGCCCATTGGACTGCATGCTGTGCTCTCAGCTCAGGTGCAGGCATTCTCCTAGCCCGCACTGCAAGGCTGAGCTGTTAGCTTGAACCATGGGAGAGACTGGTCCAAACCAGGATGATGACATTGCAAGGGGCTGTGAGCACCTCCAGCAGTGACTGCTCCATGGCCAGCTTTAGCAAGGAGATTGTGCCCAGTCATCCAACTGTTCTACAGTCCACTAAAATGCTCATTAGTTTGCAGTCCGTGCCCGAGGGGTGAAAAGCTCTGGAGCACTTGGTGGCACTTTCAGACTCTGCGTTGCTTGAGCGGGCAGATAAGCTAGAGGCCCGACTCCACGCATGTCAATGTGGCTGCACCTGAACTGTCTCAGTTGCAGAGAAACAGTCACTTTATACAAGGTTTCCATAATGTGTGGCCACTTCCCACCCCACATGCTTGTGCACTACCATCAATCACAGGGCAGCCCTTGCACCCCCCAACTTGCCCCAACCACAGTGCAGCCCTTACATCACCTCACCCCCCCCCCCAACTCGCCTCAACCGCAGAGCAGCGCTTGCCCTGGCACCGCACTGTCAGCCAGCCAGGGAAAGCCTGTGCCCTTACGAGAGTGCGTGGCGCCTCAACCTTGAGGTCCAACAAGCAACCCTCACAAGCGCTGCACAATGTTATTGTGCACTCACCTCCGAGATCCCCTCTAAGTGCAGCTACCAGGTTATAAATGTTGTGAAACACGTCAGCATGACTGCACACCGACGTGCTCGGATGATCCAGCGAGCTGGGCTTATAATAATATGCGGGTGTATGACAATGAAGTTCTCGATGTGCGGAGGCAGGAGACGTGGCCCGCCATTGGCAGGCAGAGTGGATGATTACAAACTGGTTTCATGACATCATGAAACCGATTTTTAGCCTTCCCACCATAGTGTCCGCTCATGTCTGCCATGACGCCTGATTCCAGCAGGCACGGAAAATTCCACTCAATTTTAAAATAGCATTAAAGTTTTACAATAAGGTAATTGCATAAGGCTTTTAACAATGTAAGACTTGAAATAAACAGATCCTACATCCGTGGGATAAAGACCTGGGGGGGAGGTGTAGTATAATAGTCTGGTACATAAAGGGTTAATGTGGGACTAAGTACCGTACCGCCCACATAGTGATGTAATGACCTCATTACAACCTTGGTTCAATCATAGACAAAAGAGTTCAACTTCAGAGGTGATGTGAGAGTAACTGCCCTTGATATTAAGGCAGCATTTGACCGAGTTGAAATCAAGGAGCCATAGCAAAACTGGAGTCAATGGGAATCGGGGAAAACTCTCCGCTGGCTGGAGTTATTTCTAGTACAAAGGAACGTGTTTGCGGTTGTTGGAGGTCAATGTTCTCAGTTCCGGACATCACTGCAGCAGTGTGTACCATCTACAAGATTCACTGCAGGAACTTACTAAGGCTCCTTTGACAGCACCTTCCAAACCCACGACCACTATCATCTAGAAGGACAAGGTTAGCAGATAGATGGGAACACCACCACCTGGAAGTTCCCTTCCAAACTACTCACCATCCTGACTTGGAAATATATCGCCGTTCCTTCACTGTCACTGAGTCAAAATCTTGGAACTCCCTCCCTAACAGCACTGTGGGTGTACCTACACCACATGGACTGCAGTGGTTCAAGAAGGTAGCACACCACCACCTTCTCAAAGGCTTTTAGGGGATGACAATAAATGCTGGCCTAGCCAGCGAATCCCACATCCCATAAGAAAAGGGCACATGACTTAGACTGAAGGTCAGTGTGGTGTTGGCCAGAGAAGCGTTAAGACCTCGGATGGAGATAACTCCATTAAGACTGTCATGAGCAGAGTGGATGAGATTCAGCAGAAGTGCACCATTTTGGTGATGACTGTGCTTTTGGAACTTGGCTTGGTTGGGAGCTGCTGTTGGATGAGAGCCGTTGGCTAAATCCTTGAAGAAATGAAGCTGGAATTTACCATAGAGCTTTTAAAGGACTTTGAGGCTGAAATTAGTGCCACATATGCTGAATGGACTGTCCAGTAATCCTGTGAGTTCTATCTTCAGTGCATCTGCTACACAATGTGTAATTTATAGTTTATATTGATGGCAGTTTGCCTGTTGATTCGTGTTTAATTTATGTTGATTTTGGCTTGATTGTTAAAGTTAAAGTGAAATCTTGCCCATTGGTATTCCAACTGGGGTCATTCAGTAAATTTGGATCTATTGGTTTGTTGTTTGCCAAGAGGATCATAACAACATCAGTGGCTGTTATCCAAAAGCCAATCATCAAATCTTCATTGTCCAGTAGTCCATGTTGCCTATAATATTTTAAGGATGAGAAATACTAAATGGAAGGCCCTTAGCATCCATGCCTCCTGGTGTAAAAGTGATGGTGTTGAATTGATCACCTATTATGCACCCTGCCCAATTTAGCTTTTCACTGAAATTATAACCTGTAACTTCTGAGCTTCAGGGGAGTGTACCTGGGGGGTACCCCAAAGACGTGTTGGGGAACCCCCAACAGGTAAGGATTACATGACAATTGACTGGGAAGTTCAAACTTCCTTTGGGCAATTGCCCAGCACTGGGAACCATCTGAAAATATGATTTAAATCGCAAACTTTGGATGGTTCCAGCTGTCATACAGCAATAGTTACCTCGAAAAAATTAGAAGAATTAAAACCACTTCTAGCTTCTGGGTAACTATTTACTGACCTCACCTGACTCCCTCAACGGACCCTCGACTACCCTCATCCTCCTGCAGGTCCCACCCCATCCCCCATGGGACCCGCCCCACACCCTCCCCCGAACCCCTTACAGGACCCCCTGACTAACCTCACCCTCCACGGGACCACCCCACACTGCCCGATCCTCCATAGAAACCCACCGCACACCTCCCTGACCTCTCCACGGGACCCCCAACTAACTGCACCCCCCCAATACACCCCCGACCCCCCATCAGATCCCCCCAACCCTCTGACACTTCACAGGATCACGGGATGCCCCCAACTACACCCCTGCCCCCTCACTAGCCTCCCACCCTCCCTGACCACTCACACACTCCCCCACCCCTCTGGACTACCTGACCCCCACCCCCCCACCCCACCCCACCACCAAATCCTATTCACTTACCTTTCAAATCTACCTTCCCTCCGTCTTGAAAGTGCCTGGATCTTTAAACTTACCTGATTTACGGCAGCTACTGCCATCAGAAAGAGGGCGTGGCCTCGTTGCATTCAACTCTGCAGCTGTCTACAGAAGGTTCAGGAGAATGTTACACTACACAGTTCTTGCCCAGCCTGAGATCGAAGGTCGGGCGAGAAAGGATTGAAAGGATTTTCAGGTAAGAAAGTAGGAGCAGAGTGACAGACCGACTCCATGTCCCAATAATTCCTGTCAAAATCTAAATAGAAATAAGTAACAGCAATTTATTTTCAATACATTTCCCGTGTCTGTGTCTAGATGTATGTGTGCAAATCTATGACTGAGATACCCAAATGGATGGAGAATCATGCAATTGTCCTTGTTTATTGATCATGCACTCATAACTCAGTAATTTGAACACCTACGCACCCATTTTAAAATATTTCCCTGATACCAGTTTCCTCATTTTCCATTTTTTCTGATTGCTGAACTAATGGGCTCTCACTTCAATATGTAGCTGAACTCGCCTAAGTTTGCAACCAGCCATGAAAGCTGGTATTGAGGGCGCCAAGGTTTTGTCATGTGCAAGAACTGCATATCATAAAACTATGAATTTCCTGCAGCCATGTTGTGGATATTGCAGAGGAGTGTTTACCCTTGATTGAACCAGTGGCTTTTTGTTTCAGCATTCCATTATGTTCTTTGTAACCTCTATTCTCCTATTTAAAAATGATAATGCATACTATTGAGTGTGTAATAGCCAACTGGTGTCATATTCAACAATGTACTCCAATCATCAGAACTTTAAACAGCTAAGCAGTATCGCAAAATGGTTAATTTTAAAGAATTTTAGCAGGGAGATTTTAGACAGTGTGCTGTGCTCAGCCTCTAAGACTGCAATGTGCTACTCAGCTGTTAAAAGTGACTGAGGATGATGGATGAAAGGGTGCAAGAATGATAATTCACAGAAGTTATGAGAGGCAGCTTTGGCTGGGGCCCAGAAAGAGCAGCTACTGAAGGAGCAGGCAGACAACAGTTAAGGTTTATTTTCTATAAGGTTGAATTATGCAGCAGAACATTGACTTGTCTTTTAATAGTATCACACTGAGCTGATTAAATTCAAAATGCAGTTCTTCATGGATCAGTATCATTCCCTCACTCTCTTTGTCTCTCTAGACCCAATAAAATAAGCCTTTGCCTTGGGAACTGTCCAAAAGTGACATAGCAGAAACTTTAAAGAAGCAGGTATACTGTGCATGATGGGGCTGTTTTGGCCAAATCCTAAGGTCACTTTGGCATGAGTCCACGAGAATGCTGCAAACTCTACCAGATCACAGGCATGCCGGGTCCTGACCATGGTGCTTAGTTTCCAGGTAGCATTATGGGGGCAGAGCCCCTACTTATCTCTGCAAGATCAGTGTTGTAAGGAGTCAAGTCTGATGCTGGGAGCAGGGAAGCACCAGGGAAGTTCTGACATCCTGGTCTCAATCTGCAGATGCCACACCGAGGGAGAGGAGGCACACAAGCCTCTTGACAGGTGGAAGAGGGCTTCATTGTGGGGATTGCTGTGGGACAGGGAAACAGCTGAACCCCTAAAGATATCTTCTCGGGAAAGTAGCTTGTATTACTGTTGTCCCCTTACCAAAGGGCACCTTCTAAGTGTTTTCATAAGCCCTGATACCAACAGCCACACCATCCTCCCCCTACCATCCTCCCCGTGGGCCTGGGGACAGCAAAATAAGAGGGGGGGGGTGGCAGATCTACTGACATGAGAGTGGGCTCCTCGGGAAGGGTCATCAATACTGCTAACAAGTGGAACTTGCTCAGCAATAACCTGCTCACTGACACTCAGTTTGGGTTCTGCCAGGGTCACTCAGCTCCTGACCGCATTACAGCCTTGGTTCAAACAAGGACAAAAGAGCTGAACTCCAGAGGTGAGGTGAGAGTGACTGCCCTTGGCATCAAGGCAGCATTTAACTGAGCGTAGCGTCAAGGAGCCTTGGCAAAACTGGAGTCAATGGGAATCAGGGGAGAGCTCTCCGCTGGTTGGAGTCATGCCTAGCACAAAAGAAGATGGTTGTGGCTGTTGGGGGTTGTCATGAAAAGCAGGTTGCAGCCACGAATTACTTACGCGCATTTTGAACTTCTAAAGGAAGACCTGTGTGTTTTTAAAGCAATACAAAGACACTGAGCAAAAGATGGCTGATAATGTACAGGGACCACATTCTGTAAAATACCTATGTGCATTACAGTTGACCGACTGGCCCTGAGCGGACATGGAATGTCACACCTGAAAGGTGGAGGGCGGGAGGGACAATATGGCGAGAAGGCCAAAAATCGGTTTCATGCCATTATGAAACCAGTTTGTGATTGTCTGCTCCACCCGTCAATGGCAGGCGTTTCCCACCACCACTGGTCGGGGGCCTAATTTCAACATTTTAGCATCTCATTATAAACCCTGTTCACCGGAATCTTCCCCCCACGCTGGATCACCTGGGCGCGTCGGCGCGCAGTGTCTCACAACTGCACATAAGCGACGTGCACCTGACAACCTGCACTTCGCTTGGGACTTCAAGGTTTGTTTGCCTATCTTGCTTCAGGTAGCTCTAGCAATCATCAGCGCCAGGCATCGCAGGCAGCACCACATCACTTTTAGGGGGGCTCATGGGCAGGTCTCTACCTACCAGACCAGTTGTTAGCTTTTCAATGGCTGCAGGGCTAGAGCTTGCTTGGGGAAGGGGGAGAAGTGGCCTCAGGCAAGGGAAGAGGCTGCAGTGCGAGGGCTGTACTGGGGAAGTGGGACACCCCTGTGGGGGCACATGTTGATCTGTACAAGTGACCTCAAGATGGTGAGGAGGCAGTCTCCAGAGGAGATGAAACCAGATGGTGATGTGAGGATGTGTGTGAGAGAGTGCGTGGTGATGTCCCTTGAGCTGGCAGTGAGTGAGATCCCTGTGGATGTGTGATGGCCTTGTGAATGTGTGAGCTTAGAGTGATGAGGTGGTTGCCTTACCCTGGCAGCATGGATGAGATCATTCATCCATTTTTTGCATTGGATAGCTGACCTCTTGTGTGCAGCATTGTCACTGGTCACCACTTCCACTGCCTCCCAAGTCGGAGTGGTGAGACTGATGGGCCTCCTGTGGCCAGAGAGGGGGCAGAGGACATTGCGGTGGGCCTCCATGGTGTCCAGAAGGCATCCCAAGGATGTGCCACTTATTCGGGGGGCTGCACTCCTTTTGGCTTTTGGGGCCATGTCTTCACCGGAGCAGTCCTGGGCTGCAATCATTGAGAAGTGTGTGCGTGGCTATTGTTTAAATATGGTGCCCTGTGTGACGAAGCGGTGAGGTAAAGGCGTGGGGGGCAAATCAGAAGCTGCCCACCAGCTCTCACACTCACAAGGCCATCACACATTCACTGGCATTTCACTCACTGCCAGCTCAAGGGACATCACCACTCACTCTCTCACACACATCATCACATCACCATCTGGCTTCATCTCCTCTGGAGACTGCCTCCTCACCATCTTGAGATCACTTATACAGCGAGATGGTGTGTTTCCTGTGGCTGCATAATTAATGAGGCGGGAATAGGATGATACGGCGCAAAAACCCGCTAATGTGGCCAGTGGGTAAAAGGACTTTTTTCCTGCTCACTATTGCATTTTGTGTGAATCTTGGATGACTCAGCCCATGGCTTTTTTTCCCTAACAGGAATACACGGAAAAATGGGTCAAAAAGCTAGCTGCGGAGCAGTGCAGTGTGTGCTGTGAGAGTGACAGCAGCAACAAGAAGAAGAACCAGTCACCCCTGAAGAAACAGATAAAGTCTCTCTCTCACTCTCTCTTTGTTGCTGAGGACAAAGCTCAGCAGAAGCCATAATCTAAAGGAAATAGGTCAGTCTTTTCCAGCTGCCCTGCAGAGCAAAGTGTCTCCAACTGACTGCGAATCTGCCAAAGTCAACTCTGTTGGAATCACCCAACTTAATGGCTTTAACGTACCACCATCTATGCCTCACGGACAAGCCAAGAACTGATTTGTATATTTTTAAACTTTTATTTGGACTCTTCTCAGTTCTGATCTGCCTGTATGTGTTTTGCGTTTTTTATTTTCGTCTCGGATCTTAGTATCTAATAAACTTACTCTTTCTTTGACTTATGAAAGCCTGGCTATATTGGCTCCTTCTGAAAAATAAATACATTTGGACTGGGAAAAGGTTTATCCACAGGGAAAGGATTTTTAAATTAACCTTGTTGTAACCAGCCAAGAGGATTGAATAAAGAAGGGGAGCCAGCTCATGGCTCATCGATTGGGAACATAACAAAATTGAGGTCTTGTTTGGAAATTTGACAAATTGAGGGGCCTCATCTGGGGACCGGCCATGAAAAGGTCAATCATCTCAGTTCCCGGCAATCACTGCAGGAGTTCCTCAGGGTTGTGCCTTAGGCTGAACCATCTTCAGCTGCTTCATCAATGACCTTCCTTCCATCATAAGGTGAGAAGTGGGGATGTTCGCTGATGATTGCACAATGTTCAGCACCATTCGCAGCTCCTCAGATACTGAAGCAGTCCATGTCCAAATGCAGCAGGACCTGGACAGTATCCAGGCTTTGGCGAACAAGTGGCAAGTAACATTCACATCACACAAGTGCCAGGCAATCACCATCTCCAACAAGAGAGAATCTAACCATTTCCCCTTGACATTCAATGGCATTACCATCGCTGAATCACCCACTATCAATAACCTGGGGGTTACCATTGACCAGAAACTGAACTGGACTAGCCATATAAATACTGTGGCCACAAGAGCAGGTCAGAGCTTAGGAATCCTGTGGCGAGTAACTCACCTCCTGACTCCCCAAAGCCAGTCCTCCATCTATAAGGTACAAGTCAGGAGTGTGATGGAATGCTCTCCACTTGCCTGGATGAGTGCAGCTCCAATAACACTCCAGAAGCTTGACACCATCCAGGTCAAAGCAGCCCGCTTGATTGGCACCCCATCCACAAACATTCACTCCTTCCAACATCGATGCACAGTGGTAGCAGTGTGTACCATCTACAAGATGCACTGTAGGAACTCACCAAGGCTCCTTTCAGGGCACCTTCCAAACCCACTACCTCTACCACCTAGAAGGACAAGGGCAGCAGACACATGGGAACACCACCACCTGGAAGATCCCCTCCAAGCCACTCACCATCCTGACTTGGAAATATGTCGCCGTTCCTTCACTACCACTGGGTCAAAATCCTGGAGCTCCCTCCCTAACACCACATAGATTGCAGCAGTTCAAGAAGGCAACTCACCACCATCTTCTCAAGGACAATTAGGGATGGGCAATAAATGCTGGCCTAGCTGCAATGCCAAAATCCCATAAATGAATAAAAGATAAGGTAGGGATGTTGACATTTGCCTGGACAGGAAGGAGGGTGATGGGGGCGGGTTGAATGTCAAATGTTACACCTAGGGTTCAATGGTTATGGGGGTAGGGTGTGGGTCTCAGGGAAGGGGTAAGGATATTTGTCTGCACTTCGAAGGCAACAACAACCATCATGGTGAAGACCTCTGTATGCTGCACGGAAGTTGGGTCATCCTGGGTAGGCGGAGGTGCAGGTCAGCTTAACTGGATAACTGAAGGGGTGCCCCAGCATGGAGAAATTACAATATTAGGGCCTTGGGACAGATGAGAGTGTGAAGGGTAAGGGCTCAGCGTGTGCGAGAGACTTCTTGCACATGGCTTGCAAGGGCCCTGGCAAAGACCTTTGCCTCCCCGCACATACATGATTCCATGGTTTGAGTGGTGAAGGGGCACTAAGGATTAAGGACTACACTGCAAATAAACCACATCAGGCCTGGTTAAAGTGCAAATGTACTCTATTTACAAAACTGTCATAACATTACAAGTAATAGTGCACCCGTGCAACCACATGTAAAATCAAAACTTCTTAACCTTGCATTTCCACTTCTTCTAAGTGCTCCCCCGACATCCACAGCAGGGGTGGAGGCAGCCTGCTGACCAGTTTGCCTTGTTGCCTTGGATAACCGTGGCGGCCGTCCTCTGGAGACCCGAAGCCTGGAGGGTCCGGCTTACTTTAGCTGTCCTGCTGTAGGGCAGCTCCTCCCTCTGCGGCCACAGGCGATGAAGCTGAAGGGGTCACAGGCAAGGGGAATTCCAAAGGGCCGGAGACCCTCAGGAAGCCCTGAGCGGAGATCCTTGGATGTCCATCAGCTGCTCCTCCTCCCTTTGGATGTCCGAGGGCTGCTGCCTGACTCCTTGAGTGAAAGGGGAACCTGGAAGATGGTCGAGGTGACCCGCTCCCCTCTTGCATAGCCACTGCAAAAGATCACCCATAGCTACAGCGATGGAGTGCAGGTTCGTGTGCATCTCCAGCAGAAAATGGGCATTCTGCTGGACTAAGTTCTCCATGGCATCCACCATCCTCCCCATGGAGACCTCGATGTTCTCACATGTCAGCACCATTTCACCAGAGAACACAGGTGGACAGACTGCTGAGGGCCTCCGCCGCCTCTACTCGATGTTCCCCTGCCTCTCGCTGCATCTCCTGCAGAGCCGATCCCAGAGGCTCGTCATCCGACTTGGACTTCGCAGATGCCTCTTCCCCAGCAGTTCTCTGAGTGTTGGTGAGCTTGGCTGACTCTGCCTCCTCCTGCTGCAGACATGTGTCCGTGAGGTGACCACCAGAATGTGAGACCCTGCCTGAACTAGATCTAGTACCCACCAAGGTGTGTGTCTCTGGGCTGGTGGAGGGTGCAGGTGACTGCTGTGACACCTTTGAAGGTGTACTTTCTTCCTCCTCCCCAATGTCCTCTGTGGGCTGGAGTGACTGCTGGACAGGGTCTCCTCTTCTTCCCTTGCCCTCTTCCTGGTGGCACCTGTAAGTGAGAGAGGAGAGAGCGAGTGACTGCATGAGCTGCCTCCAACATGGAGGGATGCGTGAAACTTAGGTTTCAATGTGACATGCATGGATCCTTCCTGGATGGAGACTGCCCACCAACCCCTCCATCTCCACAGGCTCAGTCCGGTTCCTCCCCTGCTGGCTGGACTGCCCACTCCTCAAATTCAGAGAGACTCTTGAGGTCAGGTCGGCCCCCGCCTGTTTTCTCTCTCCTGTTGTGCCTCAACTTTTCCAGTGCAGAGAGAGAAGATGGGGTTGGGAGCAATTGGGTTTCATGTATCTTTCTCAGTCTTACAAATAACCCACTGGATCATGTGCTATCTGACTGATGCACTGCAGGTTGTCCAGAAAGGCTCTGGAGCAGCACCCTCCAGAGCAGGGAACCCATGCAGATATAAGGTTAAGTCTCACAGAGGCATGTCATTAGTGGTGCTTGCTGCTGCCCTCAATGCCTGACCCCCTTCCTCTCAATCACTCAAGACAGCATCTGAGCTCTCTATGTGGAAGGGTCAGGGACCACAGCGGCCTTTCCGCCTGAAGACTAGATGGACTACAGTGGGGTTATGAGTCATCACCTTATCACGTTGAGTAGCTCTTTTATGCATGGGCCACATGGACAGTGCCCTTGCTACTGAGGCCCTTGTGCCCTGAACCATTTTGTGAGGTGTGTGTGAGCTGTTGAGGGTTCACTTACCATGGTGGAGTGGATGAGGTCATTCATCTGTTTCCAGCTGCAGAGCAGTCCTCTGCTGGAGACCATGGGCACTGACCACCCTGGAGACTTCCTCCCATGCAGGGTTGGCCTGACGGCTTGGCCTCCTCCTTCCACCCTCTGTGCAGAGGAAGCCCCTCCTGCTGTCCACTGTATGGAGCAGGACTTCCAGAGTTGCGTCACTGAATTTGGGGGCTGGAACTCCCTTTGATTGGCAGATCATCTCCTTCTTTAATGGTGGGCAGGTTAATGTCCAGGTGCCTTTTAAATATGGCACTCAGATATGACGGTGGGGAGCACACCATCCAGCCTGCCCGTCTTGCAAAATGTCGGGAAACCCCCAACTGCATATTTAATTAGGCTGATATCACGTAATACAGCACAAATTCCCACCGGCCTACGCGGCAGGAAACACTCCTGGTTCCTGCTCCCATCATGGGACTTAGTTCTGGAATGGAAAATTCCGCCCATGTCTCTGAGTCAGAAGGTTGTGTATTCAACTCGCACTCCAGGACTTGAGCACAAAGATCAGAGCTGACATTCCACTGCAACTGTATGTATGGGAGTGCTGTACTGTTGGAGGATATGTTAAATTGAGGCCCTGTCTGCCTGTTTCGTGGATGTAAAAGATCCCATAATAGTATTTTGAAAAAGAGCAGGGGAGTTATTCTGGTTGTCCAGGCCAATATTTATCTCTCAATCAACATCATTATCTGGTAATTTTTGCATTACTGTATGTGGGAGCTTCCTCTGTGCAATAGGCTATTGCATTTGCTATTACAACAGTGCTTACACTTCAAAAGTACTTCATTGGCTGTAAAGTGCTTTGAGATGTCTGATGATCATGAAAAGTGCTATATATTTGCAAGTTTTTCTTTTTCCTTTGCATAACTGCTGGGCTAATATTCCCAGTGATTTCTGACACAGTTACATGGGGAACTGTTTTCTGGGGCTTGAGGCAGTTTATTTGAAGAATTTTCCAATTGGTTAGAGTAGAATTTTTGTATATACCTATATATTTTCCGATGACTTGGCCTGAGATTTTATATACCCCAAGCCAGGCAGAAAATAACTGTGCTGGTGAATCATTTGTAATTTATTATTTGCTCAATATATAATTGTTTCTTGACTCTCATTTCATGTTGTTTCTTGCTATACTAATTCCGAATGACATGAGAATACAAAACACTATTCTATGATACTTAAGGCAGCTGTTAACTCAGTTATTTTAACATATGCTTTGGTCCCAAGATCAATCCTTGATAACACTGTAGTATAAAACCTAGTCATTCGTTATAGTGACAGCTTGGCTCAACTGGTCGTCCTTTTGCTTTTGAGTGAGGCGTTTAATGGGTTCCGGCTCCCAGGATATGAACACAAAGGCTGATACTTCCGTGATATATTGAATACATGCTTGATAGCACATTTGCCTATTCAATGAGATATATAAGCAGTCTAGCATGTTCTCATGTCATCCTGCTGATAGTGTGAACTATGTATATAGTAAAACATGTTATTCCCAGGGCTTATGATCCAATGCTCGAAGCATGCAGGCAGAAATTTAAGAAACCAAGGGGGTAAAATTGATCCACAACAGTATTGGGCTTATATTGAATCAGCAGCACATTTTATACTGCACCTCATTTTCTTTTCCATGATGTATATCCAATGCACACTCAAAAGTTACAATGGAATCTGCTTCCGCCAGCCTTTCAGGTGGTGCATTCCAGATCATAACACCCTGCTGCATAACCTCCTCAAACTCCCTCTGGTTCTTTTGCCAATTACTTGAAATCAGTATTAAACGCACCTCCATGGTTGTCTGATGGATGTTGCACTGCTGGATCCTCACTTGGTTGAGCGCCACCGACCTCACCGTCAGCCCATGAACAATCAGATCGTCGCTGGCCAGCTGGATGACTCTATTTTCAAAGTCTCTGAGGGCCTTGACATCTGGAATTCCTCCGCCAGTCTGCGACCTCTCCCTTTTGGAGTGTGCCAGCTCGTCCTGCATGAATACAGATGGAGAGAGTGTAAGCAGGACACCTGCCAGGCCAGATGTGAAGGATGCCTGGCATATGTGGGTGTTGAGTGGTGCCATAGATGGGGTGAGGACACGATTGCAGGGCAGATGAATGTTTGTGTGAGAGAGTGAATGGTGATGTCCCTTGAATTGGCAGTGAGTGAGATCCCTGGGGATGTGTGATGACTTTGTGAATGTGTGAGTTGAGAGTAATGAGAAGTGTGACTTATGGTGGACGGAGATCATTCATCCTCTTTTGGCACTGGGTGGCTGTCCTCTTTTGTAGGGTGTTGGCGCTGACCACCACTGGCATTGCCTCCCATGTTGGATTGGCTGTTTTGCTTGCTGGTCTTCACCAAGAACAGAAGGGATAGAGGACTTCACGGCGGGCCTCCACTATGTCCAGTAGGTGCTCGAGGAAGGTGCCGCTAAATTTGGGGGCAGCATGTTTCTTCCCTCTGGCAGCCATGACTTTCCAGCAGCTTCTGTTCCCTTAGAGAGTGCTAGCTCTGTGCAGGGGAGTCCTTTAAATATAGTGCCCGGATTACTAAAGACCTGAGGTGACGGCGGGACAGGTGAATCAGAGGCCGTCCTGCCAGCAATCCAAAGTGAAACCTGTGCTCTGCATTTTTCAATGAAGTGCCGCACGACATGACAGAAAAAGCCACCATTGCTGTCAGTGGGTCAAATGCCACATTCCCTGTCCAATATCGGGCTTTGCTGATTCCTGGGATGATTCCACTCTATGTCTTTATTTATAAAGCTAAGAATCTTGCATTTTTTAACAACTCCACCTGTCTTAGCCTCTTCAAAGTTTTCTGTACATGAACACTCAGGATTCTCTGTTCCTGCACCCCCTTAATATATTATACAACTATATAATATTTTATATAACTTACATGAATAAGGGGGTAAGATCATTGTATAGACCTTGTCTTGTTCAATTAAATAACTTTTTAACTACTTTTGTGATTTAGAAGGTAGGTTTTAAATTAACATTCAGATGCATTTTAGAATTCAAATTTAACACCCTGTGACAGCAGAGCAATACAGTATGTTGTGGAATAATAATATTGAGACATTTATGGAGTCTAATAACCCCAAAGCAGGAAGTAATGTTAATTGCGGAAGACTGTAATTTCTCAAAGTTTACATTATGTCAGCTTCATGAATTTCCTCTGGGACCTATCCCTTCTCTGTAACCCCTGCCAATGAGGGCATGCGCCATTTTGTAACTTTCACAAGTAGCAGTCAACAGTTTGGACATCTCATACACTCTGACATCCTGAGCCGTTGGTTCAACTTATGTGGATCTGATAAAACCTTCCATATGGGCCTGTACTCCAGTTGGTCCCCACTTGCATCCTCTGCTTATGCATACTGGACTGTGTTGCAAGGCAGCCACATGTTGAGAACTTGATATGGTTTCACAGGCTGCCTAGGAGCACATGCTGGAATATATTATTCTGGGTGATAGGAATAACCTTAGTACAATTTACCTTAGTTATGGTTTTTCTGTTCCCATTTCTGTAAGTTGGCAGCTGTCATGGCTGGCAGTGATGCAGGACCAGCTCCTACTATCATATCACATGACATGAACAGAAAATGTACAAAAATGTGCAATTTGAATGGCAATAATATTTATATTTTTTAATTTCATGTGGCAAAAGTCGACATGAAGATACTAGCCATACGTCAGCACAAATTGCCGCTCTTATTCAAAGAAGCTGCAACCGTGCTTTATGTAGGAGATGGAAATATTACACACATCCAGTAGAGGTACAATGTTAAATAACATGGGGAGCTTTACTCTGTACCTAGCCAGTCCTATTTCTGGGCTTGAGGCTTGTGCAAAAGTGAAAATGCTCCATTCCCTAACACGTACATCTCCTTTGTTTGGTAAGTCCATAACGAAAACAAGACATAACGGATCACCAATAATTGCCAATTGTTAAGACAGGTAACCAAGCAGATAGTGACTAGGAACTGCAGCTACATACCGTGGCTACAGGAAATATTCAGAAACACATCATATTAAGAAACACATAGATGAGGGGAAATGCACAGTTGCTGACAAGTGGTACAATTAGTATCAGTACACTAGGCCAAGCTACAGCATGGGATCGCTTTAACAATAATACTGCTCTGTATAGTGTGCTGTGCAGATTGTACAAAGATTGAATGCAACTTGTGGTCTGCCATCAGTCTAAATAAACTGTACAACACAACAATTTATTAGCGTTACACTGATTCACTGCAATGCAGGCTGGAGAAATCCCTCTTGGAATTCAGGTGGCTCGGTGCACCGATTATGTTATAATAGGGATATTGGTTAACTTTCAAATAATTTGTTGTCAGCTATCAGAATTCATTAAAATCTAAAGTGAAGCATGTCCTGCCCACACCACAAGCAAAGGCTAAAGTTGGCTCTGCTTATCTGTACAAGATTTAGTGGAAGGGAATACTGCTATACACTGTAATAATATTCAGTAAACTGCAGGAGAGGTTTGTTATAAATTCAACAGGCTATTACAAGCCTGTTTTAATGAAAAGATCCTTGCAATGCTGTGCTGTTTTTGAAATCCTATCCCTACAAAATTGACATTCTTGGTTGTACACTTCTACTGATTGAAAGATTTATTTCCCCCCATTGGTTGGCCAACCTTGTCAAGCCAAATTAAATTCTAAACAGCAGACAAGAGTTTTTTATGATCCCCCATTTATTAAAGTAGAATTTGAATTAGAAATACATTCAGCAACATCTAGCTATAAAAATGTCTACATTCTCATTGTGTGAGGGCCATTTTGTACTGCGAGTTTTTGACAAATCTTATTCCTGTTAATGAAACAAATGGTTCTTTGCCTGCTTCTTAATGGACAAGGCTGTTTCACCTCTCGTTAAATGGTTTCTATTCTGCACAGTGGGCTCAGTGTTTTGCACAGTAACTTCTGCACTTTTGGGATCTGAAGCTGCTTTGTGGGACACTGACGTCAGTCACACTGCAGACTGCCACGAAGCTGCAGTGATTACAGCCAGCAGATTTTAACCTCTCAAGGGTCATTTTAGCATTTTGCCAGGATGATTTATAAAAGCACACAGTTTAATTTGTCATTTATCTTGTTATTGTTTGTGGATCCTGTTGTGCACAATTTTTGGCTACAAAGATTCTCTACTTTACAGCAGTGACAATGCTTCAAAAGTAAATAATTGATTGTGAAGCACCTCAGTACATCCGGGGGCCATATGAGGCAGCTATATGAATGCAAGTTCTTTCTTTAAAAATAGATAAAATTTTACAGTCATCAAAATGTAAATATGAATGAAAAAGCCATCTTCCGTCTGTAAGAGTTTTCTAATCTTGGTTTATCTATTCAATACTAACAATTTCTATGCCAGCATTTTTTTTGATAGCTTCTTGTATAGCTTAAGACCCTTTATCAAAGTAAGCAGTGTTACAGCACTTCAGCAGTACAATCGGCATTGCACATCACATAAATTCAATATATAATCATCTTAATATGCACAACAAATTATATTTCATTAGTATGCTTCATTAATGCAATCTGTTTTTTGCATAATTACTCCAGATTAGTGTGCTTTGAGCAACAGGACGAAGTCTATTTACTAAGTGACTCACTCACTGGGGTCAATGTGTAAAATATGTCATCTGATCACGGGAGTGATATGGAGCTGCAGTCACATTAACATTGGGCCAGTGAACTGTGGATCCACAAACAGGCACCCTGAAACATTTTGCTGGATTGAGGCCTAGTTGGCAGAGACAGTGGCAGAATGCTTATGTCACTGCATGAGTAAGCCAGAGGCCCACACTAATAATCTGGTCATGAATTCAAATCCCACCACTGCAGCTGGTTAAATTAAATTCAATTAATTAAATAAATCTGGATTGAAATGTTAGTATCAGTAATGGTGGCAATGAAACTATCAGATTGCTGTAAAAACCCATCTGGTTCACTTGTGTCCTTTAGGAAGATCCTCACCCAGCGTTGTCTATATCTTACTCCAGACTCTCAGCAATCCAGTTAACTCTTAACTTTCCTCTAAAATGGATTAACAAGCCACTCAACTGTATCAAATTGTTACTGTAAAATATAAGAATAAAACTGGACAGACCACTTGAGATCAACCTGGGTACTGAACATGACAAAGGCACACCCAGCCCAGTCATCTCTGCAAAGTCCTTCTCACTAACATCTGGCCATGTGCCAAAATTGGGAGAGCTGCCCTAAAGATTAGTCAAGCAACATCCTGACATAGTCATACCCACAAAATAATACCTTGCATCCAATATCCCAGATTCCTCCCTCACCACCCCTGTCCCAGTTGAAGGACAGACCTATCAGTCATGGCAGCACAGTGGTGCACAGTCAGGGTGGAGTGGCCCTGGGAATCATCAACATTTTCTCCGGACCCCATGAAATCCCATGGTGTCCGGTCAAACACAGACAAGGAAGTGTCCTGCTGATTACCACCTACTGCCCTCCCTCAGCTGATGAAAGAGTACTCCTCCATATTGAACATCATTTGGAAGAGACATTGAGGGTAGAAATGGCACAAAATATACTCTGGGTGGGGGACTTTAATGTCCATCACCAACAGAGGCTGAGTAACACTGAGCTGGCCTGCGTCATGTGGTGAGAAACCCAACATGAGGAAAAAAAATACTTGACCTCCTCACCAATCTATCTATCATAGATGCATCTGTCCACTACAGTATTTGTAGGAATAGTCACTGCATAGTCCTATGGAGACAAAGTCTCGACTTCACACTGAGGACACTCTCCATCGTGTTGTGTGACACTAGTTCCATGCTAAATGGGATAGACTTAAGACAGATCCAGCAGCTAAATGCTAAGCCTTCATGAGATGCTGTGTGCCATCAGCAGCAGAATTGAAAGCACCACAATCTGTAAATTCTTGGTCCAGCATGGCCCTCACTCTACTGTTATGATCAAGCTCTGGTTCAATGGGAATTGTAGAAGAACTTGCCAACAGCAGCACCAGATGTACAAAAAAATGAGGTCCCAAGTTGGTGAAGCCACACCACAGGACTAACTTCTTCTTGAGTTCTCTGCCCAAAGGCACCACAAGTAGGGAAAGGAGGCAGGTCCTGAATTGATGCCAACCAGAACATGGATCAAACCCCATGCTTTTGGCACCAATCTGATCCATACCAATTATCCAGCCAGCCAGCCCAAGTTGCTGTGGCAACATGCACACTGTGGTCCAGAGCTATGGATAGTGATGGTAAAGGCTCTAATTTTCCTTCCATAACTTGGCTGACCAGGAATCTCTCCCACTCTTACCACCTGTCTTTGGCATATGTTGAAAGGATTTACAAGTTGATACTCAACCCTGTTTGGCCTTGATACGGATGCACCTTCCTTGGCCATCAAGTCCTGGTGTGGAGCTTGAACCCAGAGCTCCTAGCTCACAGGCAGGGATGCTACCCACTGGACCACAAGACCTCACTATCATAGGATGAAATGCATGCTAAACATTGGAAGCAGCATGCTATAGACAGAGCTAAGTGATCCCACAACCGCAGATCAGTTTAAATTTTGCAGTACTGCCACACCCAGTTGTGAGCAGTTGTGGACAGTTAAACAACTAACAGGAGGGAAAGGTTTCATGAACATCTACTAACTTCACTGAGGGCAGAGCCCAGCACATGAGCATAGGAGACAAGGCTGAAGATTTTGCAAGCATCTTAAGCTAGAATGGGTTATCCATCTTTGTCTCTACTTGAGGACCTACCATCATAAATGTCAGTCTTCAGCCAACTTGATTCATTCTACGTGATACAGCAAAGGCTATGGGCCCCAACAACATCCCAGGCTGTAGTAATGAAAACTTGTGCTCTAAACTAGCCATGCCGCAAGCTGAGCTGTCCCAGTGCAGATACAATACTGGCATCAACTGACAAAACGGAAAATTGCTCAAGTATGTCCTCTCCACAAAAAGGACAGCCAATTATGTCCGATCAATTAGTCTCAATCATCAGCAAAGTGATAGAAGGAGTCATCGACAGTGCTATCAGGAGGCACTTACTCAGCAATAACCTGCTCACCGAGGCTCCTGGTTGGACCCACTTACATCCTTCTGCAGGTTAGTATGCTTAATTTCTCTTGGCGCACTGACTTCCAGTCATATGGCAGGTCCCTTTTGTACCAAGAAAGGAGCTGTTCCCAGCATAAGAAGTTTCTGACCTGGCTACCCCATCCTTCTCCACTCATTGGTCTTGTTAGGGAGAGTGGAAGTTCTGCTCTTCATAAGGGTAATAGGAATTCACAGAATTGGCAGAGATCCAGTGCATGTTTCAATTCTGGCAAAAATTCAGGGCCTATTTCTTTGAATTAGAATTTCTTGGAAAAGTCTGATTTTAAAATGGAAAATTGTTGACCTGGAATTACAGATTCAGTGGAAGCTGGTTACAGTTACAGATGGTATCCAACTAGGGTGGACTATTAACTCAGAAAAAAGAGCAGACCAACGAAGAGTTAGGCTGGGTTTCAGTCTGGGCTGTACAGTGGCAAATGAAGATATACATACAAAAATGTAAAACATTATGTTGGAAGTAAAAAAAAGGAGACAAAGGAAAAGTTAAAAGAGTGCTAAGGGGTTAGTTGACTTGGTATTCATTATGCATAAATAGTGGAAAGCGGCAACAAACAAAGCAAAATAGATGCTGGATTATATTCTCAAATCACTTAAAGTCGCTCTAATCTTGTGTAATGCCCTTGTCTGGCTACACTTGGTGTACAATTGGCTTCTGGGACATAAAGGAGACATTCAGGCCTGAGAAGCAATGCACCGAAGAGAAATGTGGCTGATCCATGGGGCATTGGAAATTGGCTGCAAGGCGGGAGAGCTGGCAATATGGCAGGGGAAGGCCTTGGGAGGGGAATATGTTGTCTTCCTGCCGCCATGCCATTTTTTCAGCAGCAGAAATTTTGCCCACCATGCGGCACATTGAACCACTTCAGTGGTCAATTAATGGCCACTTCACATCCCGTGGACATTTTGCTTGTGTTGGGAGGCAAGGGGAAAGACTGCCAGGTAAATCTTGGTGGCCTCCCAGTGGGATCCGGGGGTGGGGGTGGGCCTTCCTTGATGGGCGATCCATGCTGCATGGAGGGCACCCCCCGGAAACACTGGGTGGCCCTCTGGCAACAGAGCTGCTGATGCCCCATGAACCTCCTCCAGCCCTGATCGCTGGGGCTTGTCTGCCTATCCATTGCCTCCCCCAACCATACTCACCTCTCTTGGGCGGTGCCCCTTTTCTTGGTTTTGCAGCCCCAGCATTTGCCACTGTTAGTGGTGGTGCTTCTGAACCTGCCAAGCTACCAGCAGTTCTTGACGGCAGGTTGCTGTCCTCAATTGGTAGCCTCAGTGGCAGCCCCTTAATAGGCCAGCACTGGCAATATGCCATCCTAGGGTCTTGCTGCCCATTAAGGCAAGGTCACCTCCTGCTTTTAGCCCCAGTGATGGGACTTCCAGGTTGATCAAAATATTCAGCCCATGGTGTTAGTGGGAAGAGCCATGAGGATTAACTGGATGAAAAAGGATTCTTGAACCATGGAAAGAAAAGCCTCAAAGGGGAGCTTATATATAAATGATGTTTAATGTGGAAGAGAAAGCAGACAAAAGAATACTTTGAGATGCACAGAGGAGCAGCGGAAGAGTCACCAGGGAGTCTTTCACTAAACAGATTAAGAGCTGGAATGGGTTTTCATGAATACTAGTTGATCTCTAGACATGGGGTTAATTTGTGAAACAGTTCGATGTTCCCATGGAAAGACAGTGGGGCTGGTATTCTGGAAATATGAGTTCAATTGAGTTGAAAGCCTTCATCCAAACCCCTCTTGTGGATACTGAATTTAAACAACTTCTTTTCATTTATGTGCTGCTCACACTTCAGCCTATCAGCCCTGAGGTCATTACACTGTTCATCAGGGAATCAGCTTCAACATTCCAGTTATTAATTTTCAAACCAAGTCCTGCAAACGCATTACTTTTCTTTTGCCATGTCCTCTGATTCTACTGTTCTGTGCAAGGTGAAATAGCTTGGCATGGTCTATGTTAGATAGACCCTTCTGAATGCTAAAGACAACAACCAGGTCACCTCTCAACCTTCGCCTTTCTGTTGAAAGCATGCCCAATTCACATTTCTCCTCATAATCCAATCCCTTCATTCCCTTAACCCACCTTGTTGTTCTCTACAATATTCTGTGCTTGTACTTCACTAGTTTACCTGTTAAAGACACATTGAACACTTTTATTAATGATGCTGCTCAGTAAAAAAACGATAAATGACCTTATACTTAAATGTTAGTTTAAATCAAAATGCACAAATTGTCTGTTCATTTGACTCATTGCCATTTGGTGAAAGTTGGGGGTGTAAACTTGGGGCTTGGTTAAAAAAAATGCCTTTGTATTTACTTATGGTATGACCAGAAGCCTAAACATTTGTCAAACTTGAATTTTACTTCTCAGTTAATTGCAGATTTGGTCTTATCTCCAATAATTTATTTTGTTTCCTCAAGAGATGAAAATAAGGCTGATCTTCCTCTTATGGCTTTGTTCAAGAACAATTAATGCGTGGCACACCATGTGTTTGTTCCACCAGGACCCGGGGCTCAACACCCAACTTGCTCTCAACCCTAATTAAACTAAAGGGGCCTTCATGTGGATGCACTTTTGGCCACAGTCATGAAGTGTCAAAGAAATCTGGGTAATTTATGGGCCTCTAAGGCATGAGCATCACTAAAGGGACAAGTATGGTTAAAGCCCAGTGAGGGAGGCAGAAGTTTATTTTTCAGGTAATTGGCAGAAGTAATATCTGGACACCTTCTGATAAAGAACATTGCAGTGCATATGCCATAAGCTATAAAATAAATGTTAGTAATCATTACATTTATTTAAAGATTTTGTTCTCTATGAATGAATTTATGCTAGTGGGCCATGGATGGGATGGCAACAATGCCCCAGTTATCAGCTCAGGTCCTTTTGCAGCTGGTCTTGCTGTGATCTGACAAGAGGATAACACTGTGGTGCCAAGCAGTAAATGAGGAAACAGAGAAAACATGTGTGTGTATGGAAAAATGATGGTGTAGGAATAGGAGGAAGTCCTGGCTTCTCTGACTATGGGTCGATTCCTTTTTTATTCCAGATGGTGTGAATTAGCAGTATGGTCGGGGGGGGCGGGGTGGAGGGACGGTGGGGTGGTGGTGATTCCTATTCTGTCATGGGGAAACAGTGACTCAAAGGAGGGCCAAGCAAATGACTTCAGCAGCTGTCCACTGGGCTTTTGGGTGTTTCTCCGTGTCTGACTTGAAATAAGCCATATTGCAAAATGGCAGGTGGTACAGCACTGAACACGGCCTCTGTCACTAACAAACAGTAGATAAAGCAGCAAAACCATTTATTATTCAAAAAGTCAAAAAGAAAGCCTTTCTTGACAATACTATCCTATCTCTTTAGACTTATATCACAGACATGGTTGCTATGGAATCAATAGTGCCAGGTTGGAAATATTCTGCCCTGACCTCAATCCCCCTCTTCCTTGAACCCACCATCAATGGCTGCACCTTCAGCTGCCAAGGTCCTATAAGCTATTGAATTCCCTTCCTAAACATTCTGCCTCTCTACCCCTGTCTCCTCCTTCATGATGCTCCTTATATCGTATATTGTTAACCAAACTTTTGGTCACCTGTCCTAAAACCTGCTTCTTTGGCTCAGTGTTAATTTTTGTCTGGCTATATTCCCATGAAGTGTCTTGAGGTGTTTTATTCTGCTAAAGGTGCTCTATAAATGAAAGTTACTGTTGTTATTAGAAGAAATCTTTCTAAAAATACCTCAGACATTCATTTACATTAAATTTATATTACTGCACCTTCCTCCCCTACTCGAACATTTTGACATCATTTGAGATAATTTGCATTCAGCAGCACCCATTTGCACTCGTTTGACATCAATTGCGCTCAGAAGCAATAATTTAGCTATCATTCAATATTGATTGCGCTCAAAAGCAATCATTTAACTTTGCAAGTAACATAACTGACATCAATGGCCCAAACGTTTGCGATTAGCAACATCACTTAAGCATTTGGACACTAAAAACGATCATAGAGTTTAAGTTCCATACTTCCGAATTTACATAGCTTTAACTAACCTAAAACTGAGCTAACTTTAGAAAAATCAGACAATGCTTTACCCTGTGCCACTCCTCCAATTGCAGCAGTTTCCTCCTTCCCCTACCCCGCCCCACCCATCCCCAGAGCAGTTTTCTCCCCCCACCACCCCCCAAGCAATTTTCTTCTACCCCCTCCATTCCCCCTCATATTGCAGCAGTTTTCTCCTTCTCTCTCTCCCCATCCCCATCTCTTACTCCTCCCCAATCTCTTACATCCTCCCCATCTCTCTCCCCTACCCTCTTCCTCCTTCCCCTGCCCCTCCCTCCCTTCTCCACCCCTCTCCCTATCTCCCAACCCTCCCTCAGTCCCATCCCCATCTCCCTCCATCACCCTCTCTCCCACCCTCCATCTCAGTTGCAGAGACCAGAAAATCATTAGTGGAAAAGTTTTTTTTAATGCATTTGTTCATGGGATGTGAGCGTTACTGGCAAGGTCAGTATTTGTTGCCAATCCCTAATTACTCTTGAGAAGGTGATGGATGCAGTGTTACTTCAAAACAGAATGGGAAAAAAAGGATTCATGTTGATTTTTTCCTCTTCATTGCACCTATTGTTCAGTTTGGGAGATAGCTGATTTCCGACTTCCCACAACTTAGCAGGATGCACCGGAGCTGTGGTTTGGTGCCTACAGCTCCTTGCAGCATTTAACTGAGGCTCAGCCATGAATGTGCTTCAGGTGGCTACTGGCTTTGGTTAGACAAATTGATTGCTGTTGCCCTCAAAGTTTGCGAACTCAACCACTTCCAGGTTTTACAAAGAAGACCCTTTTTCCCACTGGCCTAAGTCAGTTGCAGTTCTGGATTGATGGGGCAGGAGATTTGCTTTGATGATCTTGTTATTTACGTATGTACACTATCTTGGAGCTGGCGCATCTTTCATAACAGCCAATTCTATTGGAATTCAGTGCACATTTTAAAATTGATGTACATCCCAAATTCCAATCCTTAGTACACAGCTTATGCATTAAAAAAACAAAATTTTAGACCCACACTTTTGCAAGTCTCTTTTTCTTTAAGTCCGTTACAATAGTAACATATCATCAAAGCCTGATGAGCACACATGGAGAAAAAAGAGCCAACTTATTTTAAAAGTTCCGAAGTTTCAGATTAGAGGTGATACAGCACAAAGACAAATCATTTGGAACTAGCAGTGTCAAACTGTTGTTTGCCTGATACTCCAAATGATCTTGCATACTGCTCCAAGAGTAAAGCAACCTTTGTTTATTGAACCTAACTGTCTGTAAATAATTTATAGCTCACTTCCAGGTCATGAGCTGATAACAGAAGTCTGCATTTTCACCAAACAATACACAGGCTTCTGCTGAAATGTCAGAGAATCACAGTAGCCCACTGAAGGTGATCATGTTTCTTTTTAATGAGGATATCATCACATATCAGAAGAATGGAGGACTTTTTTCTTTATTTAGACTTGGGATGTGGGAATCAATGACAAAGTCACATTTGTTGCCCATCCTGAATTTGACAGAGAAAGTAAGGAACCTTCTCCTTGAACCACTGAAACCCTTACAATAATGGTGCTCTCTCATGTTAAGTGGGGATTTCCAGGAATTTGACACGGCAGTGAGGAAGGAACGGGATGGTGTGAAATTTGGAGGGGACTCAGAGGAGGATCTGCGGTAGATGGTGTTCCCTTGATAATGCTGCTCTCGTCCTGCTCAGTGGTAGAGATCATGAAGCTAAGGCATTGTCAAATTAAGTTTAGTAACCTGCAGCACTGTACATCCTGTAGATAGTACATACCACATCTACAATGCAACAGAAGTGGAGGTAGTGAATATTGAGCATAAATGTTGACTTAGTTCTGGATGGTGTTGCAAATGAAGAGTAGTCCAGTTAAGCTTCTGGTGGCAACCCACAGAATGTCGATGGCAGGAAACCCAGGAATGGTAGTGCTGTTGAAGTTGGCTGGATCATTCTTTTTTTCCCAGACCTGATCATTTTCTGATACTTATGTAACATATGTCACCTGCCACATGTCATCCCAAGCCTGGATATTCCCAAGTCCTGCTGTAGGCTAATAAGGTTGCTTAATTTTCAAAGGAATTTTGAAAGGAGTTGAATACTGTGAAATTATCAGGGAGGAGCCCCACTCCTGACCTTATGTTGGAGGGAAGAACATTGATGAAGAGTTTCCCTGAGGAGCTGCAATGGTGACACCTTGGGATTGCGATAATGGCCTCCAATAATGACTGCCTTGTCTGTCAATGTAATTTATGAGGCCAGTTTGCAAAAATTATCTTCTTTATACCTTTTGCGTTGCCCATATAAAACAATAATGCTAATAAAGTTTAATTGTTTCCTGTTGCAAACAGTTAATGTGGAGATTTAAATGAGTGACACAGTACCTGGGCTGCCTATGTTTAAATGGAAGACCTTGGCTGATAATGGTGAAAAATTGAATGAGTTTATAAAGTCTCAATCCAATTCGGATGAATACAGGCCCAGAGCACCATACAGCCCATAACTCAATGTAAACTGTCATTGTGGTAACTGGTTGAAGAAACTGAAATGATACAGTCATGCTGCAGAGGGTGCTAGTTTGACACTGGTGTTAGTTTTCACAACATTCAAGCTGAGCCGCAAGGTCTGCTGAGGGACTGCTTCTCTGCTTGATGATGTTTGTTACAAAAAGTGAGAAAGTGTCCTGTTTCCTGGTGCTGACAACCTTCTCTTTGATGAGCCACAAATTTAACTGAAAAGTTAGTGTAAATTTGTTTTGGAGTTCAATATAGCATGTTTTTCTTTTCAGAAATCTAATAATGTCAATATCAGATGTAAAGTACAGATCACACTGACAAAGCACTGTAGAGTATTTGTTTAAAGTTGCAATGCCATATTTATTAGGCATTAGAAGTGTCTGACAGAACTTTCTGATTAAGAAACACATCCAATTAATTTAGTCTAGCACTGAAGGGTGAAAATACTCCAGAGATTTCTGCAGATGAATTATGAATTATACTGAAATGAAATCTATTGGGGAGTACAATAAATCTTATTATTTCAGTCACTTTAAACCTAGTTTGATGAATGCCAGAACAATATTGACATCTAGAGGTTTTAACAGATGGTGAAAATCATGGAACCTAAATCATGTAACTTCTGTTTTCTTCTTGGCAAATATACAGATTTTGTTTCACCGTGCCTTTGTAAAGACCACAAAAAAACTCTTTTGAGAAATAAACTAGCACACTGTAAAGATGTCACTCTCTAATGGGTTATACTGCCATGCAGATGAATAAAACATTTTCCTATTTCAACCTCACCCTTCCAAAAAAGGCCAAGCAAAAAGGCACCACACAGCCTGTTTTCAATGCCAGGAATTCAGAATGCCGAAAACTCAAAAAATTTTGAAGTGGCAATGTCACGTAGACATGTGAAAGAATATGAGCTAAGAAACGTATGCTCACAGTGTGTTGTTAAATGCCTGTCTGTACTAAAATGGACAGATTCACCCATTGTTACCTTGCTTTCAGACATTTCCTTGTTACAACTTGCTAGTCACGGATACTTCTACACTCTGATTTCAGCAGGTTATTATAATTTTTAAATTTAAAATGTTGTTTTTTGAGTAAGTATTGCAAAACACATACATATTCTAAGGCAGGAAAACTCAATAGGCTCAGAGGACCACAGTGAAATATAATGAAGAAGAAATAATTTTATTCCCAAAATGAGATTAGAAGCTTCAAAATCAATCCAGGATATTTGTAATTCTTTAAAAGAACTTGTATTTATTGTGAAATTCAGACTGTTAGTTTGTTGAGGTCAGTTTTGTGTTGGCAGAGGCTGTTATGAAGAGAGAGGTGACCAGTGTGCTCAGTTATTGATAGTTATGCTCAAGAATGAATGCTTGCAAAAAACCCTGGCAGGTGATCAAGTTGATTTAGGGGATTTAATACAGTGATGGTGATCTATATTTGTGTCAAAAACATTTATAATATACACAGAAAAATATTTAGTTGGATTGCATATAGGACTATAGGAACAGGATTAGACCCTAGCTCCTCTTTCTTGTTCTGCCATTCAGTTAGATCATGACTGAACTATATATTAATTTCATCCATACACCTTGGTTTTGTAACCTTTAATGATCTTGCCTAACTAAAATTTGAAATTTTCACTTGACCTCCAACTCCAACAGATTTCTGGACTGGAGTTCTAGATTTCCACCACCCTTTGTGTCAATAAGTGCCCCTGATATTACCCCTGAATAGCTTAGCACTATTTTTAAGGTTATATCCCCTTGTTCTGGACACCCAAACCAGAGGAACCAATTTCTCTATATATACTCAATCAAATCCTTTAATCACCTTAAACACCTCAAGTAGACACCCCCACCCAATCTTCAATATTCGAGGTAATACAAACCTTGTCCATGCAGATTAGAGTTCCTAAGAGGAAAAAACCTCCTTGACCTCATCCTCAATAATCTAGCTGTCACAGATGCATATGTTCATGACAGTATTGGTAGGAAGTGACCACCACGCAGTCTTTGTGGAGATGGAGTACCGTCTTCACACTGAAGGTCACCCTCTATTGTGTTTTGTGACATTGTGACTATGCTAAATAGGATGGACTCAGAACACATCTGTCAGCTCAAAACTGGGCATCCATGAGGTGCTGAGGGCCAACAGCAGCAGCAGATTGTACTTAATCATTACATGTAACCTCATGATCCATCATATCACTCATGCTACCATTATCATCAAGCTGGGGGGCCAACCCTGGTTCAATGAGCAGTGTAGGAATGCATGCCAGGAGCAGCACCAGGCATACCTCAAAATGTGAAGCTACAGTACAGGTTGCATGGCAAACAGCAGAAGCAGCATGCAATAGACAGAGCTAAGCAATCCTACGACCAACAGATCAAATCAAAGATCAGCAACCCTGCTATACATCCAGTTGTGAATAGTGATGGACAATTAAACAACTAACAGGTGGAACAGCCTCCAAAAAAATCCCCATGTTCAATGATGGGGGTTGTACAGCATATGAGTGGAAAAGACAAGGCTGAAGCATTAGCAAAAATCACAGAATCACAGTGCAGAAGAGGCCCTTCGGCCCATCAAGTCTGCACCAACACGTGAGAAACACCTGACATACCTACCTAATCCCATTTACCAGCACTTGGTCCATAGCCTCGAATGTTATGACGTGCCAAGTGCTCATCCAGGTACTTTTTAAAGGATGTGAGGCAGCCCGCCTCCACCACCCTCCCAGGCAGTGCATTCCAGACCGTCACCACCCTCTGGATAAAAAAGTTTTTTCTCACATCCCCCCTAAACCTCCTGGCCCTCACCTTGAACTTATGCCCCTTGTGACTGAACCTTCAACTAAGGGGAACAGCTGCTCCCCATCCACCCTGTCCATGCCCCTCATAATCTTGTATACCTCGATCAGGTCACCCCTCAGTCTTCTCTGCTCCAACGAAAACAACCCAAGTCTATCCAACCTCTCTTCATAACTTAAATGTTTCATCCCAGGCAACATCCTGGTGCATCTCCTCTGCACCCCCTCCAGTGCAATCACATCCTTCCTATAATGCGGCAACCAGAACTGCACACAGTACTCCAGTTGTGGCCTCACCAAGGTTCTATACAACTCCAACATGACCTCCCTACTTTTGTAATCTATGCCTTGATTGATAAAGGCAAGTGTCCCATATGCCTTTTTCACCACCCCACTAACATGCCCCTCTGCCTTCAGAGATCTATGGACACACACGCCAAGGTCCCTTTGTTCCTCAGAACTTCCTAGTATCATGCCGTTCATTGAATCTTCAGTCAGAAGTGCCAATGATCTATCTCAGCCTCCTTCCGAGGTCTCCACCATCATAGATGCCAGTCTTCAGAGAACTTGATTCACATAGCATGATATCGAGAAGTGGCTGAAAATAGTGGATACAGCAATGGCTATTGGCCCTGACGACAGCCTGACTATAGTACCGAAGACTTATGCCCCAGAATTGCCACACGTTAGTCAAGCTTTTCCAGTACAGCTACAGCAAAGGCATCTACCTGATAACGTGGAAAGTAACCCAGGTGTGTCCTGTCCAGTCAACCACCCCATCAGTATACTCTCAATCACCATCAAAGTGATGGAAGGGGTCATCAACAGTATTGTCAAGCAACACTTACTCAGTAATAATCTGCTCAATGATGCTCGGTTTGTGCCACTCAGCTCCTGGCCTCATTACAGATTTGATCCACATATGGACAAAAGAGCTAAATTCCAGTGGTGAGGTGAAAGTGGCTGCCCATGTTATCAAGGTACCGTTTGCCCAAGTGTGGCATCAAAGAGCCCTAGCAAAATTGAAGTGAATGTTAATCAGGGGGAAAACTCCCCACTGGTTGAATTCATACCTTGCCCAAAGGAAGATGGTTGTAGTTTTTAGGTGTCAATCATCTCAGCTGCAGGACATCGCTGCAGGAGTTCCTCAGGGTAGTGTTCTAGGCTCAACCATCTTCAGCCGCTTCACCAATGACCTTCCCTCCATCGTAAGTGGGGATGTTTGCTGATGATTTCATAGCATTCAGTACCACTCGCAACTCTTCAGACATTGAAGTAGTCCATGTCAATATGCAGCAAGACCTGGGCAACATTCAGGCTTGGGCTGCTAAGTGGCAAAGTGGCAAGTAATATTCGCACCACACAAGTACTAGGCAATACCTGTCTCCCAATAAGAGAGAATCTAACCATCTCCCCATGACATTTAATGGCATTACTATAATTGAATCCCCTGCCATCAACACACTGGGGGGTTGCCAATGACCAGAAGCTGAACTGGACCAGCCATATAAATACTGTAGCTACAAGAGCAGGTCAGAGGCAGGGAATTCTGTGATGAGTAACTCACCTCCTGACTTCCCAGAGCCTGTCCACCATCAACAAGGTACAAGTCAGGAATGTGATGGAATACTCCCAACTTGCCAGGAAGAGTACAGCTCCAACAACACTCAAGACATGACACCCCACAAGGCAAAGCAGCCCGCTTGCTCAGGAATGCACCCACCATCTTAAACATTCATTCCCTCCACCACTGGTGCACATTAGCATCCAAATGTACCATCCATAAGATGCACTACAGCAACTTGTCAAGCCTCTTTCGACAGCGCCTTCCAAACCTGTGCCCTCTACCACTTTGAAGCCAATGTCAGGATCAGCTGGAAGGAAATTTTTAGCAGTGACACTTAGCTGTCTGAACTTTCCAATGCATCCTACCCCTTGAAACACTGTCAAAAGGGAAAAAGGGGGAAGAAATGCCTTTTCCTCTCAGGATCCCATTGTTTCTGTATATAATGCACGGGCTGAGAGTCCGATACAGGGAACAACAAAGAGGCAGGCATCGTACCTGGAGATTTAGCAAGAAAAACTGTTACTTGCCCCACAGAGAATAGGGGGGGAGGGGGTGGTAATTATGGTTTTATTTAATGTGTAATATATCTTTAAGTAGAATGCTTGTTAAGGAAGATCACATGATCAGCGGGCTCCCTCTGTAGTTAGTAATTAGTAGTTAGTAGTGTAGAGATGGAGTTTGAAGTGAAAGCACACGTGCTGAGCACCTTTGTAAATAAACTAGAAATTTTTCACCTAAGAAGTGTCTGCTGATCAATTCTATCAATAGTACCAATTGGGCCACCTCTCACAACAAACTGGCGATGAGGATCCACAGGATCCAATAAACTGGCGACAAGGATAAAACGAGTTTAACAGAAGGACTCAAGCAAAACGAAATCAGCACTGTACCTCGCACAGTAATTGTACGTGGAAGTTCCATTCGAATCGAAGAAGTAATTCCCTCTCAGAATGTCGCAATTTGGAAAAATTGATCCTTTCAATCCCAGCATGGATGATTGGTCTCTGTATATTGAATGCCTCACGTTCTTTTTCCAAGAGAACGAGATTACAAGGGAAGAGAAGAGGCAAGCAATCCTCTTAAGTACATGTGGGAATAAAACCTATGGTTTGATTCAAACTTTGATGGCACCCAGTGCTCCAGATTTGAAAGATTTTGATGAATTGGTGGACCTCGTGAAGGCTCATTATCAATCAAAGCCCTCAGCAACGATGCAAAGGTTCAAGTTTGAAGCAGTTAATGGAACATTGTGAGTTTGGTACATCTCTAAACGACATGTTCAGAGATCGTTTAGTGTATGGTGTGAATGAGGACACGAATCAGAAGTGATTGCTATATGAAGCAAATCTGGATTTCAAGAAGGCGCTAGAGATAACACTCACCATGGAGAGCGCAGTAAGAGATTCAAAAGCCACACAGGACGTCCTCCACATTGGGTGGGAAACCCCAGCCAAAAAGAGCACGAAAATGCAAGACTCTGCCGAGAAGCGGGAAACAGCTGCTGGAAAATGAGAAAAATAACTAGGCAGTAAAAACAAGGAATAATTTCAATAGAGGCAGAAACAAGCAGTCTTTTAATGATTGGCAGTTTAAAAAAATCGAATGCATTTATTGTCATAGAAATAGACACATAATGAGACAGTACAAGGAAAGAGTCAAGTAGGCTTTTAAACAAAAGAAAAAGCCCAGTGAGATCTACAATGTAGAAGAGCCTGAAACTACAAATTCAGGTGTTTACTCGTTTAATTTGAAGGTTGGAAAGACAGAACCAATATATGTAACAGTGAAAGTGAATGGTAGACCTGTTAGAATGGAAGTTGACGCAGGAGCTTCCACTACAGTAATTGGGGAACATACCTTCAGATATCTGAATAATGGGGATCATTAATTAAATTTAGAAGAAACAATTGCCCAATTAATAACATACACAGGTGAAGACATTCAAGTCAGAGGCATAAGTAGAGTAACTGTCCATTATGGAAGCCAATCGGCAAAGCTACCCTTGATGGTGGTAGCAGGTGAGGGGCCAAGCCTCCTGGGGTGAAACTGGCTAAAGGAGATTAAGTTAGCATGGGCTGAAACTTTCCAGTTGAGAGCAAGTGGGTTACCAGAGCTACTTCAAAAGTATGCCAGTCTTCAAGGACGAACTTGGGAAGATCCAGGGGCTGCAGGCAAAAATTCATGTGGATCCAGAGACAGCTCCCCGATTCGTGAAGGTGAGACCAGTACCTTACGCACTACGAGAAAAAATCGATGCTGAACTGGACAGAATAAAAAAACTAGGTGTTATACAACCTGTGCAGTTCTCAGAATGGGCAGCGCCCACAGTCCCAGTCCTTAAACCCGGCCAAAGTGTCCGAATTTATTGACACTACAAATTGACGGTCAATGAATTAGCTAAGCTAGACAGACACCCCATACCAAAAATCGAAGACCTGTATGCCAAGCCGGCAGGTGGAACCACCGACATGAAGCTTGATATGAGTCATGCTTATCAACAACTAGAGTTAGAGAAAGTCTCCTGGGAATTTGTCACTATTAATACCCAAAAAGGGTTGTACCAATATACACAATTGCCTTTCAGCATCTCCTCAGCTTGTGCCATCTTCCAGAGAACAATAGAAAGCTTACTGCAGAGACTGCCCCACATTGTAGTCCATGCAGATGATGTTTTGGTAATAGGATTCAGTGGAAAAGAGCATTCGGCAAACTTAGAAGAAATCTTAAAACGTTTCTTGCAGGCTGGAATGCGTTTAAAAAAAGAAAAGTGCACGTTCCAGGCGAGGGAGGTAATCTATTTGGGTCACCGGGTAGATTCACAGGGTCTCCAACCAATTGAGGAGAAAGTGAGAGCCATAAGAGAAGCACCTGCGCCAAAGAACACCTCAGAGCTCAAATCATTCCTAGTAATGATTAATTATTATGGGCGGTTCTTACCCAATTTGTTGACAGAACTGGCCCCCCTACATTATCTACTTAATAAGAACAAACATTGGTCTTGGGAGGCACCCCAGAAAAAAGCTTTCATAAAGGTGAAACAATTGTTGCACTCGTCCAACGTATTAGTGCATTATGACCAGAGGAAAGAATTGGTGTAGACATGTGACACATCCCCCTATGGAGTGGGAGCAGTGTTCCCATTGGATGGATGATGGCATTGAACGGCCTATAGATTACGTATCAAGAACGCTCACCACAGCAGAAAAGGGATACTCTCTGATAGAAAAAAAGGCCTGTCAATCATCTTTGGTATCAAGAAATTTCACCAGTACTTACACAGCAGCAATTTTACAATTGTTTCAGACCACAAACCATTGCTAGGATTGTTTGTTGAGGACAAGGCTATACCACCCATAGCCTCGGCAAGAATACAACGATGAGCTTTAATCCTGGCAGCATATGAGTACACTTTCGTACATAGGCCTGGAAGTCAAATCGCAAACGCCGATGCACTTAGTTGTTTGCCTTTACAAGAAGATGATGAGGACGTCCCAGTTCCACAAGAACTTGTTTACTGTTAAATTTCTTAGATTCCTCGCCGGTATGCGCTCGACAGATCATAGATTGGACAAGTTGGGACCCAATCCTATCTCAAGTATGAGAACAAGTGCTCCATGGTTGAGCACAAGAGCCTGTATTTGACAAAATAAAACCGTACTTTAACAGAAGACATGAAATAACCAGCCAGGATGGCATCTTATTGTGGGGAGCAAGAGTGATAGTACCTCCAAAGGGAAGGGAGCCACTTCTAATTGAACTACACAGTGCACATCCAGGAATATCCTGAATGAAGACCATAGCACACAGCTATCTGTGGTGGCCTGGGATGGATGGCGAAACAGAGTTTAGTGAAGAATTCTGTGCAATGTCAGCAACTGCAAAAGTTGCCATTGACAGCTCCATTATACCCTTGGGAGTGGCCAGGTAGACCCTGGGTGCGGTAATACATTGACTATGTGGGACCTTTCATGGGAACAACGTTTCTGCTCATTGTTGATGCCCACCGAAAATGGATGGACGTATATGAGGTGAAGCCACCAATGCCTCCTTCTACAATTGAGAAGCTACGTCAAAGTTTTGCCACTCACAGACCACCAGAAGTAGTCGTTTCTGATAACGACACAGCATTTACAGGTGCTGAGTTTCAACAGTTTATCAGTCTCAATGGTGTCTCTCATGTAAAAGCTTCACCATACCACCCTTCCTCAAAAGGACTGGCCAAAAGGGTAGCTCAAACATTCAAGTCAGGCATGAAGAAGCTAACTGGAGATTCCTTAGCAACCAAGCTAGCATGATTTGTTTCCCATTATAGGACCACCCCTCACACAACAACAGATGTCACACCTGCGCAGTTATTGATGAGACATTGTCTCAGGATGAGATTGAGCTTAATAATGCCAAACTTAGAAGGGAAGGTGGAAAGGACTCAACTCGGCCACCTCTCACAACAAAATGGTGACGAGGATCCACAGGATCCAACAGGGGAACTGATCTTCTGATATGATTTTGGGAGAGGTGTGTGCAGTGACTATACTTTAGTAAGTGTTCAATTAGTCACCATTGTAAAAAAGAGGACCTTCAGCCACTTTCCAGGTGCCACAGAGCAAACAGATTTTATACATGCTGCTCATTTCAGGCACCATTGAGGTGTGCAAAATCCTCTGCAGCACTATGAGGCCCTTTATTCACCAGATCACCCAGAGCACTGTGAGGCCCTTTATTCACCAGATCACCACATCACCCAGAGCACTGTGATTCCCTTTATCCACCAGATCACCACATCACCCAGAGCACTGTGAGGCCCTTTATTCACCAGATCACCATATCACCCAGAGCACTGTGAGGCCCTTTATTCACCAGATCACCACATCACCTAGAGCACTGTGAGGCCCTTTATTCACCAGATCACCACATCACCCAGAGCACTGTGAGGTCTTGAATTCATTACATCATGGATGCCTTATTCCACAGGGCTTCTGAGTTAATCAACTTTGACATCTCCCAGTGCAACAAAGGGAGAAGATCTTTAACATTCCATAGAAGAGTTGGCTTCTCCAAGTTGAAAGGGGCCTTCAGTGGAACCCATATCCCACTGAAGGCACTGAATGATACACCTGCCACATACATGAACAGAAAGGGGTTTAATTCATTAAATGTGATGATCCTTTGTGATGCCCACATATGGATCATGAACACCAATGCAGAGCACAGTGGATGTGCTCATGTTGTTTTCATCCTTTGGCACCTAGACTTATATGACGCCCTCACCGGAGTGCAGCAACGACCTGGATGGATCTTAGATAACAAGTCCTACTCGCTAAAGCTATGGCTGATGACACACTATCATAGGACAAATAGTTCAACACAGGAACAGTACAACCATAAAGACGTGCGCATGGGCAAATTATTGGAGAGAATAATTGGGGCCCTGGAATCAGGCTTCTGGTGCTGGAACATCAGGGCAGCACTTTGCAATACTCACCTTTCAAACTGACCAGGATTATGGTGGTCTTGCACAAATTTTCCCTGTAGGAAGGACTGGGTCAGCTGGCCCTTGGCACTTATGTCAGTGGAAATGGATGAGATGAAGGATCCCCGCTCCAGTGTCACGGGGTCATGGTTCATAGGGTACCCGAGGAAATCATGACTGCAGCAGGCAGGGGGTTTGGTGAGCGTTGTTTATTGTACTGAGAAAGAACTAACACATGCTCAACTGCAGGCATTGTTGAACTAGTTTTATTTGCAGCTCCCCAATACAAAGAGCAGCAGAGAGGGCTCTACACTACAGCGGGCCACTGATGGGCTCTTGAATTTGGACTATGATAAATGTGGCAAGATCCCTCCTCCCCACCTCCCCAGGAAAGCACACAAAAGATTGAAAACAAAAACAGTGAATATTTATCGAAGCAGCAAGTATTCAGTGCAAAACGTTTAAAAATCATTGAGGTGCTAAGTGCAAAAGCTTTAAATAAAAATTGAGATAGCTAGTCATTTTCTACTCTGGAACAATTGTAATGCTAACATGGTTAATATTAAACATTTCAAACAGTTACATTCTGACTAAATAACTTAAGTACAGCAGCAACAATTATAAAACAATCAGAAAATAAATATAAATATCAATAAAAAGCACAATTCCAACAAGTTAAGAGCAAACAGCAAAAATTAACGTTTTTTTCCCTCACAGGTATGTCTGAGGGTCACTGACAGGGTCTGAGCCACAAGACCTAGGCTTTGCAAGAGAGAGTATCCTCCTGCACCCCACCGTTCCCCATGAACAGACCACTCTAGTGCCAAGCGCATAACTGCTATGTCATGTCTGTTGGCCATCATCAGCTCAGAGTTGGGGCACTACTGCTGCTCTGTAACATTGTGAGAAGAGCGTCTGTTAGAGGCATAGCTGTACTCAGTCTGTGGTAGGAGTTGGCACAAAGCTGGGAATATAATAGGAAACATGTACAGTACAGCTGTTCCCAATGCATCACCTCAAATACGTATAAAAGAATCTGGCAAAGTTTGCCTACACTCTTTCCACGACAAGCCAGCTGATTATAAATATTCCTGCCAATGTCCTTGATCTCCCGTCTCACAGAGGGAATGTATCTGTCATGCTCACCTGATCACCTCATTTCTTGATTAACCAATGTGGGGCTGGCATCTATGTCTTACAGGGGACTGGGACACACCTACCCAACTCCCAGAGGTCCCTCAACATTTCAGACTCAGACAGAATTATTCCTTACAAAGGCTCACAGCATCTTGGCGCCTGCCTGTATGAGGAAAGTCGTGAGTGTTTTGTATAAAGCCAGAGGAGCCAAGAGTTGGAGAGTACATGAAGTGGGCTTCTTCTTGTCAAGTATTGCCCCACATCAGCATCCTAAAGGTGCCACTTGGGAACAGGATTGATGATGTCAGCTGGTCTGTCCTATCCCCACAGGGTGCATACCCAGTCGCCCTCTAGATGGCTGTCCCATTCCTCCTCTTCCTCTTGCGGCAAACTTATCACCTCATCATCCTATGCAACCCCAACCTCAGCGCCTCTGCAGGTTCTGGATCACTGCCTTCTTCAGGCCCAGCCTCACTATCTTTTACAGGCTCCATCTCCCTGCCCTCTGCAGGCCTTGTGTCATCACCCTCCACAGCTGGTGTCTCACTGCCCTCGAGAATCCTTCCAGGATTCAGGAACCCTCAGCTCACTGGCCTCAAGAACCGCACCTCATCACCCTCGAGAACAGCCCCCTCACTGTCCTCAAGAACACACCTCACCACCCTCTAGAAACCACCCCTCATTGCCCCAAAGAACCTTCCCCTCACTGCCTTTGAGAATCCTCACATCTCCACCCTCTAGAATCCTTACCTCACTGCCCTCTAGAACGCTCACCTCACCACCCTCTTGAACCTTTGTCTCACTGCCCTCTAGAACCATCATCTCACTGCCCCCCAGAACACTCAACTCACCGCCCTTTAGAACCCCCATCTCACCACCCTCTAGGACCCTCCCATCATTGCCCTCTGTCGGCCACACCTCACCATCCTCTGCAGCCTGTGCATCGAAAGGCAAGTGTTAACCTATGGGAAGGAAAACCAAAAAATATTATAATGGTGAAACATGTTCACCTGCCACATCACAGAAACTCATATACTGCGCAAGTCCATTCATAATTTAATTTCCTTTTCACACTCTGCCACCAAAACACAGGTTTCAACAGCAGGCTGGCCAAAGCAAAAATGTGGTGCTCATCTTTCCACACTCCATTGTCTGTTTGGGACTTAGACACTGAACTTATAATTCAACGGCACTCATCTCCTACAGAAAGACCACACCACCACCAATCCTCAAGTGCTCATGGCCATCTTATCTAGACAAACCTGAAAATAAAAATATAACAGCAAAACACTGTGGAGGCTGGAAATCCAACATAAAAACAAAAAGTGCTGGAAAGGTTAAGCAGGGTAGAACGGGAACCTTTCCTGATGAAAGGTCATCTCAACCCCGAACGTCAACTCTGTTTCTCTCCACAGATGCTGCCTGACCTGCTGAGCTTTTCCAAAAATGAAATACGTTTGATGGTGTGAGAGAGCCAAGTTGGGTGCTTTGGCGACATTAACTTTGTGCTGCCTGCTGTTTTAAATAATTACTTTGTGCAGCCAGGGCTCCCGGTGTAGTTCATTGGCTGCAAGTGTCAGTATGGGGTGTGATAGTGCGAGTGTCTATTGTTACTTAAAGCAGCCTGCATCTCTTAAAGCGGAGGTGCAATAAGTTTGGAATAGAATGGAATTCCTTTGTGAGCTGAATCTGTGCTGTCAAAGACTGAAGAATGGCCGAACATGGCTGAGTATGCACCAAGCTTTTATGATAATATGCTGTAAGCCTTGATGGATGTTCCATGTGGTGTGTAAAATGGCTATTGCTTAAAATCCTTTATTTACAAAAGATGGCAGAGGTCACATGAATATGGCAAGGCACAGTACACAAAAGCATTTTTTCACACATTCCTCTTTTTATAGAAAGAAAAAACAAATTGCAAGTTCAATCATTTGCAGTTGCAAGTTATCCACATACATGATTTATAAAGAAAACCATCACGCATGAACAAAAATCTGTTTGTTCTTTCTAATCTGTCCCATTTCTGTCTGTCAGAGATGTCATGAGTCATGAGCGGCTCTTTAGCTTGCTTTGCTTAAAGTTCATTACAAGCACAGCATTGGCTGATGTGGTCCTTAATGTTAGTGTTCATGTTTGGCCAGTAGAGCACTTCTATTGCTTTCCCAGATTAGATTCCATCCTTGATGGCTTGCATGGATGCACTTCAGCATCTCTTTACTCACCTCTTTAGGGGTAATGGCTCCAGTTCCTTTGTAGAAGATGCTATCTTGGGCAATCACTTCATTTCCAATACTCTCTTATAGCAGCAGGGTGTCCTTGACAGTTTCAGGCCATCCTGTCATCACTATTTCCTGTAGCACTTGGAGAGTTGCATCTCATTGGCCTGAATTTTTCGCTTGTTGGGCGTGCACGAACGACGGGCCCGGGAGCAGATGGGAAACGGGCACTGACCACAATTTCAAGCTGGTTGGCCAATTAACGGCCAGCCAGCATGAAATGTGCGCTGAGAGAGACTTGGCACTGCCAGTGGGGGGGCGGGCAGGCGCTGACATCACCACAGGTGCTGGTGTGCACTTCCACAGAGCTCCCTGAAGACAGGTAGATGCCTCAGGGAGCTGGAGACCTCCACAGAATGAACGAAACAACAAAAATGCTGCAAAATATGTCCATGCAGCTCAATCAAGCACCTGAAAGCACATCTCATAAAAAACCAGTCCCCAGACATCTCTTTTTATTTTATTCCCTATGGAGATTTCATCCCGCCCTGGGTCGAGGTTAGGGCAAAAATGTAAAGGCCGCCCAGCCGATTGGCCATCCATTATCCACCAACCGTAAAAGTAGACGGGCCATGAAAAATCACTTTCAATTGCCTCCTTAATTGGCTTAATTGCCCACTTAACTGTTGGCGGGCACGCTTCTGACTGCTGCACACACCCACAGGATGGAAAATTCTGGCCATTGTGCAGTTTGCTTGATCTGAGCAAGACGCTTGTCTGCCAGATTCAATGTCTCCACTGGGGTAATGACTTCCAGAGCAGGTTGTGCTCTTACTTCTTGTTGAATCTGGAAGATTTCACACTCTGTACTCGAATCATCAACTTTCTTCAAAGGGAGAGCAGCTCTTGACAGCATGTCGGTGAGGTACATCTGCTTCTCCTGCTTGTACTTCACTTCCAAATAATATCTCAGCAAATGAAGTAACATCCTTTGTAGAAGCTTTGGAGCAAATACAAGTGGATTGAGAAAGATGCTTTGAAGTAGCTTGTGGTCAGTCTCTACCATCACTTTCTCTCTCCCAAACAGATACTGATTCTAATACTCACAAGCAAAGACAATAACCAGGCACTGTTTCTTAATGCGTAGCATCATTCAGTTTGCATTGATGCTCTGGATGAAAATATAACTGGTTGTCCTTGCTGCTTGAGTGTTGCTCCAAGTCCTGTTTCACTGGCATCACACTGCACAGTGACTTTGTTGTTGACACGGTAGTACCCTAGCACTGCCGATGTCATCACTAGTTGTTTGATGCGAGTGAAAGCTGCTCCTTGTTCTGTGCCCAATACCACTGAACATCTTTTATAGTGAGCGTGTATAGAGGTTCACATTCTGATGACAAATTGGGAAAGAAGTTGGCTACAGTTCACAAATCCTACAATTTGTTACATCACCTTCACATCTGTTAGTTGCTACACCTCTGCTACAGCTTGCGCCTTATCAGAATCAGGGTGAAGACCTTTTGCTGTCAGTACATAACCGATGTACTTGAGTTCAGTCATCTTCAGTTACAGTTTCTTTTTATTCGGCTTCAGGTTCATCTGGTGAGCTCTCTCTCTCGAGCAGTGTCACTAGATTCTGATCATGGTCTGCGATGGCTTCTTTCATTGTATCCCCACATCCATAGACTAGCAGATCATCCACAATTGCTTCCACTCCTGGAAGATCATTGACCATCTCATGTTGTCTGTGTTGATAGACTTCTGGAGCAGAAGAAATACCAAATGGCATGCGAAACCATCTGTACCACCCAAATGTCAAACAGAATATAGTCAGAAAACTGTTGCTTTCATCCAACTTCACTCTCCTGTATCCACCCTTCACATTGAGGGTAGTAAAGACATTTGCCTTGTCAATTTGTGGGAAAATTGCTTCAATAGTTGGCTTGGGGTAGTGAGATCTCTTCAAAGCTTTATTGATGTCCTGTGGGTCTATGTTTCACTGCTACAATGCTGCTAATTCGGCCTGTAGGAGTTGTCACTTTCTTAATTACTCTCATCTTTTCCAGCTCCTCTATCTTGTCTTTCAGGCGAGACTTGAGGGCAGCTGGAAATCTCCTCGGAAGATGCTGAGTTAGTCTCATACTCTCATCTACTTTGAGATGACATTCACCAGGAAGACATCCAACACCCGGGAAAACATCTTTGTAATTTGTCAGGATCAGCTCAGCAGTCAATTGCCGTGTGCTGTGCGAAACACTGCAAACTTCCCCTGGTACATGGAGGGTTACCACTCCAAGCTTTTGACTTGTTTCAGCTGAGATGAATAGATATTACTTATTACCTGGAACTGCAAATCTCCTTTCTTCCCATTGCATTGGGCTCTCAGCTTAGTTTGCCCTCTTGGGGTGAGCATCGTTCCATCATGAAGCCTCAACGTTACCTTTGATTACTTCATTTTTGGGTCACCATCTTGAGCAAATCCACACAGGTCTGTCTCATGATGTTACACGTAGCACCAGCACCTATCTGACACATCACATTAACTTGATACGCCCCTTCTGCAATCATCATTCTAACAGTATAGGCCTGCTTTTCTTCTTTCCAGCAAAATGCTTGCATGCAAAGTGGTTCAGCTTCTTGCAGTTAGAGCACTGCTTTCCTCACGCTGGACATGCTTCCTTTTCTTTTGTGTGGTGTCCCCCATAGTTTTTAAATCCAGTACTCCAGCCTTGATGTTTATTCTGGCACTTATGTAAATTCTCCTTCCTTTTCATCATTGATTTATGTTTGGAAGGCTTAGACTCCCTCTCAGCATAATGCAAAGTCTTATCAGTTCCCTCATCAATGCTCTTCAGCTGATGATTAACCACCTGAGTTTCTGTGCATGTCAACAGCTTTCTTGAATATTGTTTCTTCTTCTGTCAGCAGGCATGCTCTCTTGTTCCCTGGACAATCCTACCTCTGATGAAATCATCCTTCAGTTGCCCAAACTCACGATATTGTGCTAGTTGCCTCAGTACAGTCCATTACTGATCAATATCTCTCTCTCTTCCTGAGGTCTAGTGTTAATCACATAGCGTTCATAAATAACATTAGTAGAGGGTTCAAAATAGGTCTTCAAGGCCTCCAAAATTTCACCTGTCTGGCTTTTCTGCTCCTCAGTGCGATACAGCTTGGAGATCTCATTCCCAACGCTGATAACAGAGTTGCTATTCTTATTTGTTCAGATTTTTTGCTTAAATCTGCGGCAACCTCATAATTCTGCCACTGAGACTGGAAAAAATTCAAATTCAGTCTCAAATCCCCTTTCAACTCCATCGGAGCAGGTACTAGAACGTTCAAAACCATACTGATTCACCCAGGAGTCAATGTCCTGTACAAAGTTGCAGACTGAAGTTTTAATTGTTCTCTTCTGTTTTTCTCATATCTACTGGCTGTCTTACAGCTATGAAAACCCACTGAATTTCAGCTGCACACACCTGACACTATCTTCCATGTGTAAAATGCTACTACCTTGAAACCTTTGTTTACAAAAGATGACTTCAGAGGTCATATGACTATGGCAAGCCACAATGCACAAAGACATTTCTCCAAATAGTGGGAGAGATGGAACAGAGAAGAGCTGTGCTGTATCCAGGTTTGGGTGGGTGGGGGGACAGGGGGCACTCTAGACACATGCTCAGGAGGCAGTAGGAAGAAGTAGCAGTGGAAATCAACGCCAGGAGTGTTGCTCCTTGAACATGGATGCAGTGCAGGAAGAAGTTCATGATCCCAAATTAGTTGTCATGGTGAGTGAGTTCATTTTCAAATGGTATATCGCATTAATTGCGCTACTAGCCTCAGCGACTGCTCAATTCACTACACCTACCCTACACCAACAATCTCTATCAATCAGGACTCAATCCTAACATTCATATGCTTCACCTCACCCTCATGCACTTAGCACTGTTGTAAGCCACACACTCACAACTTACAGTTTGGACACTCACTGACACACTTCCCTTTTTTCTTGCAGGAGAAGTTGGAACATGACAGCAGGCAGCAGAAAAGAACTGGAAAAGGACAGATGTGCCTACAGTGCTAGCCATCATGCGGGGCATCATTGAGGCCATGACCATTGACAGCACTGATATCATTGATGAGGATAACTGCATATCTAATTCTCCTTCCCTCATCCCACTTCTCCTTCATCTCTCTAACTATTCCGAGTGAGAAGCTGCAGAGGCTATAAACACACACATCTTACTTTCTCTCTCTTGTTTCCCCTTGTGGACGAGACTAGAACTAGGGGACACAGTTTAAAATTAAAAGGTCTCCCATTTAAGATGAAGATGAGAAGAAATTTTTTCTCTCAGAGAGTCGTGAATCTTTAGAACTCTCTTCCCTGGAGAGCGGTGAAGGCAGGGTCACTGAATATTTTTAAGGCAGAAGAAGATAGATTCTTGACCAACAAGGGAGTCAAACGTTATCAGGGGTAGGCAGAATGTGAAGTTGAAGACACAGTCAGATCATCCATGACCTTATTGAATGGCTCGAGGGGCTGAATAGCCTACTCTTGGCTCTTGGTCCCTATACGTGTCTTTATATATATGTATGTAAAGCCTGCACTCAGTGTCAAACAGCATTGAGGAATCCAGCACCAACTAGGCACAGTGCTTTGGAAAAGCTTACAGCCCATCCTTTGAAACATGGAACAGTTGGCCCCCTGCATTAGCATACCAGTGGAACCCATCATGACGCAGCATCTTATGGCCGAGGTCTCAGCTTGCATTGCAGTAAAGTTTCCGCCTAAGGTTTGAGAGCTGTCCTGCAAGCTCAGACTGTTGCTCTCATGGAACTGGATACATAAGTTCACAGGGGCTCCCAGGGCATCACAGTAGGCCAGCAATTTCTTCTCCAACAGATTACTATGGCTGCTGAGGTTCTACCCCAGCAAGGTGGTAATGGTTTCTTGGAGCATGAATGTGTTGCCTTCTCTTAGGGTGACAGCATTCATGTACCCAGTCCTGTCACCCTGCTAGTGTCCTTGTTGTTGCCTGTCAGTCAGCCAGGCCAGACTGAGATGGTGCAGTCTGAAGTCAGGCGATCTATGCCCAGGGCTGCTCAAGCTCATTCTTTCAATTGAAGGTCAACATCCTTCCATTATCCATGCTGCATCCACTGGGTTAACATATAGTAGCAGCACCAGGGCAATCAGAAGATGGGTACTAAGAGGTTGCACAAGGGTGGATTGTTAATTTTTCTCTGAAACATCACATGATTGAATTTCTAAATTTGGATTGGAATGTGCATTTTCTGTTGGATTTTTTGTGTTATCTAAAGGAGGACATTGCAACAGTCAGTGATAGAGGAAAGGTAATGAATCTGGGACTATTGGTGAGTGGAGAGTTGTGTTGAGTTTACTTTTGTTGCTCATGAATTATTTGATCATGTCGAGGCTGGGCAGAAAGAGCTGTCTATGTTGCAGCCTCACTTCTTCTTCCTGTTCCTCAACTTCCTGTTGCACTTCCTCCTCCACCACTCCCTTCTCTTCCAGCTCCTCCTCTTCCTCATGCTCCTGTTCCTCAGCTTTTCACTTGATAGATGCTGGCAAGAGTTGTTCCCTCAGATTGACCAGGCTGTGAAACATGCCGCACGCTACCACAAATTGTGCTATCCACTCAGCTGAGTACTCCACGGCTCCTCCAAAGCAGGCCAAGCCATGGAAGGGATGCTCGAAGATGCCAGTGGTGTGCTCAATAATATTCCTTCTGGCAGCATGGCTCTCATTGGTGTGCCTGCTGTGCACTTTGCAGAGGCTCTGAACCAGAATCATGAGCCACACCATGAGTGAATAGCTCTTGCCTCCAGTAGCCAGCTTTTGACTTGCTGTGGTAGGTTAAATACAGCTGGCACAGGTGACTGCCACAGAATGAAGAAACATGACTACTTCCATTGTAACAGGCATTGACCCGCATGACGTATTGCTTGTGGTGGAACACAAGCTTTATTTTGAGGGAATGGAATCCCTTTCAGTTTATGAAAATGGCTGAATGCACATGAGCGGTAAGCAAGGCAATGTGCATGATATCAATAGAACCCTGTATGATGGGGCAACCTGAAATCCATGCAAACACTTGCACTCATTCTGCAAGAGAATGAGATGAAGGTGTTTCTCTTGTATAGATAGCCGTGTGCAGCAGTGTACTGCAAACTGATGTTGCTTGTATCTCCAGCAGCAGCTTCAAAGGAGCCAGATGCATAGAAGTTAAATTCATGGTCACCTTGGCTGTCACAAGCTATGCAGTTCTTGTCCTGCTCTGAAGTTGCTGTTGCTGCTATAGCAGTTGGTAGATTTTGGTCATGATCACTTTAGTAAAGTGAAGACATCTCAAACATTGGTCATTGCTGAAATTGAGGTAAGAGGATTGCTCTCTAAAAACCCTCAATGAATATGGACTCCTGCTGAGAGCCCTTCTCCCTTGCCTCCTCCCTCCATCTTCTAGCAGCTTGTCTTTCTCTGCTTAACCTCTGCTCATTCTCCTAGTCAGAATCACAGAATTACAGTGCAGAAGAGGCCCTTTGGCCCATCGAGTCTGCACCGACACGTGAGAAACACCTGACCTACCTACCTAATCCCATTTACCAGCACTTGGCCCATAGCCTTGAATATTATGACGTACCAAATGCTCATCTAGGTACTTTTTAAAGGATGTGAGGCAACCCGCCTCCACGACCCTCCCACCAGATACTGTACCTTCCATGTCTCCGCTCCCAAAGTACTATATTAAAATGATGCCATAGGTCACTTGAGTCTGCACATTTCTGGACAACTGTTGCTTCCGAACAAAAGATTTTCAGACTGGAGAGATTACAGTATAAATAAATGAATAATCCTGCTTAGCAGATCACTGTAGTGCTGCATAAGAGTTTGTCATTGATTCAACATGTGGTGCTACCAATAAATAATGTGATGGCTTCTGTTAAAATTCAGTTTATCTGATAAAACCATGAATATTCACATAAAGTAAAATAGCTCTCATTGAACCATATTGATTTAGAACAAGCATGATAATTATATTTTTCTCAGCTGAAGTAGCATTAAATAAGACTGACATTTGGAAGATAGATAGATGTTTCATCAAACAAACTGCAAATCTATAATAAAAGCAAAATACAGCGGAGGCTGGAGATCTGAAATAAAAACAGAAAGTGCTGGAAAAGTTCAGCAGGTCTGCCAGCATCTGTGGAGAGAGAACAATAGGCCAGAATTTTTCATTTGTCGGGCAGGCACACGTCTGACCCGAATAAGCGTAAAATGACTCGCGATGACATCAGGCGAGCGTCCTGATGTTATTACGCACTCGCGCAATATTTCGGCCAGCAGGAGTTGGCAGCGCGCCCGCTGACAATTGAAAGTTCTATTAAGGCCATAAGAGTAATAATTAAGTTCAATTTTTTGTTGCCCGTCCAACCTTATGGTTGGCGGGCAGGCAAAAGGGCCAAGCGACCTTTGGATTTTTGAGGAAACTTCACCCACAGGTAGGATGAGGCTTCCAACAGCAAATAAAAATTAAATAAAAATGTTTAAACTTCATTCATAATATGTTCCTGTTCATGTGACAGAATCACATGAGGGAACATTTTTTTTAACATTTTCACAGAATCACAGAATCACACAGTGCAGAAGAGGCCCTTCGGCCCATCGGGTCGGCAAAGACACATGAGAAACACCTGACCTACCTACCTAATCCCATTTACCAGCACTTGGCCCATAGCCTTGGATGTTATGATGTGCCAAGTGCTCATTCAGGTACTTTTTAAAGGATGTGAGGCAGCCTGCCTCCACCACCCTCCCAGGCAGTGCATTCCAGACCATCACCACCCTCTGGGAAAAAAAGGTTTTCCTCGCATCCCTCCTAAACTTCCTGCCCCTCACCTTGAACTTATGTCCCCTCATGATTGATCCTTCAACTAAGGGGAACAGCTGCTCCCTATCCACCCTGTCCATGCCCCTCATAATCTTGTACACTTCGATAAGGTCACCCTCAGTCTTCTCTGCTCCAACGAAAACAACCCAAGCCTATCCAACCTCTCTTCATAACTTAAATGTTTCATCCCAGGCAACATCCTGGTGAATCTCCTCTGCACCCCGTCCAGTGCAATCACATCCTTCCCATAATGTGGTGACCAGAACTGCACACAGTACTCCAGCTGTGGCCTCACCAAGGTTCTATACAACTCCAACATGACCTCCCTGCTTTTGTAATCTATGCCTCGATTGATAAAGGCAAGTGTCCCATATGCCTTTTTCACCACCTCTCTAACATGCCCCTCTGCCTTCAGAAATCTATGGACACAGACGCCAAAGTCCCTTTGTTCCTCAGAACTTCCTAATGTCATGCCGTTCATTGAATACTTCCTTGTCAAATTACTCCTTCCAAAGTGTATCACCTCACAGTTTTCAGGGTTAAATTCCATCTGCCACTTATCTGCCAATTTGATCATCCCGTCTATATCTTCCCGTAGCCCAAGACACTCAACCTCACTGTTAACCACCCGGCCAATCTTTGTGTCATCTGCAAACTTACTAATCCTACCTCTCACATAGTCATCTATGTTGTTTATATAAATGACAAATAATAGGGGACCCAGCACAGATCCCTGTGGTACGCCACTGGACACTGGCTTCCAGTCACTAAAGCATCCTTCTGTCATCACCTTCTGTCTCCTACAACTAAGCCAATTTTGAATCCACCTTATCAAATTACCCTGTATTACATGTGCATTTGCCTTCTTTATAAGTCTCCCATGTGGGACCTTGTCAAAGGCTTTGCTGAAATTCATATAAACTACATCAACTGCACTATCCTCATCTACATACCTGGTCACCTCATCAAAAAATTCAATCAAATTTGTTAGGCATGATCTCCCTCTGACAAAGCTATGCTGACTATCCCTGATCAAACCTTGCCTCTCCAAGTGGAGATAGATTCTCTCCTTCAGAATTTTCTCCAATAGTTTCCCTACCACTGACGTGAGACTCACTGGTCTGTAGTTCCCTGGCTTATCTCTACAACCCTTCTTAAATAGCAGAACCACATTAGCTGTTCTCCAGTCCTCTGGCACCTTCTCTGTGGCCAGAGAGGAATTAAAAATTTGGTTCAGAGCCCCTGCGGTCTCCTCCCTTGCCTCCCTCAGCAGTCTGGGACACAAATCATCTAGACCTGTCCACTTTTAAGCCTGCCAACACCTCCAATACCTTGTCACTCCCTATATCAATTTGTTTAAGAACCTTGCAGTCTCTCTCCCCGAGTTCGATACCTTCATCCTCATTCTCTTGGGTGAAGACGGATGTGAAGTATTCATTCAACACTCTAGCGATGTCCTCTGGCTCCACCCTTAGATTGCCCCCTTGGTCCCTTATGGGCCCTACTCTTTCCCTGGTTATCCTCTTCCCATTGATACACTTATAGAATATCTTGGGATTTTCCCTACTTTTGCCAGCCAGAGCTTTTTCATATCCCCTCTTTACTCTCCTAATTGCTTTCTTAAGCTCCACCCTGCACTTTCTGTACTCCACTAATGCCTCTGCTGATTTGCTTCCCTTGAGCATAGTCATGCTCAATATCAAGAGGAAGCCCTACTAGGGCATTCAGTGTCTGGAAGCAACTGAGCTGTGAACAAGGTTTTTGGTCACTGTTAAGGCCAGATGAGAAATGGTAGAATGGCTCCCCTCTTTTTCTACTCCTTGCTTGACCACAACAGCATTTTCTTAAAAGGATGTGCTTGCCAATTCACTGACTGTTTAACTGTTAACATGCTGTGACTGTGTAATACACACACCGGCAAGTTTTCTTGTAAGATTTAAAAGAAAAGAGAGTACCATTTATTGTAGTTAACACCCGATCTAAATAAAATAATAAAGATGCTCTGACTCTGCAAATGCATTCAAGGGTTCACACATGTAAGTTACAAAGTGGGAGGTCAGATTATGTAGTTTAAAAGTCCAATAAAAGTCAATGGTATACAGATCTTGTGGATTGATGACTTGGATAATTTTAGATTGGGCTCGATGGTCTTTCTGGATTCTGCATTGAGATAATTTAAAGATGTTGATGGACAATTTATATCATTTCTTCTGGGACAGTAGCTGTTGGGCTGATTCTTAAAACACTGCCTGCAGTGTGTGAATGGCCAAACAACAGGCAGCGTTTGAGCAGGATTGATGGAGAAAGAGAGAGAGAGAAAGTACCCACTCAGGATCCTGCTTCTTTTCATATTCTGCTCTGTGGACTGGAGAAAATCAGTTTCTTAAAACACAAAAGAGGGTCAGTGGGCTCATCACATGATCCTCCCTTATCAACTGACCAGTTACCCAAACATGGTCTTAGCGAGTTTATTCCAGGTTCACGGTGTAGACATGATAAGATTATGGCTGGAAGAGTTCCTTTCTCAGCTAGGGTCCATTTTCCAAAGTGATTGTGTCAAATGTCTTGTTACACACCCAGTTGAATACACAGGTGATTGTCTGGTTGTTTTGTGAATGGTTCAGGAGATGGGGAATTCACATTCCTCTAAGGTGATTGTGTCTGATGGGTTCTTCTGGACAGCCTGACTCCATTTTAATGGTTTTGGAATTTGTAGGGTACAGTTATGTAAATATTTAACCACCTTAGAAGCTACTGTTTTGAGTCACTGAAATGCTGTTGTTTAGACTTTTGAAACTCAACCGGTGTTAGCCCAATAAATAAATAGTCATTTTCCCCAAAAATGTACTTAAGCACCAACCAGACTTCTCCATGTAGACTGTTCAAACTTTACCCAGATTAGGAAAGTTCTAAAAATGCATATAATTACACCAGTAGCCAGAAGAAATAATCCAACATCTAAGTTGTAAGTATTACATGATCCCATTAAGTAATGCTGTTGGGGCGGGGGGCTTGTGGTGGTGTCCTTCATGCTATCTGACATTATGTTTAGAACTGCAACTGCAAGGCTAAGAGAGGCTGAAGCATGGTGTTTGAAAATGGCAGCACTGTTGCACACTGATTGCCAGCATAATCTACCTGCTCTGAATGCTGTTGGCATTCGTGAGGTGCTCATGCACAGATCCCTTTACCAGGATGGTACCTGGGGCACTTCTCATTGGAAGTGTGCTCATGCATCTCAGAGGCCACCTTCAAGCATTAGGAGGCTGATTAACACCAAAAATGTGATTCTACAGTGTCTAATTCATTAGTTGCAATTTCACACCTCACATCTTGGGATAAAAGATCTTGAAAAATCTTTAGTGTAAGCCGTCTCCGATGGCAACTGAGTTTTACAACCAGTTGATATTCGAATGAACTCTGGCCACCCCGGTTGTAACAAGTTCTGCACTTTTAATTGCATCATTATAAAAAAAATTAAAAATCTTAATTTTAGTGTCCAAATTAAAAAGCAGAACCATAACAGTAATAATCTCTAGATTGTTACTTGAGCCACATATCAATTGGCACATGGATAAACAATTTAGAAGTTTAAATGCATGGCTGAAGGACTGGTGAAGGAGGCAGGGGTTTTGCTTCATTCACCACTGGTACCAGTACTGGTGAAGGATGGAGCTGTTTCACTCGAACAGGCTCCACTTAAACCGGGCTGGGACCAGTGTCCTGGCGAATCAAATAACTACGGCAGTAGATAGGGCTCTGAATTAATAAAGTTGGAGGAAAGGTTTCAAGGAAGGGAAAATTCAAAAGCAACAAAGGAAATGTCAAGCCTCTGGAGCAATGTTTTAGGTAAAAATAAACAGGAAGAGACATGAGAGTAGCAGTAATAGGGCATTAGTTTTAGGATCTTAGCTCAGAAAGTCAAGCAGCAAAATCAATTTAGATGGAGCTAAGAAACAGCATGGGGCAGAAAGCCTTGGTAGGAGTTATTTATAAGGCTCCTAATACTAGGTGTAGTGTAGTGCAGAGTATAATTTTTTTATTATCTGTTCACAGGATGTGGGCGTCACTGGCTAGGCCAGCACTTATTGCCTATCCCTAACTGCCCTTGAGCAATGGTAGTGAGCCACCTTTATGAACCGCAGAAGACCATGTGGTACAGCTAAACCCATAATGCTGCTACAAGGGACTTCCAGGACTTTGACTCAGCAACAGTGAACGACCGGCGATATATTTCCAAGTCAGGGTGGTATGCAGCTTGGATGGGAAGGTGGTAGTGGTGTTCTTATGCATCTGCTGCCCTTGTAATTCTAGTTGGTAGAGGTCATGGGTTTGGAAAGTGCTGTTGAAGGAGCCTTAGTAAGTTGCTGCAGTGCATATTTTAGATGGTACACGCTGAGGCCACTGTTGCTGTGGTGATGGAGGAAGTGAATGTTGAAGGTGGTAGATGGGGTTCCAATCAAGAGGGCAGCTTTCTCCTGGATGGTGTCGAGCTTCTTGAGTGTTGTTGGAGTAGCCCTCCAATCAGGCTTCTGCCCCAGCCACAGCAAAGAAATGGCTCTTATCGAGGGCAAAAATGACATCTTATCTTACAATGGCATAGGTAAGCTTCCCCTCCTTGTCCTTCTTGGCCTGTCTGCAGCCTTTGACATGGTTGATCACACCATTCACCTCCAACACCTCATCACTGTCACCCAGTTGGGTGGGATTGACCTCAACTGGTCCCATTCTTATCTATCTAATCATAGTCAGAGTATCACTTGCAATGGCTTCTCTTCCTGCTTCCAACTATTACCTCTGGTATCCTCCAAGGATCTATCCTTGATCACCGCCCATTTCTCATCTACGTGCTTCCCCTCGGCAACATCATGCTAAAGCACAGCATTAGTTTTCGTTTGTAAGCTGACAACACCCAGCTTTACCTCACCAACATCTCCCTCATTCCCTTCACTGATGCTTAATTATCAGACTGCTTATCTGACATTCAGTACTGGATGATCAGAAATTTCCTCCAGCTAAATACTGAGGAAACTGAAGCCATTGTTTTCAGTCCCCACTCCAAACTCCATTCCCTAGCTATCGACTTCATCCCTCTCCCTCGCAAGAATTTGAAACTAAATCAGTCCGTTTGTAGCTGGCATCTGAGAGACCAAGTCTCCCTCTTTTTCTCATTATCCCTCTGAAAGGTGTCCTGGGGTGTTTGTCTGTTTTAAAGGCACTATATAAATTCAAGTTATTGTTGTCGGTGCCATCTTCCCTTTTGTTGCAGGTTGCTGCTCATCTTTGATTAATAGTATTTTGAGCTTCATGATAATTTTTATATTTCTATTTACCGATGAGTACAATGCTTACTTGTTGAGTCCTCATTTGTTGCTTATTAACATGAAAATGTGCCACAGAAAATTTCATAAACAGTGCATCTGAAGTGTGATGGAAAATAGCATGTGCTATATGTAGCACTTTTATTTATACATAGGTATTTGAAGATCTTCTGCGACAATGTTTTTAGTAAGACAGATGACATTGTGTTTTATAATGGCCGCCATGGAGATCCTTTTAAACCCACAATGTTTAATTCCTAATTTAAGCAGTCTGGTCAATCAGAATTTGATTGTTCTCAGAGTACAACTCAAAACTCATTTTTAAGCTTTTTCCTCCAAACTTTGTACAGAAGTACAGCAAAAGTACACTGAAACTTCCATGGATTTCCAGGTCAAGGTATTTTACAATGAAAGAAAGGTTTCCACGTACATTCCAAATGACACACTTTCTTTCATAGTTCTTTAAACATTTGTTGAGGTATATTTGCATAAGAGCCCATCAGCAGCAAGGCATATGCCTAGGCTAAATTTGCCTCTGTTTAAATCTGACAGAGAACCCGTATGAACCAGGAAATACAATAGATAAAGAAAGGAAATTATAAGGTCTTCAACTTTTTGTGTCCTTTATTTCTCAGTACCAAATTTGTTTAATAGGGTGTGTCTGGAATAACTTAGTTTGTGTTGTGTTAGCCTTTTTTCCTATTTCTACAACTTGTTTTTGCAGCCATTTGTGGCCTATGGGTTCAAAATGTAGCATGAGGCCTAAGTTTGCAAACATTTCTTTTCAACAGCTACACTTCACTTAACCACTGTATTTAGCACTGGGTCAAGATTTTTTTAAGGGCGTCATCGATTTTCTTCCCCAACTACAAAGGAATCCCAGAAGTGACACTATACACTTGGGTTTAGTTTTTTTATGGAGGAGTATTTTCCTTTTGCTTCATTGACCTGCAGCTAGTTCGCTGATTCAAATTATGCTGTCAGCCTTGTTAATGTGTCTCTTGTTAAAATCTACCATTTGCTTCCAAAGGTTTGTCAGTGGTTTACAAAAGCATTACTCTGAATCCAAGTAGATTTAGATGAAAGCAAAAATGAAATAGGACATCATATTTGAATTGTTGAGGATGCCTGAATTGCTTCTAATAATCTGCAATTGCTTCTCCACCTGTCTTCACTTGCCTCTAATCCTTTCCATCTGCCTCCAGTAAAAAATTACTTCCATTTATTTTGATGAATGAAAGATTCCATCTCATTTCAATTTTGTTCTCCTCCTAATTTTAAAACCTCATCTCCTAATTTTAAGACCTTCTTTGCATTTATTTTTTTTTTATTTAAGGACAAATCCATTGAGGATGAAAAGCCATTATTGTAATCTGCATGATATAATTGGAGAATCCAACCTTCCACATACTTTGAACAATAGTCAGTTCATTGTGAGAGTCATCCTTTTTAAGGCATTGATTGATCGGCTTCTTGTGATTTATTTGAGTTTTGCATTTTTGCACAACTAAGAAAGCTTCTGGGTCAATAGGTCCAGTATAATATTCAGATCCTAGTAATTCTGGCTACTTCACAAATAGGACATTAGAAAACCAGAACCTGGAAATTTACTTGTAGAGTAGATAGGTATTTCCCTTTTGAATTCCTCCTGTCCATACATGATTTGAACGTGTTTGACCTTTGAAGAAACAGACATGCAAAAGATTATGCGTAGTTTCTTATTTTTTGAACCCTTTCATCCTAACAGATTGCCCTTCATCCCTTTTTCCTTTCATCAGCACAAAAATACCTCTCTTAGTGGAGGTCTTGTGGCTTAGTAAGTAGTGCCTCTGCCTCTGAACCAAAATCTTCAGGTTCACGTCCCACTCCAGGACTTGTTGACCATGGAAGGAGCGTTCATGACTTGCCAAGCAGGTTGATAATCAATCTGCTAATCTTTCCAACATGCCCATGGTAGGCAGTAAGAATGAAAGATTCCTGATCAGCTATTACAGATAACACACCTTATTGGTGCATCAGCATACTTAAGAATTCCCTCTTGTAATGGCATGAGGAGGGCTACATTCTGCACTGGATGAACACAGCCATTGAAGATTACCAACCTTCTTTGACTCTGTGGGTTTTTTCCCCACCACTGCAAATAATTCAGATGTATTTCAAGAGCGAAATGTACTTTATACAAGCTGTTACACAATCTGCTCTGTTCACTTACTTCTTTTCTTTAAACAAATCAATTTATAATTCTATTATCCTACTTACTGTTATTATTCACTTTTTGTATGAATTATATGTAGTTAATCAATATATAAATTTTGTTGCCATTCTTTACCTTTTTGTCAATTGCCATTATTGATTGTATATGTTTCAAGTAGGTGTGTGACTGATGGTTTAATATTGCTCTACCTGTCCCACCGCCCCCCCACTTAATATTTCACCTCTTTTCTATTTTTATTTAGTTCTGTCGAACAGTCATACGGACTCGAAACGTTAACTGTATTCCTCTCCGCAGATGCTGCCAGACCTGCTGAGTTTTTCCAGGTATTTTTATTTTTGTTTAATATTGCACATTCACTAACACATTGCTCCTATACAGGAGTTCCTTGTATTGTACCATATCAAAAGATACAATATTTTATGTTCCAAGTATATCATATATAGATACAATTTTAGATGGATTATTTCCATAAATGTATCTTGATATCTAGTCATATTTAAAAAAGATTAATGGCATTGTGTGAATTGCCTTATGAGTATGAGGAATTTCTGAAAATTGTCAAATTGTTATTTTTAATTGTTACCTTGCCAATGTTTCTCTCCAGTTAGGGTGTGCACTTACTTTTCCTCCCTGCCTGTCCTCCCACTTTACATTTTTGTCAGGGTCTTTCTTTAATCAGAATAGAATGTTGCAGTCCAGATGACTATAGTACAAGCTACCACAATGACTGCTGTATCATTTGCTGTGATTCATGTAGCATGTAGTAAACAACATTTTGTTACTCTGAGGAAAGACCTAGCAATTCTCATACTAAGATTGCAGTAAAATATTAGGAAAGATTTAACAGGAATTGAAGATTCGTTTCAGACAATTGGGTAGCTGTCTTGCACAGATGGACCTCTCTGCACCATGTCTTGGAACATTAAATGCAGGATAATGATACTCGTGCCAAGAATTTGTCTTTTTCGATATTTAGCTCAAATGCTATAGGCATAAAGCAAGCAGGTAAATTCTGGGCCAACCATGCAGATGGTTCAAATTATCCTTCAAGGAATTAACTGTTCTGTTCTCCAGGATATTAAAACAATGAGATCATGTGCATATGATTTTAACTCCCTTCCACCCAGAAGGAATGGTGCAGACAGGCAGTCAGGACTCTAAATCAACTTGTAGCACCTCTGCTCCTAGGAAGCCTCCACTCCCCAAAAGGAGCAGAAGTGGTAGGCTGCCATCTCTAACCATATATTTACTCTTTATATTCTCAGGCTAGCCAACTCTCAACTCAGACTGACAGAGGACTATAAAATCACTTAGCTTTGCATCAATTGACTGCTTGTTGCAAACACGCTATCTATCCTTTAACTCTGTCTGTCTCTCTCAGGACTGAATCTTAAGCCTGTGAAATACTGGCCTTGGCCACCAAGCTGTCAATCACAGAGGGCCCAACCCTTTCAAAGACCTGTCCCTTTCCCATTGGTCTCAGAAACAGCTTTCAAGCAAAACTGCAGTCGACTGACTAGGACTTGCCCTTTAAAGTGTGAGCAGATGAAATAAACTTCATAACGTAATTGAACTAAAACAGCTAAAATCAGAGTCTACTGAAGAGTTAGGATGTTTCTAAATGATTTCAATTAATTGATAGGCAGTTAAAATCATGAAGGAGATTAACCACCCAACATCACTGCAATCTTCTATTTCAACCTACCCTTCTGAGTAGCCAACACTAACCTGAAGCCAACAGTGCTCTTTAAATATTCAGATCATGTAGCAAAACATCATCAGGCTCCATCTGTCAATATAACTGGTGACTAGAACAGGAAAACTATTGTGACCTTATCACCAGGTGAAGATAGTGGGAAGGAGATTTGGGGCCAAAAGAGCCCAAACAGGTTTGTTTACTTTTAGAGGAGCAAAATACTGCAGATGCTGAAAATCTGAAGTAAAAACAGAAAATGCTGGGAATACTCAGCCAGTCAGACTGTGAGTGAGAGAAACAGAATTAATGGGCCCAATTTTTTGGCACCACATGGAGTTAGGAAAGAGAAAAAAATGGCTGCTGAATGGCAAAGGTGGAAGTTCCACCTCTATTTCTGTCTCCAGCTATTTTCAGCGGCGTAGGAATGGGAGCCAAGTGGACCAAGGGCGGGATTTTCCGCACCCACCCACCACCGTGATTTTCCGATCCTGTCGCAAGTCATTTCCCAGCGCCAGATCCAGCAATGCCTCTTTTCTAAATGTACTGAGAACATATTGATGAAGGAAGTTCACCTGAACACATTTCAGAACTTCCTCCCATTCCTTACCCTTTACTCTAACATCATCTCAATCAACCTCATTGGTCCAAATCAGAGACTGGACGTACGACTGAGATATGCATCAGGACTCTGTGGAAGTCCTGACACACTGACATACGTAGGAATTGTCTGAAGTTTCAACTTCTAATGCGCAATTCCCCTGCTGCCCAGGATGCTCCACAAATGTCTTTGACTCTGACCTAGAGTCAGGGACTTCAAACAATTCTGATGTACTTACATGAATAGTTACCCAGGAAATGTCAGACAGAAAAGCTCTAGTCTAACTACTGCGTAACTACAGAACTGAAGACCCAATCACTCATATTGACCCCCTCAATCACTTACACTGACCTCCTGAGTAACCATGTGACCCAACCCAACTACCCCCCCGAGATCACCTGACTATCCTGCCCCCTCAACCAGACATGACCAGCCCCAGACCATCTGACTGCCCCCCCCGACAACCCAGCTACCTCCCCCAACCACTTGACTATCCCTGACCTGACCCAACTACCCCCAGACCCAACTACCACCTCACCCACCTGCCACCTCTCCACTGACTACCTCACCCACCTACCACCTCACCCACCCTCCCTCTACCTACTTACCCATTTATCTTCCTCACCCACTTACCCACCATATCTACATGCCCGTTTATATCACCCACTTAATCACTTACCTCACCCACCTACCTACCCTACCCACTCACTCATTCCACTTACCTAGTCACTAACATTCAAACTGGACATTCAAACTTACAATACAGCAATTAGTGCCATAAAAAGAGGGTGTGTCCTGTTCCCCCCTCCCCCCAACTCTACTCTGCTGCGACTGAGCTCCCTGAGGGTCACTGCGCTCCACATCTTTGGGAAAGCTAGGCTCAGGAGGTCCTGGAAGAAATACGGAGCAGTGCCGAGTCAGGGAAATGTTCAAGTGGAGCTGCAAGCTAATGATGATTGCTGCTCCTTGGAAGATCTGGGGCAATATTTTGGCAATTAAAATTCCTTCAATATCACCTCTTGATAGTTCTTGACTTCCCTACAAGTTTGCTCCTCTAACACTCTTGCACTATTTAGAAGCCTATAGAATATCCCCAGTTGTATGATCATCCCCTTTTTGCTCCCCAAATCTAACCAAATGGATTCCATCCTTGCCCCCCAAAGATATTCCCTTTTTCCAACATTACAATGTCTTCTCTGATCAGTACTGTCACCCCACCTCCCTTTTTCCCTCCCCTATCTTTATCATTGAAGTTCAGGTAGGAAAAGTGGTCTCTGAACAGATTGAGTTGATATGACCTTCTGCTGAGGTCCCTACTCTCTTTCCTCCTCCTCCCTCTTCTAGCAGTTTGTCCTGCTCTGCCTGGCTCTGTTCATTTCCTCATCATGCTGCATTACAAGATGAATGCTCAGCGCTGTACCTGTGTCTGGGAGCAGCTGATTTATGCAGAATCCTTGAAGTCAGCAAAAAGTCCTTCAGCACTTGTCACTCCCTGTGGACTCTTGCAAATTGAAAGAACTATGGAAAACAACAGGTAGGAAAATAGCAACAGTCAGAAGAAATCAACTGGTGTGTAAATAATTGATAATCCCCTTAAATAAATTGCTGGGGGACCTTTCTGCTGTTCAATGCATTTGCAGCTGTGCATGCACGGTTGAGAGGATGTTGGCTGAAGTGTAGGGTAGCAACTTTGCATCACTGGTGTTAAATCAGCATTGCAGGTTGATTAACATCATTAAATGCCTGTTCTGCACATTTTCAGTAGACCTTGGCTTTGTGTGATAATGCCCTCTGCAAGGTGGCATCCAGCACAATTCATGGCAGAATTGTGTGATATGGGTAGCAGACACCATTTTGGTTCCCAAATGGCACAGGCAACATCCAAACAACACATGCTACCGAGCCTAATTTCATGCCCTGCATGTCTCAATGAGGATTCTCCAATCTGATTGAACAGCCTTGCTGTTTCTTCCTCTACTCACAGTCATCACCAATGACCTGTAGATCAGTCTTTGCTCTGAATTATCCTGGAATGCATAGGTAACCCATGGCTTCTGAAAGCTGTCTCCTCCTGTCTCCTCCACCTTCACCTCCAACACGAGGAGCTCATGGACTTCTTTGTCATTAAGATCCAGATCATCGATCAACTACCTCTGACAGGTACCTCCCTACTACTAGCGCATCTGGGTAAATTTCCTTTAATGCACCCCCCGCCCCAATCCCTGAATTTGCATCTTTCTCAATTTCCATTCCAATCTCCCCTCATGACTTCTCTGAGCCCACCTCCTGTTCCCTTCATCCTATTTTCGCTAAACTTCCAACTGCCCCCCTGGTCCCTATGTTTGCTAAAACTGTAAATGGTCTTATCTCTTCAGCTGTTGTCTCTCTACTTTAAATCTGTCGTCATCATCTCTCTCCTCAAAAAATATCCAGCATCTAATAGAGTATGAGTAGAAATTTCCTCCAATTAAATATTTGGAACATTGAAGCCATTGTTTTCAGTCCCCACTCCAAATGCTGGTTTCTAACCATTGAATCCAACTCTCTCCTTGGCAACAGGCTGAGATTGAACCTGTCTGTTTCCCATCTTGGTTTCACATTTGACCCCAAGTCAAGCTTTCAGCTTCATATTTGTGCCATCACCAAGACCACCTATTTCCACCTCTGTAACATCATCCAACTTCACCTCTCAGCTCACCTGCTGCTGAAACCCACATTCATGCCTTTTCTACATCTAGGCTTGACTATTCCAACACACTCCTGGTTGGTTCCTCACATTCTATCCTCCGTAAACATGAGGCATTCAAACCTGCTTCCTGTGAACTAACTCATATCAAGGTCCATTCCCCTATCACCCCTGTGCTCAATGACCTACATTGGCTCCCTGTCAAGCAGCACTTTGATTTCTAAATTCTCATCCTTATTTTCAATTCCCTTCATGGTCTTGCTCCTCCCTATCTTTGGAATCTCATCCAGCCCCACAACCTTCCGAGATATCTGGTCTCCTCTACCCTGGCCTTTTGTGCATCCTTGATTTTAATCGCTCCATCGTTGGTGGCTGTGCCTTCAGTTGCCTAGGCCCCAAGCTTTGGAATGTCCTTCCTACACCTCTCTACCTTGCTTTCCTTTTTTAAAACATATGGTTTAAAACATACCTCTTCAAGCCTTTGGTCATTTGACCTTTATCTCCTTATGTGGCTCGGTGTCATACTTTGTTTTGTAATGCTCCTGTGAAGTGCCTTGAGGGATTTTATTACATTAAAGGTGCTATATAAATATAAATTGATGTTTTTGAAGCCTACAAAAGTTTTGTGAGCAGCTATCAACATAATGAATGGCAAACAGCATTTCTTCACCATTGACTGCAGGCCTATATATTTTCAAATTTGATAATACAGGTTGAGGTGTGTGACAGTAAAGCAAGGATTTATCATCAAGGGATTTTGGCTACACTTGAATGATGAAGGGAGCAGAAGCCATTTTATAACTGTTCATTTTTCTTTAATAGATCTCCTAGGCCCCATAGGTTTGCATCTCCATTTTGCCACTGATGCAATGTTAATAATGAGGAGCCATATGAAGAAGGATGGCTGGTAATGAACCACTATCGTCAGCAAACTGACAATTCTATCTGTTATATTTCAGGGGACCAGGAAGACAAGCAGTTTGTATTCGGTCTCGAATACTATTACTCATACTATTACAGATGTTATTTTGATCCCTTGTGCCCTACTGGACTAAGTTTATTTATTTAGTGCAAATATACAGTCGGATCCAATGTCAATACTCCATTCTGTTTGCGGTTCCTTGCTGTTTTGAGATGCATAAAATATGAGATGTATAAATATGAGATAAAAGAAAGATGATGTAATATATGAATGCTACTTATCAGCTGCAGGCGAGCTTCTAACAAACATTGATTCATACCTTAAAAGCAATTTATTTTTTACAAACTCTGAGCTTGCAGTGTGAAAAAATGCATTATTTATAATTAACTGTGTGAGAAATTTTTTTTTCAAGTAATAAATTGTAGAAATTTGCATGGCTGAGGATGTGCAGATCTGTCGTGATTGTTGTAGAATTGTAATTTTCTGGGTTGGAGCAATCCTGTGTATGATAATGTTGCTGAACATTTATTGCTTATAACTGTGTCTTTTTATGGTAATGCCATTTCTAGCATAATTGCTATTAATTTTCACTTGCATATTGAATTGCACTGACATTGCACAATAACTAAAGCACCAATTAACCTCATTAGCAGAAGTATATTTGGTTCAAATAAGCCTCGCCTCCACTCTAATTTTCTCAGAAAATGTTGACAAATCCCCAGACTAGCATGCAAAGCTTTTAATGCAATTTCCACCAATCCTCTGCTGAAGTTAAAGTAGGAGATTGAAAGAAATCAGAACCCCAGTCTAAATTTTAAATAGATGGAAAAATATCTATGAAAGCCACCTCAAACAAGTGCAGAGCTAATCACCAGCTACCAAAGATAGGGTTAAAATGAAAATATTTTTATCCCTTTTAACAAAACTAAATTTTTGTTTATCTAAGCTACCCGCATTAACTGATTACTCCAGGTACATAACCAGTCACAAAAAAAATCAGGTAAAAAAGATTTGAAAAGATTATGATTTGTAGAAATGTTTTATCTTGCTACTTAAATATGGAAGAGCTTTTCTTTAAAAAAAAATGAAACTACACAAATAGTGAGGGTGCAATTTGTAATAAAATTATAAAATGCTGGAAACACACAACTGGTCATTCAGCAGCAGTGGACGGAACAAATAAGTTGATGTTTCTGTTGTGGAGCCTTCGTAAGAACTGGAAGATGTTGCAGATGAGATACATTTGGAGAGAAAAACAGAACAAAAGGAAAGACGATGAAAACATACAGATGAGAGAGGAAGTAGAACAGCCTCTGTGTTTTCCCGCCTATTTTAAAAGCTGTTAATCTGTCATTTCCCCCTGTTCTGATGAAAAGTTCACACCTGAAACATAAAGCTGTTCATTGTCTTCACAGGTGCTGCCTAATCTGGTGAGCGTTCCCAGTATTTTTTGATTATGATTCAGATTTCCAGCATCTGCAGCTTTTTTTTAGCATTTCTAGAAAACAAATTGTTCTTTGTCCAAGATGTGAAACTCAAGGCAATGAGGAGGGAGTCTGCCCAGCAACAGCATGCCATGATTTTAACAACATAAAACAGAAAGCACAGAGATAAATCTACAAAAATATTTTTTTCTCTCCTCAGAAGCCAATTAAATTTTGTCTTGGACATAACATATCATTTTTGACACATTAATTATATGTTTAAACTTTAAATACAGTGAAAATGCAAAATATTACTGCAAAATTAATCTCCATATGTCAAAACAGGACAAAAGTGAATATATAATATATATTGTGTATGTATATAATACATATACGAACATTGTTTATATTTCAGGTACAAATTGAGTTACTGAAGCAAATATAGAAAAAGGGAAAAAAATTGCAAAAATGTTTTTAGAACTATTTAAAAATTAATTAGTTTTCTATAGATGTGTACAAAAATGTAAAGACAGGGGATTAAAAATTGGGTTACCCTGGTTTTGGGGCTGGAGTCACAATTCGGGACCTGCCTGTGCCTGTGTAGATCAAGATGGGAACCATGCCATTTTCATGTACCCATGTGCTGTATCTCTTTCTCTTCCTCTTGGGGCTGCTGTGACTGGGCAGACAGCAGTTCTGGGTGTCTGAAAGCAGGAACTCAGAGGGGGAAGATTGGTACGAGGGAAGGGAACTGGGTCGGGAAACAAGAGGTCCATGCTCACACCATCAGCAGCTTGATCATCATGCCAGACAGTATAGGATGGTGGTGTGTTGGATTTGAGGAGGGGCAGAAAGCAGGAACATGCAATCATCCTCAATATTCTATTTCTACATTATTATTGCATTGGCCCAAGTGCCTCCCACATTGCTGTCTGCTCCTCCAGTCTGCACACAGCAGGCAGCCCTGGCTGCATTGTTTGCTGATCATATGTGCAGCCAACCTGCTCTTCCTAAAGGCAGGCTGTACCTTCAAGGGAAGCTGCACATAAATATTGCTGCCATGTAAATTATTGCAAAGTTAACACCAGGGCTGACAGTGGGTTCTATAGTGATGGATGCGGTGCTGGAGACATTAATAGTTCCGGTGGGTAGGAGGAGCGATGCCATGGGTCTGTAGGAAGCCAGGAATCCCTCAAGAGCCACCCTCAGAAGGGAATGGATGCAGGTGGCCAGAAAGTTCAACTTCTCAAATCTGGTGGACCTGGCACCAGTACCACAAGAAGGTTAATGACAGCATGCAGGTTGTCAAGGTCAGTGAATGCATTTTGACATGATGTCTCCTACCCATCACACCGCCAACATCTCATGTTGTTCAATGCACCACACCCCCATCACTCAACCAGCAGCATTCACTGGCACTCAGGATCCACACCTAACATCCAGAGACTCCAGCTCACCCTCGCTCAACTACCAATGATGCCAACATCACACTCATCTCTCACTGCCTCCACATACCTCTAGCTTTTCAGCCATAGCAGGCACATCATCCAAACACAGGGCAACACACACACTAACATTCTGCCCACACTCTTGCAGGACAAGGTTACACAAAACAAAAGGGAGCAAAGCCAAACTGACAAGGGATAAAGCTCCCACATTTTCTGAGCCGTATGGAGGAGATGATTCTCCACATCATGGTCTAGGCTGCGATGGAGCCTGTGACATTCAATGTCACAGAGAATATTGAAGCTGATGGCATGTTCTTGCTTTATGCCCCTTCTCAAATCCCAGCATACCACCTTCCTACTATTTGGCATGATTACCATGATGCTGATGCTGTAACAAGGGACCTCTTGCTTCCCAACTCAGCTCCCTTCCCGCATACAAGCCTTCCCCTTCTGAGTTCCGGCTTTCAGACACCCAAGAACTGCTGCCTGCCCAGCCACAGGAGGAAGACAAAGAACAACAGCACAGCACTGATGAAGAGGCCCTGTCACTTGACCTGACACTCCCAGCCACCAGTCCAGATCCTGGCACTGCACATATCATAGAGGCTAGTATGAAGTTGGGACCTTCAAGTAGTGAGTCATCCAGGCACGAAAGGCCTGCTGCCAGGCCTGGGGTAAAGGACAGTTCATTTACCAGCTCACTGGAGTCCTCACTGCGCAGAGGACTCAGATGAGAACTTGTTGGGGCGCATATAGGAGATTGCTGATTAGCATGCACACTGGGGTGCTGGGTGTGTTGGCTGGCTTGCCTGCCAGGCAGCCTTCTGTCACTATCAAGAATATGGAGCAGTCTGGCTCCAACTTGACAGAGACTTGGTGCAGAGTTTTCCCTCTCCACAGTCTCTGCTCCATCTCCCTATTATGCTGCTGATCCAGAGGCACTATTACTCCCTCCCTCTTACCTATGGTCATTCACTCCTTTGCCCCTGCACCCCTCCCACCCCCACAAAAGGATTTGTCAACACTCTCTAGTTTCTGGTAAATCCAGGAACTCACCAATACGCCTCCAAAAGCACTACAGAGTACTTCTATATACTTTGCAACAGAAAATGTTTTTTTTTAAAAATCACCTCATCCGCAATCAAGGTGCCTAGCCCTTTAACTAATGCAATTGTGGGGCCCATTTTGCAGCTTAACGCTTCTTGCCTGCAGATTGATGTAGTTACCTGCACATCTATTCTCCAACATAAGTATCTTGGCATTACAACAGCTGGTTGGGTTGTATGATGTCGGGACAGCATCCATTCACAGCCTTCCGGTGCACAAAGGGGCACCCCAGTGTGTGCCCTTCTAACAGAACGCCATGCAGGCAGCCCAGAGGTCACACAGAGGGAGGCACAAAACCTCTGTAGCTATAAACAGCACTACATGAGGCAATTTCTTATCCAGAAAGTCTTGAAAAATACAGAAAGGAGAATTCAATTTGTAACAAAAACAGAAAATAATGGAAATACATCCATGGAGCAAACAGACAAGTTAATGTTTAGGTGAGATATTCATCAGAATGGAGAGATATTGCAAATGAATCACATCTTGACAAAATCATAGAAAAGAGAATGAAATTGAATAAAACAATTTCACCAAATAATGAACCTACACAAATTGAGAGGATTGTCAAAGCAAAGATGCATATATGAATGTGCAGTAAAAGTAAAACAAATTATTAGCAATTCTTACCAATTCAAAACTAATGATCACAATACCAGCCAAAAGTCTTTTAAACATAAAGAAATTACATCCTGAGCTAGTGGCCACTGTAGTGTCCAATAGTTTGACTGACCTATGTTTGATTATGCTATTCCGTTCACTGATCTATGTTCACTGTGCTTAATTGCTTATGCCTGTGATTGGAGCAAGGCAGCTTAAGTAACTGATGCAATTCAGAATGTTCTGAAATCTGGGCTGTAGAAATTGTCTGATACTGTGATATTTTAAAGCACTGTAAATCACCCTGTTGTAGACTTGGAACTGGTGTCATCTCTGTATTGCTCTGAGATAAATCAGATATTTAAGATATACAACAAACCAGTGAATACATAACAGACACATATATATCTGTGATAAGTAACAGCTATTGTGTGAACACCAGTTTGGGGGAATTGGCGACAGGCCAATAGGCATAACCTGCTAATTAGAGCTGGGCAGTTCAGGGGTAATGTCAGGAAGCAGTTTATCACATGAAGGGTTATAAAATCTCGAATTTTTGAGACTGGGTCAATTGAAAAATTCAAAATTGAGATAGATAGATATTTGTTAGGTAAATGTATTAAAGCATATGATACAAATGTGGGTAAATGGATCTGCGGTAGTAATCAACCTGATCTAATTGAATGGCTGAGCAGGCTTGAGGGGCTGAATGGCCTACTCTTTCTGTGTTGTAACCACTCTGTTTCATTGAACACAAAAAGTCCCCAAATTTGAACCCTGGTTGCTGCTGGCGAATTAGTTGATGGCAGTTAGGGAAGCTGTGGGATTGGCACAATTGGCTTTAGCTTTGATTATTGTTGAGTGCCTCCTACTGTAAGGTGTGCATGAACATTGGATGAGAGCAGATCAGATTGGAGTTAGATTTGATGCTCCTCGTGGTTTATTGGGCACTGACACCCAGCCCCTGATATTTACTTGGGGCAGTGAAGAAACTGAGAACTGGGGGCAGGATATCCAAATGAAAAATCCAGACATCCTGCTGAAATAAAGTACATGACAGCTTTTAAATTTGCGGCAGGTTTCGCACTTGACAGCAGGCCTGATTGACAGCCTGCCTGTGTATGGGAAAGCAACTGAGGAGCAGTCGTCCAGTAACTAGGAGATTGTGAGTAGGGTGGTGTGAGATAAAAGTTGGCGTTTCCAGGGAGATCGGGGTGGGGGTGGGGTGGCATCAGAGGTTGGAGGAGGTTGGATAGGTGGAAACAGCTGATCGTGGGGCTCTAAAGAGGTAAGAGGAAACTGTATGGATCATATTCAATTGCAGTCATTCTAATGAACACTTCTGGCTCACAAGCAGTTCTGTCAATATGATTGCCTCATGGATGCAGTCTTCCCGCCTCCCTGTAGCTGCTCAGGTTCTCGTACCATGGGGAACCTGGTTTCCATGGGTTAAAAATCAAAATCTTGTTAAAGTGAAAACATAAAGCCTCCTTAGAAGTTTTTAATAAACGACCCATCTCCTGAGAGTTGATTGATTGCAAGCCCCCGACCTACCTCTATTAGAACTGGAATTGAAGTTAGGTGTGAGATTTTAAACATTTTTACTTCCTGCCCAGCCCAACTCACCTATCCTTAAGGGTTAAAGTCTTTCATTTGAAGAATGGATGGTGGAAGCCGTGTAATTGGCCCGCCGATGCCTGTGGAACAATATTCCAGCATAAGTCACTCCATTCAGGAAAGGAGGAGACTAAAAACAAGGGAAAAACCTGTGAAAGCCATCATGTTATGTGCCAGAACTGCTGAATAAAATCTTATTAATGATGTCAATGCACAAATGGATACAACTTGTACAAACTTAAATCTTATGTGGTATACAGGACTAGTGTAAAATGGGTAATAATGAATTGGCAACTCCTTTTGCATCTCTCTCAATTTTTATTTCCATTGACTTCAATGTGAAAGATGTAAAACATGAGTGATGTAAAGCAGGCTGCTGATTTGCTATCACCCATTTTACACTACCGCACAAAATTAAATTCCATCACAATGATACATGGCTGCTTTCTGTATCAAAATGTGGCACATCCTAAGCATCACTTGCTGTCCTTTTGTGCGGAATTGCTCCCTCACACCAACAGGAAGGCACAAGAGCAATCAACGGGTACCACCAAAAAGAAAGATGGTGACAGCTGCTTGACTCTGGCAGAGGTCCATCATCTGTAATCATTGTATTTTATTGTATTTAGCTGGTGTATATCGATGGCAATCCTGACATAACCAATGTCACCTAGCTCACTGTCAACATATGTATTCGAAAAACATGAACAGCAACAAGTGATGGGGCTGCAGTCATTCTAATGAACATATGAACACTGCATGCCATCTTCAAACAATACTTATTTTTTAATCATTCAGGAAACTTGACTGCAATACTAAAAAACTCATGAATTATACACAAAAAGGCTCTAAGCATTTTTCAAATGCAACTGTTAGGTGTCAAGGCAACTCGGTGGATTGAGTTACAGCTGAATCAGGAGCGGGGAGTAGTTGGATGGAGGACAAGCTGGCATCTCAAGCTTTCATCTTGCACCCCAGGCAAATGCTGTGAGCCAGCTTTGCAGCATTTCCTCAATGGCAGTTCAAAGGCTTGATTTCTGGCTTATTGCATCAGGCTCCTTCAGTTTTGATGCAGGGGAGGAAAAGAGTTACATGAAAGGGACTTTGAAGGTGTGTTTGTTAAATTAATGAGGCTCTTGTGTGCAATGGTAGCAAGACTAACATTCTCCAAGAGAATTTACTACCCTTCATCAGGAAAATATAAACTCACAGCTTGAAATGGCTGACTGTCAAGGCAGGGCTAGAAAACAAAGATGAAAATGGATTAGATTCCATGAAAGAGAAAAGCTTGTTTCAGCAACATTGACTCACTGGTGATAAATTTCACTGATTGTGGTTGGTCTGCACCCTGTTTTTTATTGCTAATTACTATTTGTGTTTATTAAGTATAACATTAGCATTCTACAGTTAATGCAGGATGTAGTACACCAAATAATGGCTTTAAAATTCTGCAGGGAGTGCAGCACTTCTTGTTATTTGTATTTGTCAAGGACCTCCAAGATTTGCAGGGTAGGGGGTCAATTCCTGATTTGAATTGCAAAGGCTGACACCTATACCACTGGAGGTACATCTAGGATTCCTGCTCATCAAAATGAGCCTGTAAGTGGTGAATAACCTGCCAGAGAGGTGCCAAGGCCACCTTGTAAGGATAGTGGGAGAGCTGGCGGTAGGGGTGGTGGGGGCAGTGCTTGTTTGTTCTCTTCACTACTTCTACTGATTTGTATGTCAGTGGGTAAGGATGTGGATTTCAACTCTTCCAAAACTTAATTTCCCTCACCTTGCTCTGCTCTAAGTCTGCTTACATATCAGTCCTGTCCTAGCTGAACATCACTGACTTCCTTTCCTCAACACATTAAATTCAAACTTGTTGTCCTTATATTCAAATCTTTCCATAGGCCTCGCATCTGCAACTTCCATCAACATTGCTTTGCAGACCTGTCTATCAGTTGCACCTCAGGTATCCTGCATACCATAACTCCCTTCGCACCACCGGTGGAAGAAAAGTCAGTTGCATTGCCCCTTTCTTCCTAAACCCATCTTCCTTGGTGCCACTCTTAATACCTTCAAAAGCCTCCACAAAAACACTATTTCTTCACTTGAGCCTTTGGACAACTCCCCTAATTTTTTAGCCATGGCTCAACACCTATGCGAAGCAGTTTGGAATTTTACTATGTTAAAGGTGTTACATAAATGTATGGCACTGACATCATTGTGTGACATCACTCTGATGAAAATGGTACATAGGTTCTCTGGCTTTTGTCTCCCCTCAAACAAAAATCAAAGCTTTCAAATATTGTTTCATGAAAAACAGAACAGCAATCATTATTCACCTGTGCTAACAATTCCTATAATTCTATGAATTATAATTCTAACTCAGGTACTAGTGTAACAATTTCTTGCCTTCCCATTGTGACTGCACCCACCACTCCCTTCCCACATCACCCCACCCCACCCCGCATCCCCAGGCTGTGGCTTTCACACATTTCTAGACAGCATATTTTGAATTTAATTCCTCTTCTCTTTGTTTTTTTAAGTGATACATGGCGGTTTTGCCACCTGCCAGTGTTACTCATCTAACAGTCCAGAGGTGTGCATTGACCTTCCTCTCGAGAAGTACCTGGCATTTGTTAATATCTTTCTTCAGCTTTATTAACTGATCATGTGGGAAATTATAGGGGGTGATTTAGCTATCTGGCACTTCCAACCAGGAGCCCATTTTGGGAACTCGTGGACATGCTTCAGGCGGAATCTTGTGCTTTCCCCGTGGTGAGTTTGGTGGAGGGAGACATTTAATTGGGCCGAGGGGTGGTGGATGGGGCTGCCAGCACCTTTCTGCCTGAACTCCAATTAAGTCCGGGGCAGAAAAGCCCATGGACAGCCTTCCTGCCCTGCCACCAATTGAGGCCCTTAATTGGGCAATTAATGCCACCAATCCTGCCGCCAATGGTATTAACTCAGTAGTGAGCTGGGGGCTTGCCATGTGGGGAGCACAACAAGCAAATGCTCCCAGGGGTGGGTTCCCTTGTTCAAAGGCACCCAGTGCCTGATCGAGGAACTTGGCATTGGGACGGGGGCTGCTGGTAGCCATCCACTGCCCTCGCTGCTGACAACACGCCCCCTTCCCCACCCACTTCTGCCACCACTTGCCTTTGCCTGGGCCCCTCTTCGATCGGAGGTCTTGGGTGGGTGTCGTACTGGCAGCAGCCACCGTCCCCCCAGTGGTGCTGCTGAGTACACAAGAGTTGTTGGCCTTTGATTGGCTGGCGCTCTCAGCAACAGATCTTACGTGCCTGGGCCCTCGATCCCGGTGAAAGCCCGCTGCTGGCCTGTCAAGTGCCTGAGTAGCAGAAGATGTGGTGGGCCTTCCCAAAACGAGGTGAAGAGGGGTTCTTGGTCGCCTCCACAGGATTCTGCATGAAGTCTGTGGTTCTCCATCCATTCATTTTAATAAGTGAAATGTGAATTAATTTTGATGCTTGGAAACCCACAAACTGTGTGCTCGTGATTCCCTGAGGAGCATTTACTGCTGTGCTCACTTTGCATTAGGAGCACCCTTGTATCCTATTGATCTACTTGCCATAAATCTGTACATCACTAGGATCATGCACTATGCTAATGGCCCAGGGTTTTGCAGAAATATTTTTGTTGAACATTCATATACCTGCAGGCATGATGTAATTATAAGCACAGTACTAAACTAACTCATTCATTCATTCTACTATTTTACAGCAGCAAATGAGTTTGAATTAATAATTATTTTGTTCTTGGAGGAGATAATTCAAGCTTGAGGTGCGGCCTATCTGTACATTAATATGGTAATTTTTGTAATCTTCATACTTTGAATTGTGTTGTAATCAGAAATGGTAGCGCTTTTAAGTGAAAGCATATGTTTACTATCTTGCTGCTAAATAGTGCAGCCTGTGCTGTAGCATCTGTCAAAGTGAAACCAGAAATAAAACAACTATTTTCAACTGTTTTACAAGCAAAATGTAACAACTTTATTTAAGTTAGCCTGGTTTGCTCTTGAGTTCTCCCTATTAAAACACAAATGAGTTGGCGCTGGGTCTAAACAATGTAACTGTGATAATCCTTTCCATTTAAATATTATTAAATCATTTTTGAAAGAAAACATTTTATCTTTATGTTAATGCACTGATTGAATTTGCATCCTTCATGTTATCAGTTAAGTGTTTGCTTTTTGAAGGATTAACGAAATGTAGCATTAGTACATCAAGAAGATTCTTACTGACTAGAGCTGCTACAGATGTGGTATGTATTAAACAAAGTCCATGGGGGGAAAAATTGGCTAACGCCCGTAAATGGCCATGGGGATGGAGTATATGATTAATTTGTGCCCGGTCAATGCATTGTAGACAGCACATTAAATTGGTGCTGCCTCTTTTTTAAATGATTGGTGTGTGCAGCCAGCGACCCCCGTGTTGTTCATTGGCAGTACACATCAGCAGGGGGCCCAATATTGTGAGTGTCTGGCACTTCTTAGAAGCAGCTTATAACTCTAAAAGGGGAGATGTATTGTGGCTCCAAGAAGTGGTGGGAGGTTTTTTAAAAGTCAACCTGTCTGTGATACTTTGAGCAATGGCGTGAGCGCCAAGGTTTTTAGACAATGGATGTCTCGGTGGATAAGTAGTGAAGAAGGAGAGATGTCCTGTTATGCCAGGAGGCAGGAGGCCCTGCTGACATATGCTCAGGAGGCAGTGGGCAGAAATAGTGGCACAGGTCAGTGCCAGGTGTGTTGCTCCAAGAATATGGATACAATATACAAAAAGTTTTTCTATCTGAAAAAAGTTATCAAAGTGAGTAAACTAATCTCCAATGGCATATCCTAAACTGCACCAATAACCTCATGTCTCTCCGTTCATTACACCTCAAACACCCTCCTTCCAACACTCTCTATTAATCGATACTCAACTCTAAAGTTCACTGACTTTACCTCATCCCCACACATTTATCACTGCCCCAAGCCTTGCACCCTCAACTCATAGTTCACGTACACGGGCAGCTGTTCAAACTTAGACAGCACCTTCCAAACCCATGACCACTACCAACTAGAAGGACAAGGGCAGCAGATAGAAGGAAACACCACCACCTGGAAGTTCCCCTCCAAGCCACTCACCATCCTGACTTGGAAATATATCGTTGTTCCTTCACTGTCGCTGGGTAAAATCCTGGAACTCCCTTCCTAACAGCACTGTGGGTGTACCTACACCGCATGGCCTGCAGCAGTTCAAGGAGGCAGCTCACCACCGCCTTCTCAAGGGCAATTAAGGATGGGCGATAAATGCTAGCCCAGCCAGTGAAGCCCACATCGCATGAATGAATAAAAATAAACAACCACATCACCCAAACCGATTGCAGGACACTCACTGACACACTTCCCTTTTTTCTTGCAGGAAAAGGTAGCACCTAACAGCAGGCTGCAGGATAGAAACATAGAAATTAGGAGCAGGATTAGGTCATTCAGCCTTTCAAGCCTGCTCCGCCATTGAATATGATCATGGCTGACCCTCTATCTCAACGTCATACTCCCGCTCTCGCCCCATACCCCTTGACGCCTTTAGAGTTCAGAAATCTATCTATTTCCTTCTTAATTATATTCAGTGGCTTTGCCTCCACAGCCCTCTGTGCTGGAGAATTCAATAAGTTCACCACCCTCTGAGTGAAGAAGTTTCTCCTCATCTCAGTCCTAAATGGCCTATTCCATATTCTGAGACTATGATGCCTTGTTCTAGATTCCCCCCAGCCAGAGGAAACATCATCCCTGCATCTAGTCTGTCCAGCCCTGTCAGAATTTATACATTTCAATGAGACCTCCTCTCATTCTTCTAAACTCCAGTGAATACAGGCCCAGTCGACCCAATCTCTCCTCATATGACAACACTGCCATCCCCGGAATCAGTCTGGTGAACCTTCGCTGCACTCCCTCAATGGCAAGTATATCCTTCCTTAGCTAAGGAGACCAAAACTGCACGCAATACCCCAGGTGTGGTCTCACCAAGGCCCTGTACAGCTGCAGTAAGACATCCTTGCTTCTGTACTCAAGTCCTCTTGCAATGAAGGCCAACAAACCATTTGCCTTTTTAACTGCTTGTTGGACCTGCCTGCTTGCTTTCAGTGATTGGGGTACAAGGACACCCAGCTCCCTATGTACATCAACATTTCCCAATCTATTACCATTTAACTAATGTTCTGCCATTCTATATTTCCTACAGAAGTAGATAATTTCACACTTATCCATATTAAACTGCATCTACCATGTACTTGCCCACTCACCCAACCTGTCTAAGTCACATTGAAGCCTCTTAACATCCTCCTCACCACTCACATTCCCACCAAGTTTTATGTCGTCAGCAAACTTGCAAATGTTACATTTGGTTCCCTCATCCAAATCATTGATATATATTGTGAATAGCTAGGGCCCAAGCATCGATTCCCACTAGTCACCACCTGCCACTCCAAAAAAGACCCATTTATTCCTACTCTCTGTTTCCTGTCTGCTAACCAATTCTCAATCTATGCCAATATACTACCCCCAATTCCATGTGTTTTAGTTTCACACACTCACCTCTTATGTGGGACATTATCAAAAGCTTTCTGAAAATCCAAATACACCACAACCACTGATTCTCCCTTATCTATTCTATTAGTTACATCCTCAAAAAACTCCAGTAGGTCTGTCAAACATAATTTCTCTTTCATAAATCCATGTTGGCTTTGTCTAATCCCTCTGATCTTTTTGAAATGTCCTATTATCACATCCTTTATAATAGACTCTAGCATTTTCCCTACTACTGATGTTAGGCCAGCCGGTCTGTAATTTCCTGTTTTCTCCTCCCTCCTTTTTACATGTTACATGGTTACATTTGCCACCCTCCAATCTGCTGAGACTGTTCCAGAATCTACAGAATTTTGGAAGATGACAACCAACACATCCACTATTTCCACGGCCACCTCCTATAGTACCCTGCGATGTAGATTATCAGGCCCTGGGAATTTATTGGCTTTCAGTCCCATTAATGTTGAGCACTATTTTTTTAGTCATACTAATTTCCTTCAATTCCTCCTCACTAGACCCTTGGTTCCCTAGCATTCCTGGGAAGTTATTTGTGTCTTCCTCCAAGGAGACAGAACTAAAGTAGTTGTTTAATTGAAATAGAAACAGAAAATGCTGGAAAAGCTCAGCGGGTCTGACAGCATCTGTGGAGAGAGAAAGAGTTAACGTTTCGAGTCCATATAACTCTGTTTTTATGTCAGATTTCCAGCATCCGCAGTATTTTGCTTTTACCTTAGTTGTTTAATTGCTCTGCCATTTCCTTGTACTCTAGTATAAATTCTTCTGTTTTGGACTGTTAGTGACCTACAGTCACTTTGTCTCCACTAATATTTATCTTTTTACACACTTATAGAAGCTTTTACAGTCCGCTTTTATGCTCCTTGCAAGTTTACTGTCATACTCTATTTTTCCCCTATTAATCAATCTCTTAGTCCACCTTTGCTGAATTCTAAACTGCTTCCAGTGCTCAGGCTTGCTACTTTTTCTAGCAACTTTATATGACTCCTCTTTGGATCTAATACTATCTTTAATTTGGTAGTACAGAACTTGGGTATTGCTGAAAAAAGTGACACATCTAAGCTTTTCATCTTGCACTCATCAGGACGCTGACAAGAATACCAATTTAAGGGGAAAACAACAATTTATAGTGTGTGTGAAAAGAGTGCTGATTGGTTGGCAAGAGGTGTTGCCATAGAGAATGCACCAGTGATGGTGACTGACAGTTAACTGCCAAGCATTGTTAGAAATTTAAACCAGGCAGTTTGACCATGATTGGTCAAGGCATTGCCCTGAGGAATGAGTCAGCGAACGGCTGCCACTTATTTTGTTTAGCTGAAACAGTCACAATGGGTGTATGTGTTCTTTCCGTCTGCAAAGAATAGGGCCCTGGGTATTAATATATGTAGCTCCCAGTACATGCAAATGAGTCACACTGCGAGCTAGACTGACAATCATAATTTGGTTGTCAACATACTTGGCAGCTAACTGTCAGTCACCATCATTGGTGTATCCTCCATGGCAACATCACTTGCCAACCGATCAGCACTCTCTTCACATACAGTATAAATTGTCATTTTCTCTTAGTTTGGTATTCTTGCGAGTGTCCTGATGAGTGCAAGATGAAAAGCTTAGACATGTATCTTTTTTCAGCAATATCCTAATTTCTTTTGTTAGCCATTGTTGGGTCTCTTTTCCTGTTATGTTTCTGCAGCAGAAAGGAATGTATAGCTGTTGCAATGCATACATTTGTTCCTTAAATATTAGCCATTGCCTTTTAATGAAGTTCACCAATCTATCTTAGCCAACTCACACCTCATAGGACTGAAGGAGGACAAGTGCATTTGCATGTTTTACCCCCCAAGGAAGAAACAGTGTTAGCCATCACAGGCAAGGGAATCACTGAGACTGTGGTCACTGGTGGGTCTGGAGTGATCAACAATGAGGATATCTGCATACCTAATCCTGCTTCCCTCATTTCACTTCTCTCGCATCCCCTAATCTTTTCTGACACGCAAGCTGCAGATGTTGCAAGCCCACATTTCTTACCTTCTACTCTCCTCCTCCCAGAACACAACACTTGGCTGTTTCTCTTTCAGAGACCCAAGAACTGGAACCTTCCCCCTCGGAGGAGAAAGGGGAAGAAGACAGTGAAAATGAAGAGACTCGATCTTACACTTGCAGTCACCAGTCCATAATTTAGACGCTAGGATAGAGGACAGATTTGCATGTGGTGAGATACCAGGCATAAGTGCACAAAGTGCACAGTAGGCAGGGTTGGGGTGGGGCGCAGGGTGCAGGAGGTGGGGGAGGTGGGGGGTGGTGGTGGGGTGGTGGTAGGTGATGGTGGGGGAAGGCTAGTGCAGGTCTCATCTTGCCATACAGTGAATTCACACACCAGATCTACTGTAGATAGGCCAGGCTACAAAAGATGCTTGATGGGTGTACATAACCAAATGCTTAGTGCACTGATAAACCTGCCAGAAAGCCTGTACTCAATATCAAGGAGCATGGAGGAGTCCAGTACAGAGCCTGGTTCTCCCGTCTTTTCCAACATGGAACAGTTGGTCACCTCCATCAACACACCTTTGAAAACAATATGAAGCAATGTTTAATGGTCACTGTTTCAGCTTTTATTGCAACCCAAGCAACATCCACACAATGCAGCCCAACAATCAGTACTTCATTGTACATTGTACTGCATCCATTGCTGTGCTCCCTTCACAGTTGGAAAGTTTAATTTATATTGCCTCTCCACATTCTTCCAACCAAAACAAATCACTTTTCACTTCAAACTTCATCTGCCACGTGTCTATCATTTCAATGGTCTGTCTATGTCTTCCTGAATCCCCATCACTCCTTACAACACACCCAAGTTCCATGTCATCTGCAAAATTTGAAATTATATGCCCTGTATACCCATGTCCAGGTCATTACTATACATCCAAAAGGGCAATGGGCCAACTGACTACTCACATTTCCCTCTAGTTTGAAAAACACCATTCACTGTCACCCATTTCCCCTTTAATCCTATAGCCTTCAAAGTTATTAACAGGTCTACTTTTGGAAAGTCCAGATACACAACATTAAATGTACCATCCTCATTCACCCTTTTTCTTACTTAACCAAATAACTCAATCAAGTTAGTCAAATATGATTTGCCTTTAACAAATCCTTGCTGGTTTTCATTTATTAACTCATATTTTCCCAAACAACAACACAATTAAATTGCTTTTTTTTCTCTTTGGAAATCACACTAACAGATGGAAACAATACTTTGTAGCTCTCTGGGAGGGCGGTTCAAAGGCAGATTCAAGGACTGGAAAACTTGCAGACATTTTACTGAAAATGTATTTTTAATCATAAAATACTGGAGCAAATTAGGTTTCACTGTTCTTTACCTTTTAGCCTGAAATGAAACCTACCATTCTTAATTATATGAAATGCACTCAACAAATTGTAGATAATAGAATAACAGAAAGAACTACAGTGCCTTTCTTGATCTCGGGATGTTCCAGTGCATTCTACAGCCAATGAAGTACTTTTGAAAAGTAATCACTGTCGTAATATAGGAGATGCGGCTGCCAATTTGTGTACAATAAGGTCACATAAACAGCAATGAGATAACAACCAGATTATCTATTTGAATGATGTTGGTTGAAGAACAAATATTGTCCAGGACACTGAGGAGAACTCCCCTGTCCTTCTTTAAATAGTATCACCAGGTGTTTTATATCCACCTGAGAGGCCTTGGTTTAATATCTCAACTGAAAGATGGCACCCTCTGACAGTACAGCACTCCCTCAGTACTGCACTGAACTGTCAGCCATGTTTATGTCACCATGCTCCTGCAGGGGGTGGGGGTGGAGGTGGGGGGGCAGGTGCCATCATATTTTCATTCAGCTCAAATTACCGGAGACACTCACATAAAAGCTAAGAAGAATTGTGGGGCCAAATTTTCTGAGGAGTGGCATCACCATCGGATCACCATTCTGCTCCAATTTTTGTATGTTTAAGATGGAGCACCGCATTTTTGGTCTGGACTTCTGAACTGGGCCTCTTCAGAAATACGGAGAGTACCTGTTCTGGGAGCCCTTGTTCATAGGGCAGGATTGTCTGGGGAAGCCATGAAACACCTCGTTTCATGGCACTAGCTGCCTTATTTTGATAAAGTTTTCGTTCACTAACACAGTGAAAAGCTTTGGGACATTTAAACAGCTTTCAGTGTGCTAGTGAATGAGTGTGAGTGAAGTAAGTGGGTATGTGGGTAGGGTGACAGGGTGGGAGGGTCGTAGGGTGGCAGTGTGATAGCTGGCAGGGAGGGTAGGGTGGCAGGATGGGTAGGGTGTCAGGTGGGGTCAGGTTGGGTCGGGGGGAGTTGGAGGTTCAGGGTGGCGCAGAGGGTCGGGGGAGTCAATAGGGTTGGAGGAGTCGGAGTGTTGGGGAGGGGAGTTGGAGGGTCGGGTGAGTTAGAGTCAGGGGGTAGTCAGGGAGCTGAGTGGGGAATCAGGGGGATCAGTTGTATAGTTACCCGGGAGTTTGGCTTGATGGGTCAGAACTTCTGTGCAGTGGCAATCACAGTTGGATTACCACTGCCCTCCTTTTTGCTTAGTTGGGAGCTGGACGTTTCTCACCTGACCTTCTGACTTGGGCCGGGTGAGAATAGTGTAGTGCAGCAGGTTCCTGAGGTCTTCTTCTGAGTGCAGCAGAGTCAGACGAAAGGAAGCCATGCCCCCTTTTTACAGTACTAGCTTCCATAAATTGGGTAAGTTTAAAGGCCCCATCACTTTGAGAAGCCAGGGAGGAGCTAAATGTATAAGTGGGTAGAATGGGTGGAGGAGGGGCATCGGGTGGTCACAGAGGGAGGTTGGGTGGTCAGTGGGGGATCGGGTGGTCAGTGGGGGATTGGGCGGTCAGTGGGGGATTGGACGATCAGTGGGGTGTTTGGGGGTAGAGAGGTGATCAGAGAGGTAGTTGGGGAAATCGAGAGGATAGTCGGGGGTGTTGGGGGTTAGTCGGGTGATCAGGGTCGTGGGGATGGGAGGGTAGTCGGGGGGGCGGGGGTGGGTTCCACTGGGGAGGGGGTTGGAGGGTGCCAGTGCTATAGTTACCCAGGTGTTGGAAGTGGTTTTAATTCTTCTAACTTCTACTGGGTAACTATTCTGGTAAGAGAGTTGGAACCATCTGAAGTCTCCGATTTAAATCAGAGTATCGGATGATCCCCAGTGCAGGGTAATTGCTCATCAGAACTTTGAACTACCCAACAATTCCTGTGCAGTCCTTGTGTGGGGATTTCCAGGGGTTCCCCAGCACTTCTGGCACAGCTCTGGGATATGACCCCACCACTGCAAACCCCCCCCCCACCACCCCCCCCACCACCCCCCCCACCCCACCCCGGAGACCTTCTATGTCTAACATTTCCTGGGTAACTATCCAGGTCAGTGAGTTGGAACCCTCTGAAGTCTTTGACTCTAACTCAGTGTTGGAGACTTTTACAGAGGGTTCTGGAGGCAGGGGAATTGCCTATTTGAAGTTGAAACTTCCCAGGTAATTCCCACAGAGTCATTCCATTGGGACTTCCAAGGGGTCCTGTTGAGCATCCTCCAAGGTCCATCTCGTCTCTAACCATCTGGAAACCAGAAGATCTGAGCCATGGTGTTATATTTCTTGGGTTACACAATAAAAGAGAAGGTGCTGTGTTCTGTACAGAGGGACCTTGGAGTGTATGTTCACAGATTCTTCAAATTCGAAGGGCAGGTCAATAAGGTGACTAAGAGGCATATGGCATGCTTTCCTTCATTGCTGAGGCATAGAATATAAGAGCAGGGAGGTGCTAGAACTGTGTACAACACTGGTTAGACCATTACTGGAATACTGTGTACAGTTCTGGTCACCATATTAGAAGAAAGATGTGATTACACTAGAGAGAGTTCAGAGGGGATTTATGAGGATGTTGCCGGGGCTGGAAAATTTTAGCTAGGATTGAATTGGCTGAGGTTGTTTTTCTTGGAACAGGCTAATTGAGGTATATAAAAAAGATGAGGAGCTTAGATAGAGTAAATGGGGACAACCTATTTACCTGAGCAGAGGGGTCAAAACCAAGGGAAATGGATTTAAAGTAATTGGTAAAAGGATAAGATGGTAGGGGCCTGAAACTCACTGATTAAAAGAATGGCACAGGCAGAAACTCTCATCACATTTAAAAAGCACTTGGGCATTTACTTGAAGAGGTGTGACCCGCAGGGCTACTGGCCGAGTGTAGGAAGGTGGGATTAATCTAGGCAACCTTTGTCAACCGGTATGGTCACAATGGCTGAATAGCTCCCTCCTGCATCATAAATTTTCTATGATTCTATTATCTTTGTTTTCAATCTGCTCAAAGTGGTTATTAGGATATGTAGCTAAAATATCAGAATTGTTTTTAGAGACCCATTTTTATTTGTAGCTTTGGAATGTGATGTCCTAATTTATATCCTTCTTTATATCCTAATTCGGATTTCATTGAATGTTAGGCTACCTCCTGTGATTCACAGCATACAGCAGGAGCTCATATTAAAATTAACCATGAATAAGGAAATGTTAGGAGCTCTGTTAAAATTTCTGCCCAACAAAACTATTGCCTTTAATTTACTTTTCCCTCCTTTAAAGGTAGCTTTGTAGCCAGTAGAAGGTTCAGAAGATTGACATGGTGTTATGAAGATGTGTTTTATGTGAATTAATGATTTTAATCCATCAGCTGGAAACCTGAACTTTTAAAAACAGGCCTTTTAAAAACACAGAGACTAAAGTGACTTGGGGCAGAATTTTCCGTTCGGCGAGCAGGGCGGGGCCCACTCGCCGACGCGTAAAATGACGCGCGGTGACGTCAGGCATGCGTCCCGATGTCATTGCACGTCATTTAGATTTTCAGTTTGGCGGGGGCGCAGCCAACTCGGCTGCACGCCCACCAAACTGTCAATGGTCTATTAAGGCCATTTAAATAGTAATTCATTCAATTAGCTGAGCTGCCCACTCAACCTTAAGGTTGGTGGGCAGGCGAAGAGCCCAGGCGGCTTTTGCATTTTTCACGAAACCTCATTCACGGGCGGGATGAGGTTTCATGAAGTGTTTTAAAAGCCAATAAAAATTTTAAAAATAATTCTTTCACATGTCCCAGCTCATGTGACAGTGTCACATGAGGGGACATGTTTTAAAAGTTTTTATTTCCCTTTTTTAAAATTTACACATGTCAAACCGATCTCCCTGAGGTACCTCCGTGCCTCAGGGAGGTCTCTGTGCTCTTTCGCACGCATGCGTGAAAGGGTGCAGGGAATGACACAGGGAATCCCCCCCGCCCACACAGGGAGCGATCAGCGCTTCTGGGTGAGTGTAACGCTGAGCGGGCCTTAATTGGCCGCCCATGTAAAATGACGGTGCGTCCCCGATTGGGGGTGCTGATCGGGCTCGTTCCTGCCCCTGCCCACCCCGCGCACACACCCCCGACGAAGGGAAAATTCTGCCCACGGACTCACAGCCCAAGATGGCTAACCCCAATTTGCATTATTATATAATACACATTCCAATTCATTGGAATGGAGTCAATCTATCTGCAAAACTCATTAAATACAATGGCTGAAATTTTATGGCCCCCTCGAGGTGGGGATGAGGCCGTAAAATGTGGTGATACATTCTAAATTCCATTGACTTTAGCAGGACCATAAAATTCTGCTGCCGTAAAATTCCGCCCAATGACTTCAGGGGGATGCGAAGGACGCATTTCTCCTGTATCATTAGCAAGGCATCTAAGGTATTCAACTGTTGGAGACAGGCCAATAAGATTAGTCACTTGGGCAATGGGTTCCTGGCTAAGTTAATTTCCAGACATGACCTAATCAAGTACCTTTGTAATACACAGACAATGGCTTTCATTTGAATCCCACTGGCAGTTGAGAAGGAAGATCACTTGACAAGCCAAACTTTTGTATGTTTTAAGCACATGTTTTCTCAGAAGAACTGAAGATAAGCAGCTTAGGGAGAAGACCTAAGTCGGATCCCTCCTGCCTCCTTTTCCCTCTAACCCTGCTTGTTAAGCTTCAAGCCCTGTTTGCTGACTGTTGCAGACAGAGATTTCTTAAAAGAATTCAATCCAGCTCTACTGTCTCCCAAAGAACAACTAACTCAGTTATCTACATCATTAAATTGGAAGAATTGAGACCATCGGATTCAGCCTGAAGCCAGCCGAGTCACCAAACTACATATACTCTTCTATTTTTTTTAATGGACTCCAATTCAGCCATCCTATTCTTTCCCACTCTATAATCTACACTTGTGTGTGTGTGTGTGAACTTCAAGTGTGTGTGTGGATGCAAAAGTCTGTGTGTAATTTATTATTTTACTTAAACCGGTTTAAGTATGATAAAGCTAATCTCTTCCTTTGTTAAACTCAAGAAAACCTGTTCCATTGGTTCTTTTATGATCACAGATCGTAAATAGTTAATTACTCACTGAAGTGGCAAGTATATGTTTTTGAAACAAAAAACCTGTTGCAATCAAATGAGAAGAGGGAAAAGACGAGAACCATTTGACCCCTCCTCATCTGGTTGTAACACATGGTCACAGGGTCCTTCAAAATCAACAAGTCATTAGTGGCCCATCCAACCCTGTAATACCTGGACAGGTAAATTTACTGTAACGGTTATCCTGTCCAGTAGATTGTTCTTGCGTGGTTCCAGACCTGAATAATTTGTACCTTGGGATGGCTCACCCTACTTTGTGCCTCATCACCAAAGATACATGAAATCTACTGTAAACTTAATTTTTATCCCAAACCCTACTGTGAGTGTGGGCCCTACCGAGATCCTTTGATTTCTGGTCTTGGTGGGCAGCTTGTACCGGTGTCTTGGATTTCAACGTTACTTTTGTCAATTCATCAGATCTACCTGAGGGTTTCTCTTGTTTTGCATGTCATATTTTGACCAGTAACCTTTCAAAAGCTCAGCTGTTCCTATTCCACTGGCATCATTATATGGAAAATGGTCTGCCTGAGAGCCAATCATTGGGTTTATTCACTAGCCCTATCCTAACTGGTTGCTTAGACCTCTTTGTAGATAAAAATGAAGAGGTACCTCAAAAAAGCTGTCTATCCTGGAGCTTCTTGTATTAATACTCTTTCAGCATTAGCGAGTTGCATAGAGTGTAATTGCCTGAGTTGTTCACAGTAAAAATAAGGCCTTTGACAAGTATAATCGTATTGCAAGAATTAATCATATTTAATGTATCTTGGAATATTTTAACAGGTTATTATAACATATTCTTGGCATTTATGATTCAAATATAATAATTTCAAATTTGTTTTTTGCATTTTAACTTCATAACTACGTGGCAGTCAATAAACATTGCACTATGAGACAGCAACAGAAAGTATAAAGCATTTTACAGTTTGGACATAGACAAATAATTAACCTTTAATAACAACTTGAAACTTGAAACACCATAAATGTACCAGCAACCTTTGCAGGGCTATATTAGAACCAGGCCTTACCATTTCCTCACAAACTAATGCAAGCCATACAATATCACTGTTCAAACAGTTGTTGTTTCCATGATGCACAGGTCTTTCACATTGTGTTTCCTTAGGGTTAAGAAACACTTTTCACCACTACAGAGAGTGAAATGATACACGAGATTTTAGTGGCTACGTTAGAATGATGTACTTTATAGAATGTTGCCATATAGAAAAAGATGTACAAACAGGCTAGAGATTTAAATAGATATAGTAGATACAGAAAAATGGCAACTGGAGAATTTATAGATTCACAATAATTTACAATAAAATAGGGTTCTGAAGACTTAAAAATGTTAACTATGGCCAGGATTTTGCCCTCATCGGGCAGGCTCGGCGGGGGCGAGCGGGAGCAGCCGGGAAGACAGCTGCTGCCCACAATTGGGCTGCGATTGTGATTTCATGCTTGCGGGCTAATTAAGGCCCACCCAGCGTGAAAACCGTACTGCAGCGCTTGCGCTGCCAGTGTGAGGATGGAGTGGGGGGCGTGGGGGAGGAGGGCGAGTAGGGAACTTTGTGTACGCGCGCAGGAAAAGCTCCCTGAGGCACAGAGCTGCCTCAGGGAGCTGAAGATTTTAAAAATTAAAAGTAAAGAAGTTTAAAATGTTGCAAAAAACTGTTTTGGATTGGGCGAGAGTGGATTTTAGTAAAATAAGGCAGGATCTCGCCAAGGTAGACTGGGAACAGCTGCTTGTGGGGAAATCTACAGAAGAGCAGTGTGGGGCGTTCAAAAAGGAAAAGGGGAGGGTACAGGCTCAACATGTCCCCTCTAGGGTGATAGGAAGGAGTAACAAGCCTGGAGAACCATGGATGACCAGAGATATTCAGGATACGATAAGAAGGAAAAGAGATGCTTTTAACCGGTACAAGGGAAGCAAATCAGCGGAGGCATTAGTGGAGTACAGAAAATGCAGGGTGGAGCTTATGAAAGCAATTAGGAGAGCAAAGAGGGGATATGAGAAAGCTCTGGCTGGTAAAAGTAAAAGTAGGGAAAATCCCAAGATATTCTATAGGTATATCAATGGGAAGAGGGTAATCAGGGAAAGAGTTGGGCCCATTAGGGACCAAGGGGGCAATCTATGGGTGGAACCAGAGGACATCGCTAGAGTGCTGAATGAATACTTCACATCCATCTTCACCCAAGAGAATGAGGATGAAGGTATGGAACTTGGGGAGAGAGACTGCGAGGTTCTTGAGCAAATTGATATAGGGAGTGACAAGGTATTGGAGGTGTTGGCAGGCTTAAAAGTGGACAAATCTCCAGGTCCAGATGATTTGTGTCCCAGACTGCTGAGGGAGGCAAGGGAGGAGATCACAGGGGCTCTGACCCAAATTTTTAATTCCTCTCTAGCCACGTGGGAGGTGCCAGAGGACTGGAGAACAGCTAATGTGGTTCCACTATTTCAGAAGGGTTGTAGAGATAAGCCAGGGAACTACAGACCAGTGAGTCTCACGTCAGTAGTAGGGAAACTATTGGAGAAAATTCTGAAGGAGAGAATCTATCTCCACTTGGAGAGGCAAGGTTTGATCAGGGATAGTCAGCATGGTGTTGTCAGAGGGAGGTCATGCCTAACAAATTTGATTGAATTTTTTGAGGAGGTGACCAGGTGTGTAGATGAGGATAGTGTAGTTGATGTAGTTTATATGGATTTCAGCAAAGCCTTTGACAAGGTCCCACATGGGAGACTTATAAAGAAGACAAATGCACATGGGATACAGGTTAATTTGATAAGGTGGATTCAAAATTGGCTTAGTTGCAGGAGACAGAGGGTGATGACAGAAGGCTGGTTTAGTGACTGGAAGCCCGTGTCCAGTGGGGTACCACAGGGATCTGTGCTGGGTCCCCTATTATTCAAGATTTATATAAACGACGTAGATGACTATGTTGGGGGTAGGATTAGTAAGTTTGCGGATGACATAAAGATTGGCCGGATGGTTAACAGTGAGGTTGAGTGTCTTGGGCTATAGGAAGATATAGACGGGATGGTCAAATGGGCAGATAAGTGGCAGATAGAATTTAACCCTGAAAAGTGTGAGGTGATACATTTTGGAAGGAGTAATTTGACAAGGAAGAATTCAAAGAACGGCATGACACTTGGAAGTTCTGAGGGACAAAGGGACCTTGGCATGTGTGTCCATAGATCTCTGAAGGTGGAGGGGCATGTTAGTATGGTGGTGAAAAAGGCATTTGGGACACTTGCCTTTATCAATCGAGGCATAGATTACAAAAGTAGGGAGGTCATGTTGCAGTTGTATAGAACCTTGGTGAGGCCACAGCTGGAGTACTATGTGCAGTTCTGGTCGCCACATTATAGGAAGGATGTGATTGCACTGGAGGGGGTGCAGAGGAGACTCACCAGGATGTTGCCTGGGATGAAACATTTAAGTTATGAAGAGAGGTTGGATAGGCTTGGGTTGTTTTCGTTGGAGCAGAGAAGACTGAGGGATGACCTGATCGAGGTGTACAAGATTATGAGGGGCATGGACAGGGTGGATAGGGAGCAGCTGTTCCCCTTAGTTGAAGGGTCAGTCACGAGGGGACATAAGTTCAAGGTGAGGGGCAGGAGGTTTAGGGGGGATGCGAGGAAAACCTTTTTTTCCCAGAGGGTGGTGATGGTCTGGAATGCACTGCCTGGGAGGGTGGTGGAGGCAGGCTGCCTCACATCCTTTAAAAAGTACCTGGATGAGCACTTGGCACGTTATAAAATCCAAGGCTATGGACCAAGTGCTGGTAAATGGGATTAGGTAGGTAGGTCAGGTGTTTCTCACGTGTCGGTGTTGACCCGATGGGCCGAAGGGCCTCTTCTGCACTGTGTGATTCTGTGATTCTGTGAAAATGTTAAAAAAACATGTTCCCTCATGTGACTCTGTCACATGAACAGGAACATGTTATTAATGAAGTTTAAACGTTTTTATTTAATTTTTATTTGCTGTTGGAAACCTCATCCTACCGGAGTGGGTGAGGTTTTCTAAAAAATCCAAAAGCCGCTTGGCCCTTTTGCCTGCCCGCCAACCATAAGGTTGGACGGGCAACAAAAAATTGAACTTAGTTATTACTTTTATGGCCTTAATAGAACTTTCAATTGTCAGCGGGCGCGCTGCCAACTCCTGCTGGCCGAAATATCGCGTGAGTGCGTAATGACATCAGGACGCTCGCCTGATGTCATCGCGAGTCATTTTACGCTTATTCGGGTCAGACGTGTGCCTGCCCGACAAATGAAAAATTCTGGCCTATTGTTCTCTCTCCACAGATGCTGGCAGACCTGCTGAACTTTTCCAGCACTTTCTGTTTTTATTTCAGATCTCCAGCTTCTGCTGTATTTTGCTTTTATTATAGATTTGCAGTTTGTTTGATGAAACATCTATCTATCTTCCAAATGTGAGTGTTATTTAATGCTACTTCAGCTGAGAAAAATATAATTATCATGCTTGTTCTAAATCAATATGGTTCAATGAGAGTTATTTTGCTTTATGTGAATATTCATTGTTTTATCAGATAAACTGAATTTTAACAGAAGCCATCACATTATTTATTGGTAACACCACATGTTGAATCAATGACAAACTCTTATGCAGCACTACAGTGACCTGCTAAGCAGGATTATTCATTTATTTATACTGTAATCTCTCCAGTCTGAAAATCTTTTGTTCGGAAGCAACAGTTGTCCAGAAATGTGCAGACTCAAGTGACCTATGGCATCATTTTAATATAGTACTTTGGGAGCGGAAACATGGAAGGTACAGTATCTGGATAAGTAAAGCAATTTTTATTACTGCTTTATAATGTTTTATCACAATTTTACGCTCTAGGTAAATATTTTTATTGTGAATCAAATATATTTATCTTCTAATGTTCATTAACATAGCATAAAAGACAAGAAATCAGGAGCTTAAAATAACTGCAGTAAGGTAGTATCGAAGATTTATTCAAAAACTTGTTTCCCATAATCAGCATAATCTGGTGATTGAAATTTTGGATGATAGCTTGAGTTTCACAATTACTTAGCCAAAGGGTATACATTCCTCTCTGTCAAGAATGGCACAGCATTCTGAACAAGCCACGCTGAATTTAGCTTTCCCATATTTTAGCTAGCTTAGTATAATTACTCAATACAATATTTATAAACTACCTTTCTGGCTGTGGTAATTAAAGGGGTATTGTATTTCCAATGGAGGGCCAGAAATTGATGCAACTAAATTCTTTCAGAGTGAATTGATTGTGCTGTGATGGGAATGGATCACGTCACCTGGATCACATTTGTGAACTCTTGTCATTTATTTGCAGGATTGCATTGCAATTGGCTGCATCCATTAGTCCTCAATGGTTTCCCTCTAGCTTTACAGTTGCCAACAAGAAGCCAGTTACTTTTTTGTTACAAGCAAATGTCATGATAATGCATTGTGTTTGCCTGGTAATAGCCACCTTTGTAATATTTTTCCCTGTTTCTGTGATGTTCTAAACAATGTAGTGACCAATAATAATGACCTAATGTGAGGTGGAGGGGGGTGGTTTCAGAGTTGTTATCAGCAATCCCATTAGTTGTGGCTGCTCCATGCTTGGGGCAGTGTGTGGGACCTGCACTGTATGAATACTCAGTGTCTCTGAACGAAAATTGTATTGGTGTTCTTTAAGTCACAAGATGCCAAGTTAGGTTCCCCAGGTAGGCTCTCATCTGTTTCCAGTGGGCATGATGACCACCTACATTGAGGTCAGCTCAGAAAGTGTAGGCTCAGAACTTGGGCAGGAATATGGCTACAGCGCCATTTCAACTGTAAAAAGAGCTGGTAAAAAGGCCAAAATCCTCAACCATGGAATAAAGGACAAATATCTTGTTTATTTACCACCTGTCATGATTTTATGACATGCTAAAACATCTTAATGAAGTACTTTTGAACTACAGTCACTGTTATAACATAAGAAGCACAGTCCCACTTATGTCCCACAAACAGCAACATGATAATAATCAGATAATATGCTTTTCAGTGTGTTGGTTGGGGGATAAATTGACCCGGACACCAGGAATTACTTCCCTGCTCACCTTCAAAATAATGCCACTGGGTCTTTTATGTCCACCTGAGAGGGCAGAGGTGGCTTTGGTTTAACGTTTCATCGAAAAGATGACAGTTTTGACAGTGCAGTACTCCCTCTGTACTGCACTAGATGGTCAACCTAGATTTTGTGCTGTTTCTCTGAGGAGGGATATGAACACATGCTCTTTTGCCTTGGAGTTGAGAATCATACCAACTGACCCTCCCCGGCTGACATAAGGGTAGAAGAAGTTCTCTCTCTCTCTCTCTTCAGGTACCATGCCTTAACAGGGCACTGGTGACCATGGACTTCCATATAATCTTGCTCTAGAGGTTTGGATAATATTAATTGGTGGCACATTCAGCCAATTTTCAGGGCTTTTTAATAAGGTCACTCTTTGTCTATCTCAATCTGTTTTAACATCAATCTTTCCGATCAGCATCAGGATTTCTATATCACAAGTTCTTATTACATGCCCAAGAAATGCCAATTGCCTGTTCCCGATCTTAAGCAGAGTTCTTTAGGTCTTAGATTTTGCTAGCACCTCTTCATTGGTAGTGTGACTTATGCAAGTTATCTTCATTTGTTTTATTTATTAATGGGATGTGGTTGTTTTTGGCTAGGCCAGCATTTATTACCCATCCCTAATGGTTCTTGAAAAAGTGGTGGTTAGCTGCCTTCTTGAACAACTGAAGTCCCTGTGGTGTAGATACACCCACAGTGCTGTTACGGAGGTGGTTCCAGGATTTGACCCAGTGACAGTGAAGGAACGGTGCTATATTTCCAAGTCGGGATTCTGTGTGGCTTGGAGGGGAACTTCCAGGTGGTGGTGTTTCCATGCATCTGCTGCCCTTGTCCTTCTAGGTTGTAGGGGTTGCAGATTTGGAAGGTGCGGTCAAAGGAGCCTTGGTGAGTCGCTGCAGTGTATCTTGTAGACTGTACACACATTTGCCACTGTGCGTCGGAGGTGGAGGCAGTGAATGTTTAAGGTGGTGGATGGGCTGCCAATCAAGCGGGCTGCCATGTCCTGGATGGTGAGGAGCTTCTTGAGTGTTGTTGGAGCTGCACTCATCCATGCAAGTGGAGAGTATTGCACCACATTCCAGACTTGTGCCTTGTAGATGGTGGACAGGCTTTGGGGAGTCAAGAGGTGATTACCCCCTGCAGAATTCCTAGCCTCTGACCTGCTCTTGTAGCCACAGTATTTATATGGCTAGTCCAGTTCAGTTTCTGCTCAATGGTAACCCCAGGGTATTGATTGTGGGAAATTCAGCGATGGTAATGCCATTGAATGTCATGGGGACATGTTTAGATTCACTCTTATTGGAGATGGTCATTGCTTGGCACTTGTGTGGCACAAATGTTACTTGGCATTTATCAGCCCAAGCCTGAATATTGTCCAGGTCTTGTTGCATTTGGACATGGACTGCTTCAGTATCTGAGGGGTTGTGAATGGTGCTGAACATTGTGCAATCATCAGAGGACATCCCCACTTCTGACCTTATAATGGAAGGAAGGAAATTGATGAAGCAGCTGAAGATGGTTGGGCCTAGGGTACTACACTGAGGAACTCCTGCAGTGATGTCCCGGGACAGAAATCATTGACTTCCAACAACAACAACCATCTTCCTTTGTGCTAGGTATGACTCCAACCATTGCAGAGCTTTCCCCATGATTCCTATTGACTTTCGTTTTGCCAGAGCTCCTTGATGCCACACTTGGTCAAATGCGGCCTTGATGCCAAGGGCAGTCACTCTCACCTCACCTCAGGAATTCAGCTCTTTTGTCCATGTTTGGATCAAGGCTGTAATGAGGTCAGGAGCTGAGTGGCTCTGATGGAACCCAAACTGAGCACCAGTGAACACGTTATTCCTGAGTAGGAGCTGCTTGAAATCACTGTTGATGGCACATTCCATTATTTTACTGATGATAGAGAGTAGACTGATGGGGTGGTAATTAGCCAGGTTGGATTCACCCTTCATTTTTTTGTGTACAGGACAGACACGGGCAATTTTCCACATAGCTGGGTAGATGCCAGTGTTATAGCTGTACTGGAACAGCTTGACTGGGGCGTGGCTGGTACTGGAGCACAGGTCTTCAGTACCATTGCCAGAACGTTGTCAGGGCCCATAGCTTTTGCAGTATCCAGTGACTTCAGCTGATTCTTGATATCATGTGGAATGAATTGAATTGGCTGAAGACTGGCATCTGTGATGATGGGGACCTCCGGAGGAGACCAAGTGGGATCACCAGGTGGGACCTCTGACTGAAGATGGTTGCAAATGCTTCAGCCTTTTCTTTTGCACTGATGCCCTGGGCTCCCCCATCATTGAGGATGAGGATATTTGCGGATCCTCTTCCTCCAGTGAGTTGTTTAATTGTCCACTGCCATTCACAACTGGATCTGGCAGGACTGCAGAGCTTAGATTTGATCTGTTGGTTGTGGGATTACTTAGCTGTGTTTATCACATGCTTCTTCCAATGTTTGGCATGAAGGTAGTCCTGTGTTGTAGCTTCACCAGGTTGACACTTCATTTGTAGGTATGTCTGCCTCTCGTGTGCCCTCCTGCACTCTTCATTGAACCTGCATTGATCCCCTGGCTTGGTGGTAATGGTATAGTGGGGGGACATGCCGGGCCATGAGGTTACAGATTGTGGTTGAGTACAATTCTGCTGCTGATGATGGTCCACAGTGCCTCAGGATGCCCAGCCTTGAGTTGCTAGATCTGTTTGAAATCTATCCAATTTAGCACGGTGGTTGTGCCACACAACACAATGGATGGTTTCCTCAATGTGAAGACAGGACTTTGTCTCCAGAAGGACTGTACAGTGATCATTCCTACTGATACTGTCATCCACAGATGCATCCACAACAAGTAGATTGGTGAGGACGAGGACAAGTAGGTTTTTCCCTCTTGTAGGTTTGCTCATCACCTACCGCAGACCCAGTCTAGCAATTATGTCCTTTAGGACTTGGCCAGCTCGATCGGTAGTGGTGCTACCGAGACACTCTTGATGATGGACATTGAAGTCCCCCACCCAGAATACATTCTGTGCCCTTACCAGCCTCAGTGCTTCTTCCAATTGATGTTCAACATGGAGGAGTACTGGTTCATCAGCTGAGGGAGGTGGCAGTACTTGATAATCAGCAGGAGGTTTCCTTGCCCATGTTTGACCTGATGACATGAGACTTCATGTGGTCTGGAGACAATGTTGAGGATTCCCAGGGCAACTCCCTCCCAAATGCATACCACTGCTCCACGACCTCTGGTGGGTCTGTCCTGCTGGTGGGAAAGGTGATGGTGGTGCATGGGTCATTATCTGTAAGGCCTGATTCCTTGATTATGACTAATCAGACTGTTGCTTGACTAGTCTGTGAGACAGCTCTCCCAATTTTGGCAGAAGCTCCCAGATGTTAGTAAGGAGGACTTTAGAATGGTGACAGGGCTGGGTTTGCTGTTCTCTTTTCCAGTGCTTAGGTTGAGGCCGGGTGTCTGTCCAGTTTCATTCCTTTTTTTAGACTTCATAGCAGTTTTACAAAACTGAGTGGCTTGCTAGGCCATTTCAGAGGACATTTAAGAGTCAACCATACGTTGCTGTGGGCCTGTAGCCAGACCAGGTAAGGTATTATTCACCTCGAGAAATGGTTCATTATTAAATACATTCCACTTCCACAATCATTATCCAACAATTATGAAATATCTGAGCAAAATTATGAAGTGTCATACCAACGTAAAGTTGGAATTCACGCTGTCACTCTGCATTAAATGACATTTGTTGCCTCATCCTTCATTGAACTAGATTATAAATATAGTCTTTTGGAAATAATGCTAACTGGTGATTTATAGAAAGTTGCACTTGATTGACTGATGCTAATAATCAGATTAATTGACCGCAAACAGTAAAAATATCAGCACTAAGAACATTCATTTCCATTTCAGTGGTGTTAGCACAAATTCTGCTACTAAGTTACCAGAGTACTGCCAAAGCTTAGAGTCCCAATTTTCTTTATGGCATTGAGCCAATTGCAAAGAATGCTTACACTTAATTTAAACCTACATCTGGCTTTCACTACCCTTCTCCAGCTCTATTTTGTCAATTTACTTGGGCTATTAGGATGCCACATAATGTGTCTTGAAATCTATAAACATTTTTGACGATAAAGCCATTTAATGCTTTCCGTCAGAGGTGACAGAATTCTGTCTAGAATATTCAGTTTGTTTCCAGCTGCTCTTCTCGAATGAAGACTTGTGATGAGTTTAAGATAGAATGATCAGGTTCTATCTGAGTGATACAATGGAGCAAATCTTGTTTGAATAATAACACCAAGTTAACAATACACATGATTAGTAATATGCAAATTTACCTGCAAATTCTTGGATTAGCCATAAATTGCAACTCTCCAGAACTTGGACAATTTATTTTGCTTCACACAAATGGCATCTTATCCCTATCTTTCCCATTTTTTTGAAGAACTTGCTCAATTTTCACATATCCCCTCTTTTTCTTTTCCTTTCTGGACTTGATTTGACTCTAATTCACCCTCATTCTCCTTCATTCTTCTGTTTCTTTCTCAATTCTTAAATCCCATTAAGGATAATGCTGGTTCCGATGTTCACTAAATTCCCAGATGCTGCATTGCTCTCGCTGTGGCCTTTTAACATGCGCTTCCAGCACGTTATAGTGCTAAAAGATTTCAAGTGGATGGGTGCAGGAAAATTTCTAATTTATGTGGTACACCACAAGGTATTCCTCTCTAGCAAGATTACATCCAATGTGAGTTGTATGAGCCTCACCATATCTCCGTACTAATGGTATTTGAATGAGTAGGAAAAAATGGCAAGTGCGATGCAATTCATGTTTTACCATTAACATGCCAGTAAAGTATATAAGACAGGCAGGAAAATAAATCTGTGTCCAAGCAACATGTGTGTATCATGTATGTATCACCAGCTCCTCAATACCCAAAAAATAGACTTGATAGAGTTAACTTGATAAGGCTGCAAATAAAACTTGCATTGCTAAATAAATTATTGTCACATTTCAAGTGTGACTCTCTCATTTTGATAACTTTTCTTTTAGAGTTGTTTTTTGTAAAATAAACAGAGTTCTCCATATTGAATTAACTTTCCAATCTCCCTTTCTCTAACTATTCACGAGATCTCTTGGGAATGCTATTCTCTTGATGCTTCCGTTCAAATGAAGTAGCTTCAGATTGAAATTTGACATATGCTTCCACAATGTTGCTCACTGATTCACATGCATGACCATTGAATTTCAAATGGCATTCCAGTATCCATGATAACACATGGAACTATTTAGTTTAATATTAAAAAATAGCATTTTTTGGGTCATTGTAATATAAATCACAATGAATCAAGCTTTATTTATATTGAAGTAAAATCAGAAAGTGCTGGAAATGCTCAGCAGGCCGTGCAGATCCTGTGCAGAGAGAAATAGAATAAATGGCACTAATATTGATAGAGATGGGTTGTGTTGGCAGAAGGAGTGGAGTTTCAGATGGGAAATCCAGAAGCTTCCACGCACGCTATGGAGGTCGAATTCCTCAGATCCAACTGTTCTCCTTTAGAGGTTCTGCATCTAGAAGTTAGCCTGGTTAACAGGTGTGGCTTCCAATCCGACAGGGAGGACTCCTGAACAAGCTTTAGGGGCAGTCAGGGAGTCTGCAGCCACTACTGTGTAGAGTTGGGGGCTATCTGGCCACTGATGTGGGTCGGTGGGGAGAGGTCCAATCCATGACCCTGGGAGGGTAGATGTCTTAACCCCAATACCAGGGAGATCTGGGGCTGAATTTTTGGGTCCTGCAATGGGTGGGAATGGAGGCAGATGAGGCCCAAAGATTCTGGTGCCAGCTGGTGTGCTCATTTCTCCACACTATTCCAGGCACTATAGATTTTTCATAAGGGCACAAAGGCTGTCTGGGGCAGAAGAGGTGAAGGGAGGCAGATTATGGCTACCCCAGGGAATTATCTTGGCCCCATAAAAGGGTGAATGTTGCAGATGAGGAATTGGCCTTTGACAAGCAGGTGCCCTTGGCATTGCAGGAATGGTGAGGAGAATGGACAGTATGTGACCTGGCAGTGTGGTAGCATTGCGGCATTATAAAAGCAGGGAGCAAGGCTGCCAAGGGCAATTGAGTGGTCACCTGCCCACAAGAAAGTCTACAGCTGGCAATGCGGCACAACTCTCAGATTTTGGGTCCAGTGGTGATGAGAAACAACATCCTCCACAGGAAGGAAGGCAGTTGAGAGATACAAGAGGCAGGAAGGACTTGGAGGCCACACCCTCAGCATAGGATCTACCGAAGACAGAGCTACCTCTGATGACCGAGACCAGTGGCACAGGAGACTGTAACTCATCAGGCAGATGGTCAGATTAATCTGTGCCCTCATCACTGAAAACCTCACACCTCATACTATGGGTTACTATGCTCCATGGGTGGCTGTCAAAGTCACTGTGGCCTTGAATCTCTTCACTTAGGGCTCTTGCCAAGGATCAGTTGTGAACCTTGGCGGCATTTTGCAAATGGCTGCACACCAGTGCATCTCGCAAGTCACTGATATCCTATTTGCCAGAGCTGGACAGCACATTCATTCCCTGACAGATGTAGCCTCACAGGGACAGAGGGCAGTGGGTTTCACCACCATTGTTGGATTCTGCCATGAGAAGGGTATTATTGATTGCACCCTTGTGGCCAGCAAGACACCCAGTGACCATCCAATCAGATCGATCAACAGGAAGGGCTTCCACTCTCTTAATGTTCAGCTGGTCTGCGATCACAACATGTGTGCGCTCACTTTCCTGCCAGCTGCCATGTCTCCTTCATTCTTTGCCAATCCAGGCTGCCTCAGATCTTCACTCCAACTCCAAAGTCTGTGGATGGATTCTAGGGAACATGGGATTAAGAGTTGGTTACTAACCCTTCAACGAGGTCCCAAACAGAGACACAGAGTTACTACAACTAAAGGAATCTGCTCACTAGGGCAAGCATTGAGCAAGCCATCTGCTTCTGAAGATTCAGGTCCGATGCCTGGACTGGTCATGGCACCCGCCAAAACACCCCTCCAAGAGTTTGTCAATGTTGTGGTCTGCTGCACTCTCCATACCATGGCCCTCCAAAAGGGTGTGAACCTTACGGTTGGTCAGGCCCTGGAAGTATTCAGTCCATTGCATGAAAGAGAGGAGCAGGAGGTCAGAGAGGAAGTGGAAGAGGAGGCTGAGGGGGAGAATGCAGAACACCAAGTTTCTCTGGTTGCATATGGCATGGAAGTCTTGTCAGGATACCATGAATGTAAGGGATCATCTGAGTCAAGAATGTTTCAACTGAGCACCTCTGATGCAGGATGAAGGGCACAGTGTGAAGCTCACTCTGAGCTGCCTGTGTTAACACTTCCATTAAAGACTCAGTTTGGAATATATAAAGACTTACTGTTAATGAAGGAATCTCACTGTTGAGGAATCTTCAATCTCCTTTACCACATCTTAACTCTTTTTTTGTCTAGCTTTCAATAAAAGGGGTCCTACATTTATGCCTTCAAATGTTATTATTTACATGATGATCAGAAAGGAAAACAGCACACAGTTACAGCAAAAAAAACACTCCAGTGACACACACAGTGCGCTGCCTGGCCCAGTGGCCTCTGTGCTCAGCCACTCCTATGCAGTGCTCCCTTTATAACCTTGGATGAGGTTTCTGCTTGCAGCTGAGATGAATGTGGTTGTCTTCTTCATTACGAAGGTGCCCATGGGGGCACCTGTACCTGCGGGGACAGCCTCTGTCACTTTGTCCTGCTGAACAGTGGCTCCCACTATGGGTGGAGCCAAGGAGACTGAGGACAATAATGTTGCTGGCAGTATCATCCTCCTCGGTGACAACCTCAGCCCTTGGCTAGAGCTCCAATGGCTGGAAGGGAACACCAGCTGGGCTGTATCTGGCATTTCCTCCAAACATCTCTACACCTCATGCGCAACTGAGTGACGTGCATTCTGTGGACGTCCGTGCACAGTTTCTGCAAGCACTCCAAGTGCTGATTCATATGCCTCTATATGGTTTGGCCATTTTTTTCCATGCAGGAGCTCATGTGTTCATAGTCCTGAGCCAGGTTGGTGAACATGAACTAAAGTGGACTCCTCCATTCCCTGCCCATGACCCTGCACTACTTCAGGGAATTCTGACACATGGGAGCTTATCTCCTACTGCTAGATAGAAACTTCTGTCACTCCCGAGGCCCTGCATCTGTACTCAGCTGAGCAGGGATGTGACTGTCTTCCCAGCCCATAGCTGCTTCTGCCTCTGGCATCTCCTCCTGCCTACTTGTGCCAAGCTCCTCATCCAGTGCCGCCCTTTCTAAACGTGTGCGAGAACCCACCAAGGTGAGAATATCTGTGTTGGTGGAAGGTGTGCTTGTAAGGTGTCATGGTACTTCTTCAGGTCCTTGCGGGTCAATCTGGGCAGGAGGTGGAGAGGGAGAAATCTCCTAGGGGGGCATATCTGTATCTGTAGAAGACACAAAAAGAGATCATGACAGTTGGGCTTGGAGAGCAGAAGCCTCTACAGTGCTGAGGCTTCCCAATTAAATCAGTGTTCCGCATGCCATTGGACAGGCTGGACTGCAATGCACTCCCTTAATGAATGTATTACCCTCTGCAATCACCAATTCCAGCAAGATAACTCATTTTGCCAGAGCTGACTTCCTCCTAGCCCTGCCTCGTTGCATTGTTCTATCCTCCATGGGTGCTGTGAGCTGAATATAGGGTACTCCTCCACTTGTTTGTACCTTCTGTCGGGCATTCTCCACTATGGACAGAAGAGAGTGACATAAGCCACTGCTGTCCTCTCTGTCCAATGCCAGCTGCTCCAGTTTATTGCAAGATGCTTGTTTCAATGCTGGCAGGTCCTCAGCAGCACTATGGCTCTGAGCTATTCAGAGGGGCCAGGAAGAGGCCTGGACACACACCTCTCCCATATTTAGGAGAAGTCTGTGCCCTGAGACTCCTCAGGTGGTGTGTTGACTGGAGGCTGAATACACAGGGGCCTGTCCTGAGGTCTCCATACTAATTTGGGAGTTGTCTCATGAAACTTGAGGCTCACTTCTGTTTCTCCCCTTGGGGGGGTTTCAGGGGGAAGTTGGGGTTCGGGATCCGGGAACGAGAAAATCCTCAACAAAAACAAAAAATGCTGGAGAAACTCAGCAGGTCTAATAGCATTTGTGGAGAGAAATAAAACAGAGTTAACGTTTCGAGTCTGAGTCATAAGGACTCGAAACATTAACTCTGTTTTATTTCTCTCCACAGATGCTGTCAGACCTGCTGAGTTTCTCTAGCATTTTCTGTTTTTGTTTCAGATTTCCAACACCCGCAGTATTTTGCTTTTATCTTAATGAGAAAATCCTCCCCTGACTAGAAAATCCAGCCCCTGATCCTCCTAATCCCTGGAGTTTTTGTGTGGGGGATATCTATGAGGTGAGAATTTGGTGAGCTGGGAAGAGGCTCCTGCTCCCCATGTCCCACAAGGAGTGCTGTGAAGGTATTTATCTTCTCTGCAAAAATTGATGGAAAAACTCAGCAGGTCTGAAAGCGTCTGTGGAGAGAAAGACAGAGTTAACGTTTCGAGTCTGTACGACTCTTGTTCAGAACAGTTCTGAAGAAGAGTCATACCAACTTGAAACGTTAACTCTTGTCTTTCTCTCCACAGATGCTGTCAGACCTGCTGAGTTTTTCCAGCAAATTTTGTTTTTGTTTTTGTTTCAGCTTTTCAGCATCCGCAGGATTTTGCTTTTATCTTCTCTGCAAGTTTGTCCACACTTCCTTAAAGCTGATGGGTTTCCCCAGGCCTTGGAAACACTGCCGGCCAGGGTTAAAACCAGAAAGCAGGTTCAATCTGAAGCTGTCAATCTGATTAAAACATTTAAACCACGGACCCACCTCCTGGGAATAGATTGGATGCTCGCCCCCACTCCTGCCTCTCTTAAACCCAGAAGCGGGCGGATTGGAGGTGATTTGGGGTCGGCCTTGAGACTTCTAAAATTCTAACATTTTATCTGAACCCAGCCCAACCCATAATGGGGGCTAAAATTCACCTCAACATTTCTGATCGAGGCCTTTCATAAGTTCTTTGATGAAAGGTCATCAGCTGAAACATTGGGCTGGCCTTCACCACAGGCACCGAAGTCAGGACCAAATGGGAGTCCTGAGCCTGCAGTTGTTGGAGGTCTGTGCAGCGACGCAATCTTCCCAGAGGTGGCCTCCTCCTCATTCGCTGTCCTATTAAGAATGGGGGTTGGGGTCCCAGTGCTACCAGTTCAATTGGAGGGCTGGCAGTTCTGGAGACTTGGCAGCCCCGCCTGGGGAGGTGGGCACAGCTGAGGCAGTTTGGGGATTGTAAGAGCGCCTCAACATGCATGAAATTAAAAACTGATGAGGATCGAAGACAGTAAGGTCCCTCAGAGTGGGAGGGAAACCCCTCTGGTGGATTGGTTTGGGCTGAGAGAGTGGCCTTTCATGTTCATGGCCCTATCATTGGGACATTGAGCTTCTGACTCTGAAGACTCCCAGCCAGCTGCAGGGTGGCTGCCTCCAAAAAACTGGTAGCCAGTGCATGCAGCACGGCATCTTTCTGCCAGCAGCAAAATGCCAGAGAAACTGAAAAATTACCTAAAATTGGGGCCTTAATTGTCTTAATTGGCTGCCACCTCCATGTAGCAAGCAGCCAATCCAGTCCCCCTCCTGCCTCAGGAAACATCCCTGCAGCAGGAATGTGCCCGGGTGCTGTCCCAATGCCGAACCCCTTATTCTCCTGGCAACTCTACCTCCAATCCTTTTCTTCACTAAGCCAGGAAAATCCTGCCCATTAATTCTGTTTCCCTCTCTACAAATTATGCCTGAACTCCTGAGTAATTCCGGCATTTTCTGTTCTTATTTCAGAACTCCAACATCTGCCGCATTTTGCTTTCTCGTTTATATTCAGCCAGGATAAGAGGCAAGAATAGAGCAGGTGCCAGCTTGCCAGAGGGTAAGGTCAAACACGAGTTTTTCTGCAGAGGGCCATTAATAGAACCATAGACCCATTGAAAAATTATGGCACAGAAAGAGGCCCTTCAGCCCATCATGTCTCTGCCAGTTGAAAAAATTAGCCATCCATTCTAATCCCACCATCCAGCACCTGGTCAATAGCCTTGCAGGTTACAGCACTTCAGGTGCAGACCCAGGTACCTTTAAGTGAGTTGAGTGTGTCTGCCTCAACCACCAACCAGGGCAATGGATTCCAGCCACCAACACCCTTTGGGTGAAAACGTTTTTCCTAATATCATTTCTAATCATCCAAGCAATCACCTTAAATCTGCGCTCCCTGTTAATTGACCTTTCTGCTAGGCGAAACAAGTCTCTCCTGTCTACTCTTTCTAAGCCCCTCATAATCTTGTGCATCTCAATCAACTCGCCCCTCAGCCTTCTCTGTCCTAAGGAAAAGAACCCCAGCCTACCCAATCATTCCTCATAGCTTCAATTTTCAAACCCTGGCAACATTCTTGTAAATCTCCTCCGTGGTCTTTCCAGAGCAATGATGTCCTTCATGTAATGTCGTGATCAGAACTGTATGCAAAATGCCCCATTAATGGGCCATTAGCAATGCCTTCCTTGCTCTCCTCTGAGGTTAAAGGACCTGCAGCTGTTGGTAGATTTCAATGAAACCCTCCTCAGTAAAGCACAGACATCTCAAACATGCTGAAGTTCAGGTAGGAGGATTGCTTACTGAGCACCTCAGGCAGAAATGGTCTCCTGCTAAGAGCCCTCCTCCCCCTCCTCTTCCTCCCCCTTCTAGCAGCTCGTCCTACTCTACACGGTCTCTGTTCATTCTCCCAGGCGTGCTCAATTCTAAGATAAATAAAGATCAGGATTTTTTAGCTGCCTTGAAGTCAGTAAAAAGTGCTTCAGCATCTGCCATACCACTCCCTGTAGACTTTGCAACCTGAAACTACTATATAAAGCATGAAAACATGGGGCAGAATTTTCTGCCTGTCAGTGCAGGAGCAGGCGGGGGTGGGCGTGCGCCTACGATCGGGTGCGCTCTGCCATTTTACACGAATGGGCCAATTAAGGCCTGCCCAGTGTGAATCGCGGCTCCCGAGGACAGCGGGAGTGGGCGGGTGGCGGTGGGACTGCAATGACCACTGGGTCCAATGGCGACCCGGCGGCCTGTTTAAAAAAAGCTGCTGCAGCCTTGCAAAGGCTATGAATCATGGCCAGTGGAAGGGCTCCCCAGAGCGCTGCTGGTGAGCAGGCCAGGCAGGAGGGCAGGGCAGGGGGCCACTGTGCCCCTCGTTTTCTGATGATTGCCTCGTTGCCCTCCTCAAGGAGATGGCAGCTCGGCGGGAGGTGCTCGTACCCCAGCGGTGGGATTTTCCTCACCCGCCCGCCGCCGCGATCTTCCGGTCCCATCGCAAGTTAATGGCATTCTGGCTGGGGCACCCCCTCGCCCGCGGCGGATCCCGCCAGCGACGGAGCCAGAAAATCCTGGCCCAGGACAGGAGGAGGAAACCCCCCCACATGACCAAACGTGCCCGGGAGGAGGTGGCAGAGGTAGTGAGTTCCCACGATGTGGTGCAGCGCACCTGGACCCAGTGTCGCAAGCGCTTCAACGACCTGTTGCGCTCAGGAAGGGTGAGTGCCATGTCGGCATTGGTTGCTTAACCCAGCAGGTAGCCTTTCCCCCCTGGTGCCCCTCCCCGCCAAGTCTGAGTGTAGTGACTACATTGAATCATTAACAGCATGTGTCCTTCACTGGGTGGGCCAGCAGATATTACCCATGCCGAGGTCACCCTGAGAGGGTGGTGAAGAGATGAGTTCTGCACCCGCAGCATGTGGTACACTGAGACCCACATTACTGTTTTGGGGGCAACCTGGAGGAGCTGCACCTAGGTGCAGTGCTGGAACTCCAGGACATGTCAAAGTCAGGGTGATGACATGCTGGGAGGGGAGCTTCAAGGTGGCGTGGCACCGATCGATCTGCTGTCCTCTGCGCTCCACGTGCTTGCGCCTCCTTGCTATGGAAAGTTAGACCGTGTAGTGCCTAATGTGATGTGGGTTGCATTTGGCCAGGGGTGAGTGGGGGATAGGCCTGGCATCTGTGTGAGAGTGTTCAGCAGCAGCGGGGTGAGGAGACACTGGATCCCTGCAATGTCCCACTCTGGTTGGAGTGGGCCATCCGCGAAGAGAATCCAGGTACAAGTAGCGTTAATCAATGCTCTTCTCTCCTTTTCAGTAGAAGAATGCACATAATGCCACCGAGCGGGTGAGGACTGGTGGAGGGCCAGCCCAGCTGGCCAACATTTCCAGGTTCGAGTAGGAGGCCCTTAATCTGGAGAGGTGCCATGAGCCCAGGTCTACCGGTGTCGGTGAGGCTGGGGTGCCACGGGCAGGTATGTTAGCCCAACACTGAGGTCACCATGTGTGTCCCAGCAGCCATGACACTGCTGACTGTTCAGTGACTGAAGTCTGCAACAAGACTTGACCATTGCTTATGGAAGGATGAGCGCATAATGATCTGGGGGACGGGGATAGACATTGACATTGTCTCCACGTTAACTAATCCAATGTCCTTGTTCTTCCTTTCAGCATCAGCGGAGCAGGGCCGGGAGGAGGAGCAGCAGGGGCCCCCTCTCACACCTGAGGGCCCTGAAGTCTCACCAGCGACACACCATCTCTGTCAGGCAGGCACCAGCGCAGATACTAGCACCTCAGCGGGAATTAGAACATTGGCTAGTGTCCCGGGGCACAGCGGTGAGGGCACTTCACAGTTGCTGGCAGAGACAGAGAGTGCCGATGGCGCCAGCAGTCGGAGGACTGTAGGGGACGAGGCACATGCTCAGTCGGTGCCTGATGATGAGCCTCTGAAGTCACCCACGATGCAGCAAACGCAGGAAATGCAGCCGGATGTGCAGGAGCATCTGGGGGAGATACATGAGGCTATGCTTGGCATGGTCTCCGTGGTGGAGGAGTCTACGCAGACGATCACCGAAGCAATGAGCATCATGTTCGATTGCCATGCTTCCTCCATGGAGAGAGTGGCGACTCTCATGGAGAGGCTCCTCCAGGCAACCTGGAGATGCACTCAGACTAACAAGCCCTCACATTGGCATTGACCTCAGCTGGTCAGTGCCAATGTGGGAGATGGTCTGGGCACCAAGTTTTCCAGCTCGGTGCCCATCCATCCACGGTGAGCAGGGAGGTCCAAAGCGACCTCACATCGGTGCAGCAGCTGCCTGTCATCTCTGCAGGCTCCTCTCAGGGTGCTCAGGACGAGGACGGCAGCTCCTCTGACCTTCTGCCAGTAACCGTGGCATCCAGTGAGGCTGCATTGACTGGGGAGATGCCAGCTGTGGAACTGGCAGCTCCCTCCAGTCAGGGCCAGCACAGGCTCCACGGGCCAGAGGACGACCGCCAAGGTCATGGAGGACAGCAGAGTGAGCCACCTTCTGAGGGGATAGCCCTTGTCACCCAGCAGCCATCCATCAAGCCGGGCTGGAGCACTGAAGAGCCCCAGCACCTGGGAGTGTCTGAGGATGTAGGCATCGTGGGAGCTGCCTGGGTACCTTGCACAGACTTGTAGAATCTGCATCCTGTGATCACACACTATCTGCATGTTCATGGAGTGGAAGCCCTTCCTGTTGATGAAGGCACCGGGCTCACCTGCTGGCGCCTTGATGGCCACATGTGTACAGTCTATTGCACCCTGGACGCGGGGGAAGCCAGCAATTGCCGTGAAGCCTCTGGCTCGCTGTGTCTGGCTTGCCTGGTCCCAGCAGCCGTGGATGAAGGTCAATGAACAGCTGAACAGAGCGTCTGTAACCTGTTGACACAAGTGTGGACAGCTGATTGGGAGACACTGCAAATATCACCCACCGACCCCTGGAAGGAGCCAGAGGCATAGAAGTTGAGGGCAGCTGTGGCCTTTAGAGCCACTGGCATGGGGTGTCCACCCACATAGTTCGCGGAGATCTCTGGCCCAATCATCTGACAGATGTAGTTGACTGTCTCCCTTGAGAGACGGAACCTCCTTCGGCACTGCACCCCAGACATATTGAGGTAGCTGCTTTACCGCTTATAAACCCTGGCAGCAGGATAGTGGCGTCTTCTGTGTCCCCTTCCACCTTGGTCTACCTCTTGGCCCTGAGCCCCTTGTGCCTGTTCTCCCAAAAGTGGCTCCCCTGGAGGCTGAATGTGCATTCCTGGCCTCCTCCCTCTTCTAGCCCTCCCTTCCTCCTCAGTGCAGGTGCCTCCAGTGGAGAGTTCAGCTCCCATTCCCAGGCTAAGGGAAGGCTTCCTGAAACCTGCAGGTCCAAAAAGGATTCCTCACTGCAGAGTGCTGACCTGAAGGTTGGTGAGTCCAGTCCAAGCAGCTGGTATGAGTTTTGAAGTATTGCAGATCACACAGGCAAGTATCAGTAACTTTGAAAAATGAATATTTGACAGGGCACACTCGTGACCCCACTGACCTCTCTTATCCCACTTGTGGATGAGGTTTATACAAATGTGTCCTACCTGCCTGTCCGTTGCGCCCGTGTGCCGACCCAAAGATCGCATGGGCGCTGAAAAATCGCCGTTGATTGGCGCCTCAAGGGCCCTAAGTGGCCCATTAATTAATGGCAGGCGTGCATCGGAGATCATCGTGCGCCCGCCCAATGAAATATCGCGATGGTGCACGGTGATGTCGGGATGCTCGCTCGACATCACTATGTGTTATTTTATGTGCGGACATGTGGGGCCTGCCCCTACACGCCAACGGGAAAATTCTGGCCATGTAGAATCATAGCAACAGCCAGAAAAAATGAACCAGCCACTAACCTGTAAGTAGCTGATGATCCTGTTAAATTGCACTGGTGGTGGAAGGCGATGGAGGGAATTCTTAATATCAGGCTCAGCTATGTGAGGTTAAGAGAAGGTGTTGCTGGAACATGACATGCATACTTCCAGCAGTGCTAATCCCTTTATCAATATGACATCTGGCGCTGAGCATCAGAAGTGAATGTGAGCACTGCTGATGCCATTTTGGAACCTTAATGGGCTTCAAGGCATACAAGAAACCAGCATTACTGAGCCCAATTTCACCCACTATATATTTAAAAAAATGTACATAATTTTAGTAAATGTTAATCATCTCGTCCTCCAAATGTTCAGCCATAGAAATAATTGACATTCTCTCACAAAGTGCAGTTTATTCAAAGACTCAGAACAAATAAATGTTTCATTATAACATAAGAAGATAAGAAATAGGAGCAGGAGGAGAGCACATGGCCCATCCAATACGATCATGGCTGACCTTGGGCTTCAACTCCATTTTTCTGCTCGCTCCACATATTCCTTAATTCCCTGACAGACCAAAAACCTCTCTATCCCAGCCTTAAATATATTCAATGATGGTGCATCCACAGCCCTCTGGGGTAGAGAGTTCCAAAGGTTCACAACCTTTTGACTGAAGAAATTTCTCTTCATCTCAGTCCTAAATGATCGGCCCCTTATCCTGAGACTGTGACCCCATGTTTTAGATTTGTCACCCAATGGAAACAACCTCTCAGCATCCATCCTATCAAGCCCATTCAGAATCTTGTAGGTTTCAATGAGATCGCCTCACATTCTTTTAAACTCCAGAGAATATAAACCCAATTTACTCAGCCTCACATCATAGGACAACCTCCTCATCCCAGGCGCCAATGTAGTGAGCCAATTCCTATTGAATAAAGGAGCACACACTGACTCATTGGTGTTACAATTAATGTAGTACCTACTTTTATTGTCGCCATCGGCATCATTTTGTAGTTTATAAAATATAGTTTATTCAATTTATACAATTTATAGTTTATAGTTTCGGGTCAGAATGTGTCTGGGCCATAATTTGATTCTCAAGGACTATTAGGGATGGGCAATAAATGTTGGCCTTGCCAGTGACACCAATATCCCGAGAGTCAATAAAAACTATTCTGCCGTGCATTTTTATATGTTAGTCAGACCGTGGCTTTTTATTCTGACTCCAGTAGATCATGTGTGAAATTGCTAATTTGACTATGTTAATTATCTTGCATCATTTTGAAAAGGAATTTAAGTGGAGTTGTCTTCAATGAATATCAGATTTAAAAAAAGATATTTTCACAATGTTTGCAAATATTGGGCAGATGATCCACTTTAAATGAAGCTGACACCATTTGCAATACAAAGATCATGCAAATTGTTCAGATAAAAGGAAAAGTGCAGATCAAGAAAGTCTATAATCTCAATTTAATTAAGTCAAAGCAGTTCAATGAGCACCTGAACAAACCAAAACTTTGACTTGACTACCAGTGGAAGGGTTGTTTGTAAATGATACCCTCAGAAGTGTGTGGTGTTTTCATATTGTAAAACTGTTGGGTTTTGGATGAGATTTGGGAATCATATCTTGTGAATTGAATATTTAGAATAGCACTTCAAGTAAACAGGGAATTCTGACCAGACTGTGCAATAAGGTCTTTGAATTTTGGAATTAAAACATAACTCAGTAAACCAGACATTAATAGAGATCCCTCTTGTATTTAATTAGAGACTTGCCATAGTCTATATTCTGACAGAATCATAGGGGTTAAATTGGATAGCCCCTGAAAGTGGGCACAAAAATCATAATGTGTGTTTAACCAGCAGCCATTCAGTGTCACCTAAGTAGCAGGCCAGCCTTGTGCTTTCTGCTCATTATAATGAGTTCTGTGTGCAGCCAGCACTAATTGCACTACTCATTGGCTGCACACATTAGCAGAGGGCCCAATATCATTAATAACCTATCCTACTTAATGCCAGGCTGCACTTCTTATAGGAGGGATGCATTTTGGCTGTATGGTTTCAGCAATGAATATGACCTGGGAAAGCCTGAAGAGTGGCTGACAGTGGGAGAGAGCAGGTACCAAGAAATTCAGCCATTGCATTGGAGGTCTTGGTAGAGGAGGTGGAAAAGAGGAGAGATGTCCTGTATCTGCAAGGGGCAGGAGACCCTCTTGACCCTTTAGAAAACAGTGGAAACAGATAGACACATAGGTCAATACCAGGAGTTTAGCCTCAAGGGACTGGATGCAGTGCTGCAAGAGTTTAAACGACCTCACGTGAATAGTCAAGGTCAATGAATAGACCTTCAAATTCAGTAAGATAAAAGCAAAATACTGCGGATGCTGGAAATATGAAATAAGAACAAAAAAATGCTGGAAAAACTCAGCAGGTCTGGCAGCATCTGTGGAGAGAGAAACAGAGTTAACATTTTGAGTCCGTATGACTCTTCGTTGGACTGAGGATCCAGCAGTGAAACATCCATCAGGTAACCATGCTGTGAGTGATGTGTCCTGTTTCACAGGTCACTGCCATGCAGTAATTATCTCCCCTTGCTTCCGAGGCACCTCTGGGAAACATCCGATGAAGTCCAAGACCCAGAGCCTCTGATCAAGCCCTGAAGAAACCTCTGAAGAGGAATCTGGAAGTCCCGTCACAGCGCTCACCCACACTGTCCACCAGCACAGAGACACACACCTTGGTGGGACCTAGCTTTACAGTAGCCTTGGGATCACAATCTGGTGAGCACATCACTCTGTCTGATCCACAGCAGGCGGAGGCAGGGACTTCCCAGGTGTTCGGCACCCGGAGGACTGCTGGAGGCCATAAATTTTCTGAGTCTGAGTCAGATAATGAGCTTCTGGACTCGATCATGTCACAGTTTCTGGAGCTGCAAAGGCAAGCTCAGGAACATCAGGAAGGGATGTCCGCAGCATTCTTCATATTGCAAGGCATGATGGAGGAGCCTGTCCGCCTTCAGGCTGAGGCGATAGCGCCGGTATGCCCATGCACCAAGGTCAGCACTGATAGGATGGCGGCCACCATGGAGACCTTGGTCCAGGACTTCGCTCCTGCACTGCTGCATGGGCTCAACTCCATCACTGATGCCATAGTTGTCCTCCAACAGTGGGTTCATGAGAGGGGTGCGGGACAGCTCAATCTCACTCCAGCTACCCCTTCTCCTTAAGAAGTCTGCCAGGGGCCCTTGGGCACCCATAGGGAGGAGGGTCAGCAGGTATAACCCCAGGGCCATCCATTTAGGTGACCCCAGGAATGACCGAATCCCCTCTTCCTGTGACCTCAGCAGCTCCAGCTCCACAGGCCGAGGAGGGTGCCACTGCCACACAGCAGGACCCCGAAAGCAGGCCGGGGCCCACCAAGTCTCGGCTCTCCAGAGGACACCAGCCAAGGTCATCACAGACAGGGCATCACAGTCAGCAGGCTGCCTCCAACTCTGCTGTGGATGGCCAGGGAGCACCAAGACATGGAGCAGAATTAGGAAAGTTAAAAAGAAGTCGTTGCACAGCCTGGTCATGGGTGTTAATCCCTTATATATAATGTTCACTATTGTCAATCAACTCCCAAGAATGTCACCCTGCCTATGGTTCCTTGTTCTGATGAGCAGTGTTCTTGTTACTCAGATGTGAAACCTTTCTGCACAAGATAAAGGCAGGTGTCTCAGTCCAGGGCCTCTTCCCTGTGCTTTGTGCAGCCTTCAGACCAAAATGATGGTATTGCCTCATACTCCCTGGACACATCCCTGATGCCTGCACCTCGGTGGTGCTTGTCATTGCTGCCAGAATGTCATAGGCAGGTGTCACAGGGTTCCATCATCCTCTCTGTGTGCTCTCAGTACCTTTAAGTTGGGGCTGGCCCCCATCTCTTCAGCATTTGTGACCAGTGACGCTGTGCTACTAAAGGGGTCAGGTGCTGAAGGCGGACAAAAGATCAGATGCTTTTACAGTTTCATGACTGTGTTTCTATGATATGACCATGATCACAGAGTGCAAGTGAGCTGCCCTCGGTCAGACAGGAGTCAGACATTCACTGAGGCTATGTGACGATCTATGGAGTGTCCTCACTGCATGTCATCATCATCCTCCTGCAATCGAGCGACTATTAGGGCCTCCAATGCGTTTCCATGACAGGAGTATTATCACAGTATGTGGTGCGCTGCCATAAGCCAGACTGGAATCAAACATTCATAGATGCAATGTGAGGATCTATGGTGTCTTCTCACTGCGTGTCATCATCATCCTCCACAAATCTAGCAGCTATGAGGACCTCCTGAGTGCATCTGCCTCGTCTGGCCAGTGTGAGGTCCTCATCGCCATCATTGTCGCCTTCGAGGACCTCCTCACCAGTTGGCGTCCTCCTCATTGGAGGAGATCTCCAGCTCCTCCATCTTGTCCTCAGTCAGCTCCTCTCCCCATTTCAGTGCCAGGTTCTAAAGGATGCAGCAGATGACAATGATGCGTGACACCCTCTGCGGACTGTATTGCAGGGCTCCACCAGACCGGTCCAGGCACTGGAACCTCATTTTCAGCATCCCGATGGTTTGCTCCGCCAAGTTCCGAGTTGCTGCATGAGCATCATTATACCGCCTCTCTGCTGCAGTCTGAGGCCGCCGCACGGGTCATGAGCCATGTCCTCCGTGGGTAGCACTTGTCCCTGAGGAGCCATCACTGCAACATCTGTGGATCCTGGAAGACTTCAGGGATCTGCAACTGACTGAGAATGTAGCAGTCGTGAGCACTTTCTGGAAACTGTGCGCAGACCTGCAGGGTGCGTTTGTGGTTGTCGCATACCAGCTGCACTTCCAGTGAATGACATGCGGTTGACATAGTTGACCACGTGTTGTGACGGAGATCTGAGCGCCACACGAGTGCAGTCGATGGCACCCTGCACCTGTGGGAAACCTGAGATCTGGGAAAATCCAATCACTCTTGCATCCTGGATGACTTGGTCTCAAATGAAATGCTCAAAATTGTGTGCCTTCGCAAAGATGGCATCCGTGACCTTGTGGATGCATTTGTGGCTGGAGGCTTTTTATATCCCACAGAGGTCACCTATGGAGCCCTGAAAGGAGCCACTGGCGTAGAAATTGAGCACTGTGGTCACTTTCACGGCCATGGGCAGTGGGTGCTCTCCATGTCCCTGGGGCGCCAAATTGTGCAGTAGCTGGCAGATGTGACCGACCAATTCCCTAGACATGCGCAGTCTTTGGCGATACTGCTTCTTGGTCACCTGCAGGAATGAAAGGCAGTGTCTATAGACCCTGGATCTAGCTAGGCGCAACCCACGACTGCTCGCTGTGGCTCTTCAGTGGCATGTGAAGGAACCCCAGCTGCATCTTCTTTCAGAGGGTGCTGCTCAGAGGCTCAACTCCAGTCATATTAATGTGGCTGCACCTGAGCTGCCTCAGCTGCAGAGGAATGGTCACTTTATACAGGTTCCCCTAATGCATGGCCCCTTCCCTCACCTGCCACCACCCCCACCCCGCACGTGCTTGTGTGCTACCTTCAACCACAGGCAGCCCTTGCCTTCCCCCCACAAGTCACCTCAACTGCAGGGCAACCTTTGCCTGCTCCCAACCCCCCCCAAGTCACATCAACCACAGGATAGCTCTTGTCTTCCACCCCCAAGTTCCTTCAACTGCAGGGCAGCCCTTGCCCCACTCCCCAAATGTGCCTCAAACTTGAAGTCCAACAGACAACCTGGGCAAGCGCTCCGCAACGTTACTGTATACACACCTCCAAGTTTCCCTCAAAGTGCAGCCCACCAAGTGCACGCCTTTTATATGCTGTTGTGAAATATGGCAGCATGCAACGATGCCGACGCGGGCAGACGATCCTGCAGGAGGAAGATGATTCCAATGGGCTGGGCTTATAATGATACACAGATGTATTGCATTGAGGTTCCCGACGTCCGATGGCAGGAAAACTGCCCACCAGTGGCGGGTGGAGTGGACGATTGCAAACTGGTTTCACGACATCGTGAAACCGATTTTTGGCATTCTTGCCATTTTGCCTGCTCACCCAACTGAACACGCCCAATGTCAGCTGGCACAGATGATTCCACCCAAAACCTAACTATGATGTTAAATCATCTGAGCTGATAATCTGCTCAGTTTTCCTGTGCTTGTTATGGGGCCGGTAAATTGAAGCTTGGTGTTTGTAGCATTAAGGCGACAACTTTCCACACAATGGGCACGAAGGATTTGCACAGTGCTTGACTCTCCTGACACTCCACAAGGCACCCCTAAAGAACCTCTGACCCAGTACACCTCCCTTGCGTTAAACTCACCATTGCCCCATTTTATAACAGTGATCCCATTTGGAACAAGGAATACCACAACAAAATGGAACTTTTATTCCCAGGCTGGTGCCCTCCTTCCAATAGGATCATGCCTCTACTTGCCACTAGCCCTTTAATGAAAATGTCTGATCTTCTCATCCAAGGAAATAATAACACTATATGGGCAGCCGATGGCCCCTCCATTGCTACTCACACCTGACAATCCACCCTCTGCAAATTGTGCACCGGACATCTAAAGCACCACTAATATGTGTAAATGAACTCTCCTCATGCAAGGCCAGCTCACTTGGGCAGAGACGGAGGCACAGCCACACAGAAGGAGCAGCAGCCTCCATATTTTCAGAACATGTTTTGCACCAAATTGATTGCTAAAGATTTTTCCGAAGGCTCTTTCTGAAATTATTATATATTATGGACAGTCATTTCAAGGCACAGTAAATCTCGTTTCAGGGAGTTTCTATCTCAGTAATAATGTGATTTTAAATAACCAAATACAAATGGTAAGTCAGGACTGTGGAAATTCATTTTCACAGATTGTTGATCACACTCTAAATAATTCTTTCTCGGGTGCAGCATTGAGGAGAGCTGATTGGATTTTGTGTCCAAATTATTTAAAATGCTGAATTAAAAATGTTTCTTTGATGGTTGTGAAAATATAATTGTTACAGTTCTCCTAACAGCTTTGACTTCTGATCATAGTAGAAAGGCAATTTCCTCAAGCATATCGAGAATCCCTTGAACCAAAACTCCCACCTTTCACCCATGCTGTGCATGGAGACATGTGCCAGAGGACTAACAATTACCCTTTGCCTACAGCATATACTCTAGATGTCTATCACCTAATCCTGGGCTGCTTAGGAAGGCAGTAAATCTCATACTGTGAGGCCATTAGATTCAGGCTAAAGCTGACATATTTAATTACAAGTATAACATAGAATACACCACACAATTTTTTCTAATTTTTGTCAAGGATGAAGGCTTTGCTTTGGACAGATGGAAACTCCATCAGGGAAGATGGTTATTTGCTGAATTTTATGCAGCACCTACAGGATCAAGCTTAGAGCTATACTAAAGAGAACTACCCAGAATAATGCTATTAGAATTACATAAGGCGGAATCATCCCAGATTTGCACTATGTGCAGTAGCGAGCGTGAAAAAGGACGTTTTACTCGCCAGCTGCAATGGCAGGTTTTTGTGCCGTATCGCCCCATTCCCAGCGAGTCCGGCCTCGCATTCCCGGGAAACACGTTCGTTCGCTGGCAGGGCGGCCTTAGATTCATTCGTCCCACCATCACCTCAGGCCTTCAGTAATCCGGGCGCTATATTTAAAGGGCAGCCCTGCACAGAGCTAGCTCTCTCTGAGGGAATGGAAGCTGCTGGAAAGTCATGGCTGCCAAAGGGAGGACACATGCTGCCCCCAAATTTAGCGATGCCTCCCTCGAGTGCCTACTGAGCACAGTGTAGGCCCACTGCGAAGTCCTCTACCCCTGGTCTAGGCGAAGACCAGCAAGCAAGGTCACCAATCCAGCATCGGAGGCGGTGGCAGCGGTTGTCAGTGCCAATACCCTGCAAAAGAGGGCAGCCACACAGTGCCGAAAGAGGATGAATTATCTCCTCCGTTCTGCCAGGGTAAGTTATTCTTCTCATCACTCTCAACTCTCACTCACAAACCCATCATACATCCACAGGGATTTCACTCACCAGGTTCAAGGGACATCACCATTCACTCTCTCACACTCACCTTCATCTGTCCTGTGGATCATGTCCTCATCTTGTCCATTGTACCACTCACCATTTACACATGCCAGGCATCCTCAGCATCTGGCCAGGCAGGCATCCTGCTTACACTCTCCCCATCTGTATTCATACAGGACAAGCTGGCACACAACAAAAGGGAGAGGTTGCAGACTAGTGGAGGAATGTCCGACACCAAGGTCCTAACAGACTTTGAAAATAGAGTGACCGACGATGATCTGGACTGTTCCTGTGCTGACAGTGAGGTCAGTGGTGCTCAACCAAGCGAGGATCCAGCAGTGCAACAGCCAACAGACAACCATGCTGTGAGTCAGTTCCCCTGTTCCACAGTTCCCTGCCATGCACTAATTCTCTCTTTGCTTTCGCAGGCATATCTGGGAAGCAGCTGAGGGGGCCCATGATCCAGGTCCTCGACTCAAGCCCCGAAGACAACTCAGAAGAGGAATCTGATGACATCCACATTGAAGACCCATCACAGCGCTCTCCCACACCATCCACCAGCGCAGAGACAAACCTCAGCGGGACCTAGTGAAAGAGTAGCCTCTGGCTCACAATGTGGTGAGTACACCGCACTGTCTGATACACATCAGGTGGCGGCAGGGAGTTCCTAGGTTTCCGGCACTCAGTTGTTGACTGGATGCCAGAAATCTGCTGAGTCCGAGTCCAATGAGGAGCCTCTGGACTTGGTCATACCTCAGTTGCTGGAGCTGCCAAGGCAAACTCGGGAACATCAGGAAGGGATGTCCGCTGCACTCCTCAGATTGCAAGGCACGATGGAGGAGTCCGTCTGCCTTCAGGCTGAGGTGATAGTGCCGGCATGCTATAGTCACTGAGGTCAACAATGGTAGGCTAGCAGCCGCCATGGAGACCGTGGTCCAGGATATTTCTCCTGCACTGCTGGACGGGCTCAACTTCATCGCTGATGCCATAGTTGGCCTCCAACAGTGCTAACGCGAGAGGTGAGTGGAGCAGCTCAATCTAACTTGAACTTCCCCTTCTCCTCAAGGAGTCAGCCAGGGGCCGTCGGGCACCCATAGGGAGGAGGATCAGCAGGTGCACACCCCAGGGCCTCCACCCAGGTTAACTCTAGGAGTGTCCAGCCCATCCGAATCCCCTCCGTGAGCCCAGCAGCTCCAGCTCCAGAGGCCAGGGGGGATGCCACTGCCACACAGCAGGACTCCGAAAGCAGGCCAGGGCCTTCCAAGCCTCGGCACTCCAGAGGCTGCCCGCCAAGTTCACCACAGACAGGGCATAGGCAGGCTGCCTCCACCTCCATTGTGGATGTCTGGGGAGCACCAAGACATAGCAGCAGGGTTAGGAATGTTAAAAAGATATAGTTGCACAGCCTTGGCATGGGTGTTAATCACTTGCACATAATGTTCACTATTGTAAATAAACTCCCAAGAATGTCTCCTTGTCTATGGCTCCTTGTTCTGATGAGCAGTGTTCGTGTCAGCCTGGAGTGAAACCTTTGTCCCTGTACAAGATAGAGGCAGGTGTCTCAGTCCAGGGCATCTTCCCTGTGCTTTGTACAACCTGCCCAGCACACTGATGGTGCGGCTTCACTGTCACTGGTCACATCAGTCATGCCTGCACCTCGATGGGCCTTATCATTGCTGCCAGAATATTCTGGGCTGGCAGCACAGAATTCCCTCATTCTCTCTGTGTGCTCCCGGCACCTTTGAGGTGCGGCGGACTTCCCATCTCAGCAGGATATGGGGAAGTGAAAGTTTCCCCATTGCATCTCCACGATATGACCCTGTTCACAGAGCGCAAACGATGTGCCATCAGCCAGACAGGAGTCAGACTTTCACATAAGCTATGTGAAGATCTATGGAGTGTCCCCACTGCATGTCATCATCATCCTCCTGGATGTCATCATCATCCTGGGTATCTGCCGCATCTCCATGACAAGAGCCTTATCACAGAGGGTATGTGCGCTGCCATCATCCAAACAGAAGTCAAATGTTCACAGATGCAAGGTGAGGGTTTATGGAGCTCCTCACTGCATGTTGTTCTCATCCTCCACAAATCTAACGGCTATGAGGGCCTCCCAAGCACGCCTGACTTGTCTGAACAACACGATAGCATCACTGCCCTCATCCTTGCCCTCGAGGACCTCATCACCCTCATCCCCATTAACGTCTTTCTCATCAGAGGATACGTGCAACTCCTCCATCTGCACCTCAGCCAGCTCCTATTCCCATTGCAGCGCCAGGTTGTGAAGGGAGCAGCAGGCAACGATGTATGACACCCTCTGCGGACTGTACTGCAGGGCTCCACCAGACCAGTCCAGACACCGGATCCACATCTTCAACATTCCAATGGTTTGCTCTATCAAGGTGCGAGTTGCCGCATGAGCTTCTTCCTATCTTCTCTCGGCTGCAGTCTGAGGCCGCTGCATGGGCATCATCAGCCACATCCTCTGTGGGTAGCTCTTGTCCCCAAGGAGCCAACCCTGCAGCCTCTGTGAACCCTGGAAGAAGTCAGGGACCTGAGACCTACTGAGAATGTAGGAGTTGTGGACACTCCCTGGGAATCATGCACAGGCCTGTAGGATGTGTTTGTAGTGGTCCCACATCAGCTGAACATTCAGCAAGTGGAAGCCCTTGCGGTTGACATAGTTGACTGCTTGTTGTCACTGAGATCTAAGCACCAAGTGAGTGCAGTCAATGGCACCTTGCACCTGTGGAAAACCTGAGACCTGGGAAAATCCCAGCGCACTTGCTTTCTGGCTTTCCTGATCCCGGGTGAAATGTACAAAGTTGTGCGCCTTTGCGAACATGGTGCCTGTAACCTCCTGGATATAGTTGTGGGTGGAGATTTGCGAGATCCCACAGAGGTCACATGTGGAGCCCTGGAAGGAGACCCTGGTGTAAAAATTGAATGTCGTGGTCACTTTCATGACCACTGGCAATGGATGCTCTCCATGTACCCGTGGTGCCAAATCCTGCAGCAGGTGGCAGATGTGGCTGACCAGCTCCCTTGACATGTGCAGTCTTCAGTGACATTGCTTCTCAGTCATTAATGACAAACGCCGCCTGTAGACCCTGGGTCTAGCTAGGTGTCAGCCCATGATGGCTCATTGTGGCTGTTCAGCGGCGTGCGCAAGAGCTCCAGCTGCCCCTTCTTCTTCAGGGTGCTGCTCCACCCTCTGCCTAGCAAACTCCAAGCAAGCCTCCATCTACTTTAATTACCTCTTCCCACCCTCCCACCAAATCCTAAATTGCTTGCATCGATCCCACCATTTGTTTCTTTACTTGTCCCGTTATTGCCACCTTTTGCCTTGCGCCATCATCCCTTTTGTCATTTAATTTCTCCTGACTTCCACCCTATCTTAAACCTTCTCTCTAATTTTTTCCCCCTCCTCCTTTCCCTGCCCCATACTTGCTTAAAGCCTGTTACTTCCCTAACTTGCCCCATTTCTGATGAAAGGTTGATGGCCTGAAATATTGAGGCGAATTTTAACTACCATCTGTGGACTGGGGTCAAGGGAATTTTAACCACTGGTGGGCTGGGGTCAGGTGAGATGCTAAAATTTTTAAAATCTCAAACAAGACACCAACCTGCCTCAAGGCTGCCTACTCCCAGGTTTAACAGAGGTTTAACATACTTGCTTCCAGGAGGCAGGTTGTCCTCTAGGGTCTGGAAAAAACCTAACAGTTCATGGGTGGTGAGGTCAGCTTTGGGGAAAAGTGGCCTTTTCAGAATCGGAACCTCGCCATGCTCCAACCAGTAGCTGTGCCCCTTACCCTATGACTGTAGCCTGCTCCAGAATGCTCTCTGTCCTTTTGATGAGGTGAGGATCCTGTTCAAAATCAAATATACACACATGTTCACACCTGGACTTCCAGTTTTCTGGTCCAAGACACTACCATAAGCAAAACCCTGTCAATATCGTGGTCATGAATTCTGTTCTTCTTTCCATCGATGCTGTCTGACCTGCTGAGAATTTCCAGTATTTTCTCTTTTATAATTTTACTTTTCTGCTCCCTTATTTTGCACACACCATCAAGCAGAAACAGTTTCATCACATCCACTCCATCAAATCCCTTCATAATTTATGCCGTCTCCAGTTAGTCTTACCTTTTGCAGAGAAAAGTGGCCCAACCTTTCCATTCTTTCCTGAAAGTTGCATCCCCTCCACTCTGGTAGCATCCTTGTAATCCTTTTCCATACTTTCTTACACATGAGCATACGAACAAACGAATTAGGAACAGGAACAGGCCACTCGGCCCCTCGGGCCTGCCCTGCCATTCAATAGCATCATGGCTGATCTGATTGAAACCCCGACTCCACAGTCCCAACCTCAACTCCACATTCCCACCTACTCCCAATAACTCTTTGCCCCCTTGCTTATCAAGAATCTATCTACCTCTGCCTTAAAAATATTTAAAGGCTCAGCTTCCACCGCCTTTTGAAGGAGAGTTACAAAGACTCACAGCCCTTTGAGAGAATTTTTCTTATTCATTCAGGGGATGTGGGCTTCGCTGGCTGGGCCAGCATTTATTGCCCATCCCTAGTTGCCCTTGAGAAGGTGGTGGTGAGCTGCCTTCTTGAACCACTCCAGTCCATGTGGTGTAGGTACACCCACAGTGCCGTTAGGAAGGGAGTTCCAGGATTTTGACCCAGTGACAGTGAAGGAACAGCAATATATTTCCAAGTCAGGATGGTGAACGGCTTGGAGGGGAACTTCCAGGTGGTGATGTTCCCATCTATCTGCTGCCCTTGTCCTTCTAGATGGTAGTGGTCATTTGAAGTTGCTGTCTAAGGAGCCTGGGTGAATTCCTGCAGTGCATCTTGTAGATGGTACACATTGCTGCTACACTGCATCGGTGGTGGAGGAGGTAAATGTTTGTGGATCGGGTGCCAATCAAGTGGGCTGCTTTGTCCTGGATGGTGTCAAGCTTCTTGAGTGTTGTGGGAGCTGCACTCATCCAGGCAAGTGGGAAGTATTCCATCGCACTCCTGACTTGAGCCTTGTAGATGGTGGACAGGCTTTGGGGACTCAGGAGGTGGGTTACTCATCACAGGATTTCAAACCTCCAACCTGCTCTTGTAGCCACAGTATTTATATGACTAGTCCAGTTCAGTTTTTGACCAATGGTAATCCCGAGGATGTTGATAGTGGGGTATTCAGTGATGGTAGTAGCACTGAATGTCAAGGGGTGATTCTTCTCTTGTTGGAGATGGTCATTGCCTGGCACTTGTGTGGCGCAAATGTTACTTGCCACTTGTCAGCCCAAGCCTGGATATTGTCCAGGTATTGCTGCAGTTGGACATGGACTGCTTCAGTACCTGAGGAATCACAAATGGTGCTGAACATTGGGCAATCATCAGCTAACATCCCCACTTCTGACCTTATGATGGAAGGAAGGTCATTGTTGAAGCAGCTGAAGAAGGTTGTGCCTAGGACGCTACCCTGAAGAACTCCTGCAGTGATGTCCTGGAGCCAAGGTGACTGACTTCCTACAATCACAACCTTCTTCCTTTGTGCTAGGTATGACTCCAACCAGCAGAGAGTTTTCCCCCTGATTCCCATTAAGTCCTGTTTAACTAGGGCTCCTTGATGCTACACTCAGTCAAATGTGGCCTTGATGTCAAGGGCAGTCACTCTCACCTCTATCTTAAATGGGCAACCCTCTTTTTAAACAATGATCCCTAGTTCGAGATTCTCCGACAAGAGGAAACATCCTTTCCACATCCACCCCGTCAAGACCCCTTAGGATCTTATGTGTTTCAAGCAAGTCACCTCTTACTCTCCTAAACGCCATAAGATACAAACTTAACCTGTCCAACCTTGCCTCATAAGATAATCCTCCCATTCCAGGTATTAGCCTAGTAAACCTTCCCTGACCTGCTTCCTGCGCATTTACATTCTTCCTTAAATAAGGAGACCAGCACTGTACATAGTACTCCAAATGTGATCTCACCAATGCCCTGTAGAACTGAAGCATAGCCTCTCTATTTTTACATCCAATCCCTCTCACAATAAACGATAACATTCTATGAACTTTCCTAATTGCTTGCTGTATATGCGTACTCATCTTTTGTGATTCATGCACTAGGACACAGAGATCCCTCTGCAGCTCAGAGCTCTGCAATCTCCCACCATTTATAATAATAATAAACTTAATAACCATAATAAGCCTTTTTATGCTTCCTGTCAAAATGAGCAATTTCATATTTTTCCACATTTTTCTCACATTGTCAGAACTTTGCCCACTCACTTAACCTATATTCTTTTATTCATTTATGGGATGTGGGCATCATTGGCTGGGTCAGTAATTATTGCCCATCCTTAATTGCCCTTGAGAAGATGGGATGAGCTGCCTTCTTGAACCACTGCAGTCCATGTGGTGCAGGTACATCCACAGTGCTGTTAAGGAGGGAGTTTCAGGACTTTGACCCAGCGACAGTGAAGGAATGCCAATATATTTCCAAGTCAGGATGGTGAGTGACTTGGAGGGGAACTTCCAGGTGGTAATGTTCCCATGTGTCTGCTGCCCTTGTCCTTCTAGATGGTAGCAGTCTTTGGCTTGGAAGGTGCTGTGTAAGGAGCCATGGTGAGTTCCTGCAGTGCATCTTGTAGATGGTACACACTGCTGTCAATGTGCATCAGTGGTGAAGGGAGTGAATGTTTGTGGATGGGGTGCCAATCAAGCGGGCTGCTTTGTGCTGTATCATGCCAAGCTTCTTGAGTTTTATTGGAGCTGCACTCATCCAGGCAAGTGGAGAGTATTCCATCACACTCCTGACATGTGCCTTACAGCTGGTGGACAGGCTTTGGGGAGTCAGGAGATGAGTTACTCACTGCAAGATTTATATGGCTAGTCCAGTTCAGGTTCTGGTCAATGGTAATCCCCAGAATATTGATAGTGACGGATTCAGCGATGGTAATGCCATTGAACGTCAAGTAGCGATGGTTAGATTTTCTCTTGTTGGAGATGGCCATTACCTGGCACTTATGTGGCACGAATGTTACTTGCCGCTTGTCAGCCCAAGCCTGGATATTGTCTAGGTCTTGCTGCATTTGGACATGGACTGCTTCAGTATCTGAGGAGTCGCGAATGGTGTTGAGCATTGTCGAATCATCAGCAAACATCCCCACTTCTGACCTTATGATGGAGGGAAGGTCATTGATGAAGCACTTGAAGATGGTTGGGCCGAGGACACTACCCTGAGGAACTCCAGCGGTGATGTCCTGGAGATGAGATGACTGACCTCCAACAACCACAACCATCTTCCTTTGTGCTAGGTATGACTCCAACCAGTGGAGAGTTTTCCCCTGATTCCCATTGACTGCAGTTTTACTAAGGCTCCTTAATGCTACACTCATTCAAATGCTGCCCTGATATCAAAGCTAGTCACTGTCACCTCACCACTGGGGTACAGCTCTTTCGTCCTTTTTTTAACCAAGATTGTAACGAGATCGGAAGCTGAGTGAACCTGGCGGAACCCAGACTGACCATCATGGAGTAGACTCTTGCTAAGCAAGTCCCACTTGATAGCACTGTTGATGACCCCTTCCACCACTTTACTGATGATCAAGAGTAAACTGATGGGGCCATAATTGACCGGGTTGGATTTGTCCTGCTTTTTGTGTACAGGTCATACCTGTGAAAGTTTCCACATTACCAGGCGGATGCCAGTGTTGTAACAGCTCGGTTAGGAGCACGGCAAGTTCTGGAGCACAAGTCTTCAGTACTATTGCCGTAATATTGTCAGGGCCCATAGCGTTTGCAGTATCCAGTGCCATGATATCACATGGAGTGAATCGAATTGGCTGAAGACTGGCATCTATGATGCTGGGGACCTCTGGAGGAGGCCAAGATGGATCATCCACTCGGCACTTCTGGCTGAAGGTTGTTGCCTTATCTTTTGCACTAATGTGCTGGGCTCCCCCATCATTGAGGATTGGGATGTTTGTGGAGCTTCCTCCTTCAGTGAGTTGTTTAATTGTCCACCACCATTCAAAACTGGATGTGGCAGGACTGCAGAGCTTGGATCTGATCCATTGGCTGTGGGATCGCTTAGCTCTGTATATTGCTTGCTGCTTATGCTGTTTGGCACACAAGTACATTCACTGGTTCCCCTTTATCCATAATAGATGTTACTTCTTCATCCATTTTTTACATGCCCATCCACTGGAAACATGCCCAGCAAGAGCGTGTAAAATGCAGCTCTCCATCTCTGTGGATAGCGTGGTTTCTTTTTTATTCGTTCATGGGATGTGGGCATCACTGGCTAGGCCAGCATTTATTGCCCACCCCAAAGTGCCCTTGTTCAGAGGGCATTTAGGAGTCAACCACATTGCTGTGGGTCTTAAGTCACATGTAGGCCAGACTAGGTAAGGATGGCAGATTTCCTTCCCTAAAGGGCATTAGTGAACCAGATGGGTTTTCACAACAATTGACAATGGTTTCATGGTCATCATTAGACTTTTAATTCCAGCTTTTTATTGAATTCAAATTCCATCATCTGCTGTGGCGGGATTGAAACCCAGGTCCCCAGTACATTTTTGTCCTCTTTGTCCTTTTGTCTATGACATCTTTTGGTTATCTCCACCTATCACTGGCTCTCTATCCAGCTCTACCTGTCCCACCCCCCTTAAACCAGCTTATATTTCACCTCTTTTCTATCTTTCCTTAATTCTGTTGAAGAGTCATACGAACTCGAAATGTTAACTGTATTCCTTTCCGCAGATGCTGTCAGACCTGCTGAATTTTTCCAGGTATTTTTCTTTTTGTTTTTGTTTTGGATTTCCAGTATCCACAGTTTTTCGCTTTTATCCCCAGAGCATTACCCTGGGTCTCTGGATTAATAGTCCAGCGACAATACCATTATGCCATTGCCTCTCCTAAATATATAAATGTGGCATGGTTTTGTACTCCATGTAGTTTCTCACTTTGTAGGGAATAATTGGCCTCCTAATTCTTCCTTCCTAAATGAGGCATTTCACACTTTGCAATATTGAATATCATTTGCTATTTATCCATTTACCTTGCAAGACTGTTTATGTCCTCCTTTATATTGGTGTAGTGCTCTATATTTTTAGCCATACCCCCAATTTGGTTTCATCTGCAAATTTCACGACCATACCTCCAACTTTTGAGTCCAAATCATTTTTGTAATGGTGAACAACCATGGCCCCATTACAGATCCTTGCAGGACATCACTTACTGCTATCTGCCTGTTTGAGAAACTTCCCTTTCCTCCAACCCTGTTTTCTGTTTGTAAACACCTGTCATTCCATTCTGCTACCAGGTTCCTGACTCCACAAGCCTTGATCTTTTCGAGAAGTTCTGATATGACATCTTATTGAAGATCTAGTGAAATTCCATCCACGTCATATCTATTATCTTGTCCTCTTTCCGTTATTTCTTCAAAGAATTCAATGGGCTTCATTCAACATGACCTTCCTCTTAAAATCCATTCTGATGACATTTTATTATATTCTCCATTCCTGGGTATTTTATTATGTGATCTTTTAGCAAAGATTCTACTATTCTTTATACTACTTGTATTAATATAAGTGGTCTACAGTTCCCCAAGTCAGTTTTATCTTCATTTTTGAAGATAGAAATTATAATTCATCAAAACTCTGGTACTATTCCTTTTTCTATTGAACGTTTATAAATGGTTATCAGTGCCTCTGCTATCTCCTCCTAAGTTTTCTGAGTATCCATGGGTGCAATCCATCTAAATTAGTGGTCTCATCTTCCTTAGCTTTGACTAGTTTATCTAATATATAGTTTTTCTCTGTCCTGGCTGCTCTAATAACTCTCTTGATTTATTTCATCTTAGTTAGCTTCTTTAGTGAAGACTGAAGCAAAGTATCTATTCAATATCTATGTCATTTCAGCATAACTCCTTTGAGCTTATCTTGTTTGTCCCTTAGTGGCTCTATCCCTATCTTAGTTCTCCTTACTATTTATATTTCTCATTATTATTTTCTCATTATTTAGGTGTCGATTGAATACTGTACTCTTTATTTTTATATTCTGTGATATTTTTATTTCATATTTCCTCCTTGTCTTCCTAATTGTCTTTTAACCATTTCCTAAGCTTGCCATATTCCCTTTCACATCCTATCCTTTATTGCTTATGTGCATGTGCTTTTTTGTTAGAGTCAATTTTATTGTCATCTCTTTACTTATCCATGACATCCTATTTTGGCTATTTTTTTCAGTCAAATATGTTTCTCATGAACCTGTTGACACAGCATGAAAGGTACTGCTTTAGTCAGACAGTATAACAGTATCAGCCCTTGTAACAACAATTGATAAGATTTTTTTATATAAAATGCATCCCTCACATGTTTTAATGGAACCATTAAAAATAAAAATATACACATTTACCAGAAGATAAATAGAGACAATCATTGCACAACAAAGAATAAAAGTAATAGCAGAGAAAGTCATTAATAGAGTAGTTGAAGAATTGTGATGTCACAAATAATTGTAGAATTGCAAAAGGCCTAGTTTAAATCATCCAATTGAATAATGCAGAACATGAGAAATGGCCTGTACAGGGCCCTTGAAAGAAACTTTTAGGATAAATTCTATGCAAAGTATTGGGATGATTCTGAATTAAGGGCGGAATTTTCCGTGCCCGTTGGCGTCGGGTGTCATGGCAGGCGTGAGCAGACAATATGGCAGGAAGGCCAAAAATCGGTTTCACGACATTGTGAAACCAGTTTGCAATCGTCCGCTTTGCCCATCAATGACGGGCTGCTTCTCCCACCGCCGGACTCGAGAACTTCATTTTAATACATCTGCATATCGTTATAAGCCCAGCTCGCAATCATCCCCACAATGTCAAATTTACTGCCCACGTCAGCGGGAAAACACGCCAGTTAAGAACATGTCTTGACAAGCGTGATGTGCAGAAGTTGGGACTTATCGTCAGAGCCTTGTTCACATCGTGGAAATCTGAGGAGCAGAAGATGCTGGAGCCCTAAAGCTACCAGACATTGGAGGAACACATGCATCACATGCTGGGTGGATTTATATGGACATGACTTTGCCGTGAAGCAGCTCATGGAAGGTCACTGTTGAGGGTCAGCTTTGGGACATCAGTGTCTTGGCCATGGTCTGCAATGGATGATCATCGAGGGGGGGTAAAGGAAGGTCAAGCTGTGAGTGGCAGAGGAAAGTGTACCGGGGGTGGGGAAGGAAGGTCCAGGTTTGACTGGGAAAGGAAGATGTACCAGGGGGGTGTGGTTGGGAGGGGGGCAATGATGGTGTCAGGGGGGAGTGAGGTTAGGAGCGGAGCAGCGATGGTGTCAGGGAGTATGTGGTTGTGGGGAAGAAGCAAGGGGGGGATGTGGCAACTGGGGAGGTAGTTGTAAAGGGGGAGAAAAGTGGAAGGGAAGGAGTTCGGAGGAGGGGAGGAGTTCAAAGGGAGGAAATACTTTGGGTTGGGGGAGGAGTTCAGGGGGGCAGGACTACGTGGGGAGGAAAGAGTCCAGGGGAAGAAGGACTCCAGGGTGAAGAAGGAGTTCACAGTGGGGAAGGAGTCCGGAGGGAGGAAGGAGTCCAGGGAAGGAAGGAGTTGTAGGCGGGGGAAGGAGTCCAGGGGGAGAAAGGAGTAAGGGGGGGTGGGTATGCCCAAGTGAATGTGCAAGGGAAGGCTTGCGGAGTTAATGGCTGCCTCCTGGGGAGTGAAATGAGGGTGGGCCTGGTAGGAAGGAATAGTGAAAATGAGAGAGGGCAGAATTAGCCGGTAATGTGAGATGGTGAGGGTACGAAGGTAGCAGTAGAAGGGACAGCGAGGGTGGTTAGTGAGGACTCGGAGGCACACTCAGACCCTGGGGGTGGGAAGGATGAGCTTGTGGAGGTCAATGTGGATGGTGGTGGGATTCTTAGGAAGGTAGGGAACGCTCACTTTCACCTGGGCATCCCAGAAAGAAAAAGGTTCTGGCTGGTAGGTGACAGTGAGGAGGTGGAAGGTGACATCAGGGTGGTCAACAGTGATAGGGAAAAGGACATGGGTGACTGGGAGTGGGGAAAGGATGGAGGAGCTAAAGACATACTTCACCAGCACTATTTTGCAAAATCAAAATTGAGAGGAGCCTCATGTTGGGCGGGAACAGGTGCTGCTTGGGAGTGTGATCAGTGGGTGGGTGGAGATGCAGGTCAGTTCAGGTGGAAAACTGAAAGTGAGCCCCAGAAGGCAGCATTGAAAATGCTCAGGACACTGAAATGAGTGTGATTGAGGAAGGATTCGTGTGCGTGTGAGAGTGCTTGCACAAGGCTCCAAAAGGCCCTGCCACACACAATCTGGTGGTCACCACGAGGACACGTGTCCGTAGCAGGAGGAAGCTGGTTCAGCCGAAATCCTTGGCGCTCGGGGGTCTGCTGGGGAAGAGGCATCTGTGAGGTCCAAGTCAGATGATGAGTCACCCTCCAGAATCACTTGTGATGGGGGGAGGATTTGGCGGGGGGAGGTGGCAAGATGCAGGGTAGGATTCGTGAAGCCTGTATATGAAGCCAAAAGACATCATTACACATTATTCATTGAAAGTTAATCTATTTTCAGATTATAAAGTGACAAAATGTGTTCATCTGTACAACCACTTGTGATCAGAAATTCTTAAAATTTCTACGCCTACCACTTCTTCTAGGTGCTACCCTGACATCCACAGCAGGGGTGGAGACAACCTGTGCAATGGTTGGCCCTGTTGCCTCTGGTGACTATGGTGTGGGTCCTCTGGAGAGTTGAGCCTTAACGGCCCTGGCTTGCTTTGGCTGTCATCCTGTGCATCAGCTGTCCCTTTGTGGTGACAGGGGGTGAGGTTGAGGGGCTCACAGGCAAAGGGGACTTGGAGGGAGAAGACAGTCTCCGAGATTCCTCAGTGCATGGCCCAGGGGTGTCCAACTGCCACTGCTCCTCCCTTTGGGTGCCCAAGGGCACTGCCCTGAGTCCTTGAGGGGAAGGAGCACCTGGAGGGTCATCGAGGTGCCCCATTTCCCTCTTGCGTTGCCACTGCACAAGCTCGTCCATGGCTCCCGCGATGGAGTGCAGATCTGCGCGCATCTCCACGTTCTGCTGGACCAGGGTCTCCATACATGCACATGTGGGCACCACTTAGTCAGAGAGCAGATGGACGCACTCCTCTGATTCACATGCCACTCTGTTGAGGGCTTTCAATGGCTCTGCCTGATGTTCCGTTGCCTTGTGCTAACTCTCCAGGATGAGTTGGAAGGCCAAATCCATAGGTTCATCGTCTAACTTGGACCTCACAGATACCTCCTGCCCAGCAGTTCTCCAAGTGCCAGGGAGCTGAGCTGAACCTGCCTCCTCCTGCTGCAGAGACTTGTCCTTGTGGTGACCACCAGATTATGAACCTGAGCCTGCTCTAGATCTAGGTCCCAACGAGGTGTGTGTCTCTGCGCTGGTGCAGGGTATGTGTAAGCGCTGCGATTGGTCTTCCAGGCTGCTTATTTCCAGCTCTTCAATGGAGGAGATGTCCTCTTGGCTGGGGGTGAGGATCTGGATGGAGTTGAGGGACTGGCTGGCTGAGGGTGTCAATCACTTGGCAGAGCTCCCTGTGAATCAAAGTAAAGATAATTAGGGCATGGCAGAAGAATTAAAAGCAGAAGAGCGAGCACTCACACTTGCGTTGAGAGGGGGATGATGTGGTAAACGGATCCTCACGTGGGTGTTCACCGCCGACCTCACCGTCACTGCCAGCACGGTCCACATCCTCACCAGTTAGCACGGTGACATGCTTATCAAAGTGAGTGAGGGGCCTAATGTGAGCCACTCCAGTCTAGGACCTCTCCCTGCTTTTGTGAGCCAACTTTTCTTGCATGAAAACAGAGGGAGAGAGTGTGAGTTGGACACATGGCATTGCATGGAATGTTTGTGTGGTGAGTGGAGCCATGGACAGGACGAGGGCGTGAGCTCCAGAGGATATGAGCCTGATCGAGATGTGAGGGTGTGGTTATTTTTTTATTCATTCATGGGATGTGGGCATCTCTGACGAGGCCAGCATTTATTGCCCATCACTAATTGCTCTTGTTCACAGGGCATTTAAGAGTCAACCACATTGCTGTGGGTCTGGAGTCACATGTAGGCCAGACCAGGTAAGGATGGCAGATTTCCTTCCCTAAAGGACATTAGTGAACCAGATAGGTTTTACGACAATTGGCAATTGTTTCATGGTTGTCATTGGACTCTGTGAGAGTTAGTGCTGTTGTCCCTTGAGGTGTGAGATCCCTGTGGATGTGTGATGGGTTTGTGAGTGTGTGAGCTGAGAGTGATGAGAAGAGTGAGTTACCCTGGCAGAATGGATGAGACCATTCATCCTGTAGTGGCACTGGGTGGCTGTCCTCTTTTGAGGGGCACTGTCGCTGACCACCACTGCCACCGCCTCCCGTCCTGGATTGGTGACCTTGCTTGCGGGCCTTTGCCCAGAGCGGAAGTAGAGGACATCACGGCGGGCTTCCACGGCATCCAAAAGGTGTTCCAGGGACGCGTCACTGAATCAGGGGGCTGCAGTCTTCTTGCCTTTTGGGGCCATGTCTTATGTGCAGCAGTCCTGGGCTGGAAACACTGAGAGGTGTGCACATGGCTGCACTTTAAATACGGCACCCGGTGTGAGGAAGTGGCGAGGTGGCAGCATGGCGGGCGAATCGGAGGCCACCCACCAGTGAAACAGTGTCTTTCCCAGGAATGCGTGATTAATGAGGCAGGATTGGGGCAATATGGCGTGAAAACCTGCCATTGCAGCCGGTGGGTAAAATGTCCTCTTTCCCGCCCGCTAGCGCATTTAGTGCAAATCTGGGACAATTCCTCCCTAAGTTTTACTGCAGCATTGAACATTCCATTGCACCTCGTATGGAATCATGTCAAACTATCTCGAACTGCACTGTTTATTTCTGACACCCATTCTAACTCGCCTCTTGGGGCTTTCTCACCTTTAAAAAGTGGTTTTCCATGGCAGGCAAAGAACTCATGGAACTAGTCCAATCTTGTGTTTCTGTAGAATGCTAATAGTTTGTATCACAGCTATAAACAGGTATGATCTACAGTGTGTATTCTGAAATAATGGTATTATAACCAAGAACTACAATCCTCAACCTACTTATTTGCAAATCAGATAAATCCTTTCTTCTTATCTGTAGCAATATTTTAAACCAGGCAGGGCCAAGAATGCATGTTTTACTTATGTCCCCCAGCAGTTAAAAGTGCCCAGCTTGTTTCAGTAGCTTCTGCTTCATGACATAATCTGACTGCTTCCTGTTTTTCAAGTCACAGTGGAACAGAAGCCCATTTTAATTAATAGTCTATACTTCACAACCAGATCAAGTAAAAGGACTATAGAAAAGCAATTATCATGCTGCCACAAGGCTCTGTGATACCTCTATGTCAATTCAGGATCTCAACAAAGTGACAATTAGATCCAACTTTTCTGTACAATTTAATAGTACTAGATCGGTTGGGGCAAAATAATTCCCTCCCACTTTCAAGCCCTGTCACAAATATTTTTGTGACATATTGTCTGACTATAATAGGATGGAGGAATTGTAATAGAGGTCATTCACTCTAACCCTCTCTACTTATTCACTAATTATCTAATTCACTAATTATATAGTGGAAAATCACAAAGCAAATGAAAAAGAAAATTATATTAAAATCTAAAATACATAACCTTTTGGAGGAGCAACACCTTGGAACGCGGCACTCTACATTAGAAAAATTGTCCTTTAATCATAGACAACTGTGTTTGAACTTGCTGTTGAAGAGATTGACAATATCTCCCAGCTTTCCAGGCACTATAGGCACAGGGGCAACAAGAGGCAATGTGGGAGGCCTGCTTCTCTGAGATGCTGATGGCTGAAGTATATTCAAGGCTGGGTGGGTGGTAAATTTAGGGCTGAGTTGGAGCTATGAAAATGACTCAAAAGCCTATTGCTCAGTTTTTACTCAGTGGACAATGATGGGAGTTCAAGAGCTCATGCTACTAAAATGCATGAACCTCATCAAAGGCTCCCTCCCCATCCATACTGCTGGGTTCATCTGAAACACTACATCATCACTTACACTTACATAAATTGAACATATTTCCAAACTGACTTCCTGAACTTCAGAAATTAAGCTCATAAAGCTTCATATCATCTGGCTTTGCAAGTGATGGGGAAACTATATTTTTAACCCTTTTGTTTCAGCTTTCTGTATTTTTTAGGAGCTATCTCTTTTATTTAAAATTGCCTATCGCTTAGAAAAGTTGACTGGTGAATGGAAACAGATTGAGATTGTGGAAATTGGAAGGGTGATACATAATTACATTTTAAGGTTAAGAAGTAGATTGGACATACCTTAAATATCACTGGGAGAATCATGGATGGAGAAAACATGGTCAAACATGGGCAAGGAAACCCCCTGCTGATTACCACGTGCCGCCCTCCCTCAGCTAATGAATCAGTGCCCCTCCATGTTGAACTTCACTTGGAGGAAACACTAAAGGTGCAAGGCCACAGAATGTACTCTGGGTGGGGGACTTCAATGCCCATCACCAAGAGTGGCTCAGTAGCACCACTACTGGCTGAGCTGGCCGAGTCCTAAAGGACATAGCTGCTAGACTGGGTCTGCGGAAGGGGGTGAGGGAACCAACAAGAGGAAAAAACATACTTGACCTCATCCTCACCAACCTGTCTGCCACAGATGCATCTGTCCATGACAGTATCGGTAGGACCGCACAGTCAGTCATGTGGAGATGAAGTCCCACCTTCACATTGAGGATACCCTCCATTGTGTTGTGTGGCACTACCACCGTGCTAAATGGGAAAGACTTTGAACAGATCTAGCAACTCAAGACTGGGCATCCATGAGGCGCTGCGGGATTTCAGCAGCAGCAGAATTGTACTCAAACACAATCTGTAACCTCATGGCCCAGCATATCCCCCACTCTACCATTATCATCAAGCCAGGGGATCAAACCTGGTTCAATGAAGAGTACAGGAGGGCATGCCAGGAGCAGCACCAGGCATAACTAAAAATCAGGTGTCAACCTGGTGAAGCTATAACACAGGACTACTTGCATGCCAAACAGCATAAGCAGGAAATGATAGACAGAGCTAAGTGATCCCACAACCAACGGATCAGATCTAAACTCTGCAGTCCTGCCACATCCAGTCGTGAATGGTGCTGAACAATTAAACAACTCACTGGAGGAGGAGGCTCCACAAATATCCCCATCCTCAATTGTGGGGAGCCCAGCAGATCAGTGCAAAAGATAAGGCTGAAGCATTTACTACAATCTTCAGCCAGAAACGCCCAGTGGATGATCCATCTCAGCCTCCTCCGGCGGCCCCCAGCATCACAGATGCCAGTCTTCAGCCAATTTGATTCACTCCATGTGATATCAAGAAATGGCGGAAGGCTGGATACTGCAAAGGCTATGGGCCCTGACAATATTCCAACAATAGTACTGAAGACTTGTGCTCCGGAACTTGCCCTGCCCCTAGTCAAGCTGTTCCAGTACAGCTACAACACTGGCATCTACCTGGCTATGTGGAAAGTTGCCCAGGTATGTCCTGTAGACAAAAAGCAGGACAAATCCAACCCGGCCTATTACCGCCCCATCAGTCTACTTTTGATCATCAGTAAAGTAATGGAAGGGGTTATCAGCAGTGCTATCAAGTGGCTTAGCAATAACCTGCTCACTGATGTCCAGTTTGGGTTCTGCCAGGGCCACTCAGCTGCTGACCTCATTACAGCCTTGGTTCAAACATGGACAAAAGAGCTGAACTTCAGAGGTGAAGTGAGAGTGACTGCACTTGACATCAAGGCCACATTTGACAGAGTGTGGCATCAAAGAGCTGTAACAAAACTGGAGTCAATAGGAATCAGGGGGAAAGCTCTCCACTAGTTGGAGTCATACCTAGCACAAAGGAAGATGGCTGTAGTTGTTGCAGGTCAGCCACCTCAGCTCCAGGACATCACTGCAGGAGTTCCTCAGGGTAGTGTCCTCGGCCCAACTATCTTCAGCTGCTTCATCAATGACCTTCCTTCCATCATAAGGTCAGAAGTGGGGATGTTCGCTGATGATTGCACAATGTTCAGCACCATTCATAACTCCTCAGATACTGAAGCAGTCCATGTCCAACTGCAGCAAGATCTGCACAATGGCCAGGCTTGGGCTGACAAGTGGCAAGTAACATTCATGAAACACAAGTGTCAGGCAACGACCATCTCCAACAGCAAATCTAACCATCACCCCTTGACATTCAATGTCATTACCATCACTGAATTCTCCACTATCAACATCCTGGGGGTTACCATTGACCAGAAACTGAACTGGACTAGCCATATAAATACTGTGGCTACAAGAGCAGGTCAGAGTCTAGGAATCCTGCGATGAGTTACTCACGTCCTGACTCCCCTAAGCACAAGTCAGGAATGTGATGGAATACTCCCCACTTGCCTGGATGAGTGCAGCTCCCACAACACTCAAGAATTTTGACACCGTCCAGGACAAAGCAGCCTGCTTGATTGGCACCACATCCATAAACATTCACTCCCTCCACCACTGACACACAGTAGCAGCAGTGTGTACCATCTACAAGATGCACTGCAGGAATTCACCAAGGCTCCTTAGACAGCACCTTCCAAACCCATGACCACTACCATCTAGAAGGACAAGGGCAGCAGATAGATGGGAACACCACCATCTGCAAGTTCCCCTCCAAGTCACTCACCATTCTGACTCGGAAATATATGGCCGTTCCTTCACTGTGGCTGGGTCAAAATCCTGGAACTCCCTTCCTAACAGCACTGTGGGTGTACCTATACGACATGGACTGCAGCGGTTGAAGAAGGCAGCTCACTACCATCTTCTCAAGCTCAACTAGAGATGGATAATAAATGCTGGACCAGCCAGCGAAACCCACATCCCATGAATGAATAAAACAGAAGATTTGGCTGGATTTTATGTCATATTCCCTGGTCCCCCGAATGAAAAGCCGGGCGTTAGCCTGTCCACCCGAAACACGGCTGCCCCGTAGTGATATTACACTGGGAGCAGTCTATATTCAGTCAGAGTAGGACTTCAGGCCCCGTCTGGGAGGAAGTTCCACCCTTGAGAGCTACAGACCAAGCTGGTTATTCAGCAGCTCTGTAGTTCCCAGCAGCATCATCTGGCCACTGCTGGGACCACCGGCAATCTTCGAGGAAGAAGACAGATGGAGCCCGGTCTTAATGAAATCTGGGATATTGGACGAGCCTGGCAGGCAGACCCCAGCAAGATCGGGGGTTGAGTGGGGTGGGGTGTCAGGTTTGAGGGGTCATTTGGGAGGGTCAAAAGAGGTACAATCTTGTGGCGGGGGGGGGACCTCCAATAGGCAGAGAGGACCCCCCTGCCCCGAAGTAGGTACCCCTCCTTCCTGCCGGGCAGCAGCCCATGCAGTGAAAGCTGCTGGGCTACCTGCTTTCCCTCCACCTTCCCATACAGCACTTAAAATAGCGGCGCAGGCATTCTCCAACCACCGTAATACGGACACAGGTTGGGCTGGGCGGGAAGGTGGTGGAAAGGCTGCCCGCTTTATTTTACAAGGTCCCCATACCTTAAATACGTTAAGTGGCCATAAAATTCAGTCCATAAAGTAAGTGTCGTGACTTGTGTCATGCTTGTTTTACAATGCTCCTGTGAAGTGTCTTGGTAAGTTTTAGTTAAAGTAAATACATTAAATAGTTGGATAGATTCTTGATTGGGAGTCAAAGGTTATAGGGGGTAGAAAGGAAAGTGGAGTTCAAGCCACAATCAGGTCAGCCATGATCTTTTTGAATGGCAGGGCAGGGGCCTAATGACCTACTCCTGCTCCTAATTTGTATGTTCATATGTTCATTTCATTAAATGTGCTACATAAATATAAGTTGTTGTTGTTATTGAAGCACTTTAAGCACTGTGATAAATGTTCAAACTGTTTGACTGCTCTTCTTTGTGGGCTAGTATTTAATATGAAAATGCTGGGCGACATGCCAACTCTGCATGAGGACAAGGAACGTGGCATTTGTGAAGCATCCACTGTATGGGTAGAATTTTCCCATCCCGCCCACAATGAGTTACGTGGCGGGCGGGAGCGGAAAATCTAGCAGCAGGAAAAAAGTCGGAAATCTGCCATCTTAAAAATAGTTTGCAATTCTCCCGATGGTTTGTTTATGGCGGGTCGGTTATCCCACCGGCTAGTGGCACGAACGCCATCTGTATTCATTAATATGCCATGAATGCTCATTAAAACTGCTGCTCACTGGAATCTTGCCATGCCTTCCAGTCATGTGGCATGCCAGCGGGAATTTACACCGGCCTCAAATCCGTTTGAAGAGGGGTGGCGTGCACAAGTCGGATCTCAGTTTGCTGGTAACTTCGAGGTGAGTGGAACACACATAGCCTCCCTGCCACAGCACTATGCCGGTCTTGTTGCGATGAATGCCACTTTGCTGGGGCTGGAGGGTTGGTCTGCTCCTGTTCTTTGCCTACATTATCCCAAGGAACACCACTGTGCTGTGGTACTCATGCAGGCCGCCACTTTCAGATGCGAGCATTTCAACCGGGGGTGAGCTGTGAGGTGAGGGTGGGGTTGAAGAATACAAGGCGGGGGGTTAACAGGGAGGGAAACCTGTGGAATGGCAGTGATGGAGAAGGGCGAACATGACGGGGGCAACGGGGAGGGAAGGCTGTGGAATCACAGTGAGGGGGAATGGCAAACAAGAGGGGGGCAACAGGTAGGGAAGGCTGTGGAATGGCAGTGAGGAGGAAAGGTGATCATGACGGGGGCCTTTCTGGGGTCACCTTCTAACCTCTTGTTGCCACAGGAGTGAACTGGAGTCTGCTTAGAAAGAAAGGAGGAAGACATCCTTGCGATGAAAGCCACTTAAAGCCAGTGGCTTTATTAGCACTGTTAAAGGGCTACTTAGAACTCAGTGGCTTCAGATCACAGTCACTGTATCTCAAGAGTAACACATAGGAATGTAAAATTTGGGAATGCAGCCAATAGTGAAGGAGGCACAGCTGTATCATATGTGGCATTCCATCAATGAAGGCCTGTCATATGTTCACCAGATGTGACACTCCTAATGGGCCAAAGGGCATCCATTCATTGACCATGAGCAACTGATTGGTCATTAATATGCCACATCAGAGATTGGAGCACAGACCTAGGTTGGGTCACTCATCTCACTGAAACTTTAGCATCTCACGCAGAACTCAAGATGTTACATATCTGTGATGCCATCTTGGTCACCTCGATATGTGTGTGTTAGTGTCTCAGGGACAAGGTGGCATCAGCCACCAGGCAAGTAGGTCAGGGAAAGCTATGGACCCTTACAGTCTCCAAACGTGTCATCTTCTGAGCTTCACTTTCTTGCCTCTTGAATCATGAATGTCTTTAATGTTTCCTTTCAGAGAGAAAGCAAAAGCAGATATAGATCCAGGGCTCAATGCTGCCTTTGTCAGGGTGCTGGAGGAGGCGAAGGAGGGAGAGGCGACTCCGCGTGCAGCTCCAGCAGGAGGGACATGGTCAAGCAAAGCTAGAGCATGAACAGGAGGGTCAGGAAGACCCAGACAATGGGGATGACTCGCCAGAACTAGGGTTTATTGTAGAAGAGCCTCCTATTTAGAACTGCGTGAGAGGCAATGCCGTGCACGTCTGTGCTTGTCCCGAGATCTGGTATATCAGATCTGTCACATTCTTTGTGAAGACCTGATGCCACATGGAGTTGGAGGGTATCCCCTGCCAGAGGCTTTGAAGGTGACCATTGCACTCAATTTTTTGACCTCTGGTTCTTTCCAAGGATCAACAGGTGACCTGTGTGGCATCTCTCAGTCCGCAACACATCGAATCATAAAGGAGGTCATGGATGCCTTTTACAGGAAGGCCCATCATTATGTTAGGTTTGTTCTGAATGAAGATAGCCAAGCTGCGAGATTCACCGGCTTCACCGCCACCTCAGGCTTCCCAAGAATGCAGGATGCAATAGACTGCACCCATGTGGCTACATGGGCTCCAAGGCAGCAGGTCCTAATGTTTATAAACCATAAGGGCTATCATTCCATCAATGTACAACTGGTGTGTGATCACCGGAAGCACATACTGCACGTTTGTGCAGGATACCCTGGGAGTTGCCATGACTCCTACATCCTGAGTCACTCCCAGGTGCCTGAGATTTTCGAAGGGCCATTACGTCTACTGGGATGGCTGCTTGGGGATAAGGGGTACGTACTGAAATGCTGGCTGATGACACCCGTGCATCATCCTCATTCTGAGGAGAGGTACAACACTGCTCACAGCTCCACATGCCCTCTTATAGAGCAGACCATAGGGCTTCTGATAATGCACTTCAGATACTTGCATCGCTGAGGTGGCTCACTCCAACACACTCTCAGTAGGGTTTCCTGCATCATCACAGTGTGTTGTGCCCTTCACAATCTGACAATGCAAAGAGATGACCCCCCTGCCAGAAATGACCTGGAGGAGGATGAGAGCTCATTGGAGGATGAAGATCTGGAGGCCCAGGAACCTCAGGAGGCTGCTGAGAGTCAGTATGAGCACGATCATGCTATGGAGGAAGGAAGACATGGGAAACATGCCCGTGATACTTTAATCGCTGACAGGTTCCAGGAAGAGTAAAGTTAAGTGAGGGAATATGACCACATCTCTCCTAGCCTTCAGTGCCACTTTCTTTCAAGACAGGGGATGTTCACCTACTTGCAGCGAGAATGAGTCCCGCATTCACACTTGCGCATTCTGACCTCATGAATCGCCAGACCATGATCTTTGCTTTGGTCCGTGGGGCCCTGTGAGTGAGCTTCTCTGGGAACTGAGAGTCCAATTAGGAACGAGAGCGATGCGAGAGAAGACTTGAAGCCTACATCTAATGAAGCAAACACAGCTGCGGCTGAGATGTGGACTTTCCCAGGGATCTCCATCTCCCGTGTATGTATTGTCTTCTGCCACCACCACTGAGGAGACACAAATGCCGCTGGATTATCAATGCTGATGAACGGCCCTCACTCAATTCCTTGAGCAAGAAGGATTAGAAACGCTTACATCAAACACTTCAAATAAAGATTTAAACACATCTCCCTGACATCACACAGTGGGTGCAGATACTAGTTCAACTGAGGTTGACATCACAGGAATGTGAATCTCACAGTGGGACATTATCACTGAGTGGGAGGACGGCTAAACCTCGAAATAAGAGGATTCCAAAGTACAAAATCACAATGCCTTCAGTTGACAGGAACATTCACAGAACCATCAAATGTATTAACAAAAGTGCAGTTTCTTTACATGTCTAGCACACTCGTGACCCAAAAGTGACATCAATTTTTCTTAACTTTCCTAACTCTACCTCTACGCCTGGCGACAGCCCCAACATCCGCAGCAGAGGTAGAGGCAGCCTGCTGACTGTGATGACCTTGGCAGATGTCCCCTGGTGGCCCAAAGCCTGGAGGGCCTCAAACCTGATAAGGGTCACCTGCTCAGGGGCTGAAGCGCCCTTGGCAGCCTGAGAAGCTGGAGTGGATGGGGTCACGGGCAGAGGGGGCTGTGAACGGCTGCCCACCTTTGGAGTGTCCTGAGAGGAGGCCCCCAGGCTGGCACTCATTCTCCCTGTGGGTGCCCGAGGGCCCCACCCTGACTCCTGCAGGAGAAGGTGCACCTGGAGGGAGATCATGATGCCTCGTTCCCCATGTCGCCTACATCTTGATGGTGCCCACCAGGGTCTGTAGCCATGGAGTGCGGGCCAAGCACAAATGCGACAGCACCTGCTGGACCAAGGTCTCCATGGTGGTCGCCAACCTTCCCATGGTGACCCCGAGGAGCTCACATGCCGGAGCCATGACATCAGACATAACGTGGACGGATTCCGCCATCATTTGCTCTAGTCTGCTGAATGACTGCCGAATCTCTGCCTGATGTTCCGCCGTCTGTCGTTGCATTTCCAGCATTGATTTGGTGGCCGCTTCCAGAGGTTCATCATCTGATTCGGACTGGGCAGGTGGCTGGTCTCCATCAACCCTCCGAATGCTGGAGACCTGGACTGTCTCTGCCTCTGACTGCTGTGGGGACGTGTCAGTGAGGTGTTTCCCAGAAAGTGAGGCCAAGCCTAATCTATAGCTGTACCGCACTGACGTGTGTGTGTCTCTAAGCTGGCGGACGGTCTGTGAGAGTGATGTGACAGTTCTTCCGAAGCTTCCTCCTCGGATGTAGTCTGTGGGCTCGCACTGGTGCTGGACTGGCTTAGGGGCCTTGATCTGTTAGTGCCTAGAAAATAGAAAGTAGAGTTTCAGTTAATGAGCATGAGCTAGGTAAGGCTGCATGTGACTCACTGTGAATGTCAGGATTTGATGAAGTGATGGAGCTGTGATCCATACTGGATTGATGGGAGAGGCCGACCTCCTCTTCCCTACAGGAGCGATCCCTTTCCTCCTCAGCAAACTCAGCTGCAGCCTCCTCAAACTCAGTGAGGGCAATGATGCCAGCCATCCCTCCCCCGGTCTGCATCTTTCATGCCTGTTGTGTGCCAGCTTGGTCTGTATGAAGATGAGAGAAAGGCATGTGGTGAGAAGGGATGGAGCAGAGGTTGGGTGAGATGCATATCCCCTGTGTGTGGCGAGCCCTCCCCAGAAGGGCCAGAGGATGGAGTGTGAAAAATGTGATAGATGAGATGGCGGTGATGTGAAAGTCTCGGTGAGAGAATGAGTGTTGATACGTGTTGCCTGAAGAGAGTAGCTGTTTGAGTGCATGATGCCATGATGAGAGGTCTATTATTGGAGGGAGTTGAAGGATGGCTTACCCTGGCGGAGCAGATGAGATTATTCATCTTCCTCCTCACTGGGTGGCATTTCGGGCACGGTTGCCAGCTGTGCTTACCTGCTCAGTGACGGCCTCCCAGGCCATAGAGGTGAGGCTGCTATGCTTCCTGCAGCCATCCCTGGGATAGGCACCTCTCAGAAACTGCTGGGGGCATCCACAAGCCAGACACTCAACTCCAGCCCCGACGACACCTTGGATGAGGAACATGAGGACAGCACCTTTGAAGACCCGTCACAGCGCTCACCCACACCCTCCACCAACACAGAGACACACACCTCGGTGGCACCTAGTTGTAGATTAGCCTCAGGGTCACAATCTGGTGAGCATAGTGCACTATCTGGTCCACAGCAGAGGAGGCAGGGACATCAGAGATTGTCGGCGCTTGGAGGACTGCTGGAAGCCACGATTCTTCTGAGTCCGAGATCAGCCTCCGGACTCAGTCCTAAATCATTTGCTGGAGCTCGGGGACATCAGGAAGGGACATTAGCTGCACTTCTCAAATTGCAAGGCACGATGGAGGAGTCCGTCCATCTTCAGTCTGAGGTGAGAGTGCGGGCATGTACTGAGGTACACACTGGTAGGATGGTGGCCACCGTGTAGCCATTGGTGGCATCCATCAGTGTCAACGTGAGAGGGCTGTGGGGCACCTTGATCACACTCCAGCTGCCCCTTCTCCTCAAGCAGTCAGCCAGGGGCCCTTGGAAACCCATTGAGAGGAGTACCAGCAGCTCAACACTCTGGTACCATCCAAACAGGTGACTCCGGGAGTGTCCAGCCGATCCAAATCCCCACTTCCTGTGACCCCATTAGTTCCAGATCCACAGGCCGAGGAGGGTGCACCTGCCCCACAGCAGGACCCCCAAAGCAGGCCTGGGGTATTGTAGTAATTGCGGTTTTATTTATTGAGTAATGTACCTTTAAGAATAATATTTGTCAAGAAAGACCACATGATCTGTAGTAACCAATAGGAGAATAGTGTGGGCTACCTCCACAGTCAGTGTAGAGATAGAGTGGAGTTGAAAGCATACGTGTAGTTGCTACTGGGTATATAGTAAATAAACTGAATGTTTCCACCCAAGAAGTATCTTCAGATCATCTCTATCACTAATAGTACAACTTGGCCACCCTACAACAATGAGGATAAAATAGGATTGAATGGAAGAAATCAAGTTGAAAAGAAATTGGCACTGTCCCTCGCCCAGTGATTGTGATAGCAAGCTCCATTAGAATTGAAGAAGTTGTCTTCTCACAAAATGTCACAATTTGGGAGAAATTATCCTTTTGAACCAGCCACAGATGATTGGTCTCAATACATAGAACGTCTCACATTCTTTTTTCAAGTGAACCAGATTATGGGGGAAGAGAAGAGGTGAGCAATCCTCTTGAGCACTTGTGGGAGCAAAACCTATGGTTTTATTCGAAGTTTGATGGCACCCAATGCCCCAGATTTGAAAAGTTTCGATGAATTAGTGGACCTCGTGAAGGGTCACTATCAACCCAAGACCTCACGATGCAGAGAGTTCAGGTTTAATTCATGAAATAGAGTCCCAGGTGAGACAATTGCATGCTATATGGCAAATTTGAAGCAGCTAACGGAATATTGTGAGATCGGTACGACTCTGAACGACATGCTCAGAGATCATTAAGTGTGCGACATGAAAGAGGACTCTATCCAGAAAAGATTATTGTCCGAAGTGAACCTGGATTTCAAGAAGGCACTGGAGATAGCGCTGGCCATGGATAGCTCATTAAGAGATTCACAAGCAATAGAGGGTGCGCAAAATCCTCCACTTCGGCCGGGAAACTTCAGCCAAAAGTGCCATGAAAAAGCAAGACACTGCCAAGAAGTGGGAAATAGCCCCCACTAGCCAAAGAATAAAAAATAGCTTAGCAGCGAAATCGAAGAATAAATTTAATAGAGGAACACGCAGTCTTGTAGTGATTGGTAGCTTTAAAAATTCGAATGCTACTATTGTCACAGAAATGGGCATATGATGTGGCAGTGCAAGGAAAGATTCAAGCAGGATTGTAAACAAAAGAAGATGCCCAATGAAATCTACAATGCAGAAGAGCCTGAAACAACAAATTCTGACATTTACTCTTTGTTTGATCTGAAAGTTGATAAGACAGAACCAATAATTGTCACAGTGAAGGTAAAAGACTAACCTGTTAAGATGGAAATAGACATGGGAGTTTCCACTGCAGTAATTGGGGAACATACCTTCAGATATTTGAGTAATGGTGAACATCAATTAAGTTTGGAGCGAACAGCGGCCAAGCTAAAATCTTACACAGATGAAGACATCAAGTAAAAGGCATAAGCAGGATAACTGTCCATTATGGAAGCCAATCAGCAAAGCTACCAGTGTTGGTATTGAGAGGCAGAGGACCAAGCCTTCTAGGGTGAAATTGGCTAAGGGAAATCAACTTTGATTGGCCACTGGGATTCCAAAAGGAAGCTGGAAGTGTTCCTGTTTGGAAAAAGGAGTGTGTAAGGACTCAACAACCTGAAGAAATGCAGGCTGTCCTGAGCCAAAACCTGTAAGAACAGCAGAAAGAACTCAAAGAGACCCTGCTTGATGACAGAGTTCGAGACGAGGTGAGCAACCTTCGCAAGGAAAAAGAATACCTGTTGAAAGACCTTCACACACTGCAAGATTTTCTCAGGTCAAAGTTTGTATCTCTGGAAAAGTATGAAGAGAAACAGAAAGAATTCAACACCTCTCTGAACAAACTGAAGAATCAGTTGGCAGTGAAGACTCAACAATGTTCAATTTTCCAGGAGACAGCAAACAAATACAAAAAAGAAACGGAAGAGCTGAAGAATCAGGTAAATGAAGCCAAAGACGCTTTGGAAGCAAAAGTCACAGAATTTTCCAAGAAGCAGACAGATAATGAAATTTTGGAGACTCAGCCATTGAGCTCAGACAAGTTGAGCTTGCGTCTGAGAGAAGCCTGGCCAAAAGTAAAGTCAAAAAGAAGGCCGAGATTAAAGTCTGTGCTAGAAAGAAGAAGGTACGTGGAAAGAAGATACAGAAACACTAATAGGGCTTTCATTCTGGCAGCATACGAATACACTTTCGTACATAAGCCTAGCAATCAAATCGCAAACGCCGATGCCCTTAGTCATTTGCCTTTACAAGAAAATGATGAGCACGTCCCAGTTCCACAGGATCTTGTTCACTGTTAAATTTCTTAGATTCCTCGCTGGTATGTCCTTGACAGATCAGAGGCTGGACAAGTCGGGACCCAGTCCTGTGACTAGTGGAGTTCCGCAGGGATCAGTGCTGGGACCTTTGCTGTTTGTAGTATACATAAATGATTTGGAGGAAAATGTAACTGGGCTAATTAGTAAGTTTGCAGACGAAACTAAGGTCAGAGGAGTTGCAGATAGTGAAGAGGATTGTCAAAGGATACAATGGGATATAGATCGGTTGGAGACTTGGGCGGAGAAATGGCAGATGGAGTTTAATCCAGACAAATGTGAGGTAATGCATTTTGGAAGGTCTAATACAGGCAGGAATTATACAGTAAATGGCAGAACCCTTAAGTGTATTGACGGGCAGAGGGATCTGGGTGTACAGGTCCACAGGTCACTGAAAGTGGCAACGCAGGTGGATAAGGTAGTCAGGAAGGCATATGGCATGCTTGCCTTCATTGGCAGGGGTATTGAGTATAAAAGCTGGGAAGTCATGCTGCAGCTGTATAGAACCTTGGTTAGACCACACTTGGAATATTGCGTGCAATTCTGGTCGCCACATTACCAGAAGGATGTGGAGGCATTGGAGAGGGTGCAGAGGAGGTTTACCAGGATGCTGCCTGGTCTGGAGATTATTAGATATGAGGAGAGGTTGGAGAAACTCGGATTGTTCTCACTAGAGCGACGGAGATTGAGGGGCGACTTGATAGAGTTTACAAAATTATGAGTGGCAAAGACAGAGTAGATAGTCAGAAGCTTTTTCCCAGGGTGGAAGAGTCAATTACTAGGGGACATAGATTTAAGGTGAGAGGAGAAAACTATAGAGGAGACGTACGGGGCAAGTTTTTTACGCAGAGGGTAGTGAGTGTCTGGAATTCGCTGCCAGAGGAGGTGGTGGAAGCAGGTACGATAGTGGTGTTTAAGAGGCAGCTTGACAAATACATGAATAGGATGGGAATAGAGGGATACGGATCCCGGAATTACAAAATGTTTTAGTTGACAGGCAATATGATCGGCGTAGGCTTGGAGGGCCGAAGGGCCTGTTCCTGTGCTGTACTTTTCTTTGTTCTTTGTTCTTTGTCCTATCTCAAGTATGAGAACAAGTGCTACATGGTTGGTCTCAGGAACCCGTATCTGACGAAATGAAACTGTACTTCAACAGAAGACATGAAATAACCACTAAGGTAAAAGTAAAATACTGTGGATGCTGGGAATCTGAAACAAAAACAGAAAATGCTGGAAACACTCAGCAGATCTAGCCGTATCTGAAGAAGGGTCATACTGACTCGAAACATCAACTTTGTTTCTCTCTCCAAAGATGCTGCTAGACATGCTGAATTTTTCCAGCATTTTCCGTTTTTGTTACATGAAATAATCAGCCAAGATGGTATCCTATTGCGGGCTGCACGAGCAATAGATCCAACAAAGGGAAGGGAGCCAGTTTTAATTGAACTACACAGTGCACATCCAGGAATTTCCTGAATGAAGACCAAAGCATGTAGCTGTCTATAGCGGCCTGGGATGGATAGTGCAACAGAGAGTTTAGTAAAAGACTGTGTGCAATGTCAGAAGCTGCAAAAGTTGCCAGTGACAGCTCCATTACACCCATGGGAGTGGCCAGGTAGACCCTGGGTGCGGTTACACATTGACTATGTTGGGCCTTTCCAGGGAACAATGTTTCTGCTCGTTATACCTTCTCTCAACAGGAATCTGAGCCCAAAAAAATAAAAACAAAAAACTACTGCGGATGCTGGAAATCCAAAACAAAAACAGAATTACCTGGAAAAACTCAGCAGGTCTGGCAGCATCGGCGGAGAAGAAAAGAGTTGACGTTTCGAGTCCTCATGACCCTTTAACAGAACTCTGTTGTTGTTCTGTTGAAGGGTCATGAGGACTCGAAACGTCAACTCTTTTCTTCTCCGCCGATGCTGCCAGACCTGCTGAGTTTTTCCAGGTATTTCTGTTTTTGTTTAGGAATCTGAGGCCGCCGCACGGCGTCATCAGCCATATCCTTTGCAGATAACCCTTGCCCTCAAGGAGCCAACCCTGCATCCTGTGTGGTCCCTCAAAGATATCAGAATCTGAGACCAACTCAGGATATATGAGATGTGGACACTACCTGGGAATCTGACATACGCCTGCTTGGTAAGTTTGTTATGGTTGCACACCGCCGCACATTGAGCGAGTGGCCTTTCCGGTTGATGCACTAGATTGCCTGTAGGCAGGGAGCTTTTATAGCCACATGAGTGCAGTCGACGGCACTCTCACATGTGGGAGATCAGAAATCTCGGCAAAGCCCAGCGCTCTTGCGTCCTGGCTTGCTTGATCTCTGTCAACGTCGACAAAATTGTGGGCCTTTGCAAAAATGGCATCTGTGATATCCTGGATGCATTTGTGGGTGGACACTTGGGAGATCCCGCAGAGGTATGCAGTGGAGACCCGGAAGGAGCCACTGCCATGGAAGTTGACTGTGGCTGTTACTTTCACAGCCACCGGCAACGGATGCCCTCCCAGTCCCTGTGGCAGCAAATCCTGCAGAATGTGGCAAATGTGAGTCAACATTTTGCCAGAGGTTCACCAGTAATGGTTGTTGGCTTAGTACAAAGAGGAGAAGAGTCTATTCTCTCTTAACTCTAAATTAGCTTTATTCACGTCATTAGGATCATCTACATATAGCTTATACGTCTGATTAAATATAGACATGCAGTTTACAGCAGGTTATACAGTTTTATACCCAAAACTAGGATCTAAACACACACCCACTAGGTTTCTCTGACACTCCCTGAGTGGTTACAGAATATAAAAGCTAATACCCGAAAAGGAGAGCTGACGCTGACCAGGCATTCCGTTCTCTCTCTCTTGTGTCTCTACGTTGCTGACGTAGGTTCTTCCGCTTCTGCGATGGTTGGTCTCCGGAGTCTCGCTGCTTCCATGTCCGAAACCCTCCATTCTTATCCGAAATCTTATCTCTCCAAGCTGTGCTGTCTCTCTCCCATTAGTTTAGGCCTGCTTGCCTAGTCTGTGGCATATTCTCATTGGCTCTGTTCCAAGACATTAACCTCGTTACTTCTTTTCTAAATAAGGACTTGTGTCCCATCACATTTCCTTTGTCTTTGCTAATTCAAACTGGTTCCAGCCAGCTCAGGCCAGTGATTGAGCTCAGGTTTCAAAAGTTGCTCAGGCCAGTACTGAGCTCAGGTGACTTCAGTTCAAAAGTTGCTCAGGAGTTTCTCTGCAGCCTCTCCCCCTCTTTTGATCCAAAGATACTTATCTTAGGATCATTATTCTCCCTTTCTGTGTACCACTCCTGAGGTTGTCATTGTCCCCCAATGGGCATGTTACATCCGCGATATCATATGGTTATATAAAAATATAAAAGAGAAACGTATATAAAATATACTTCACACAGTGTCCTTATATTGATAATCATTTCTTCTGTTTCATTATAGCGCTAACATTCAATCGGTGCAAACTTTCAATTTTCTACCTTCTAAGCTGATATATGTTGAATATGACAAGTATTAAAGCACATATGATCACAACTACAGCAGCATGTGATAAAATCCTGACCCATGGATGTATTTGAACATTGGATCCTCAATTCCAAAACTTATCCCAGAACCCGGGGTCTGGTAGCAGTTCCTCTGCTTTATCAGCATGAGTTCTAATTATTTTAGTGTGTTTAGTCCATTGATGAATTATCTCATTGGCTTTCTCCGCTATTTGCGTCCAATCTGCAGTCAGGTGTGGAACAGGTGGTAGTTCGGTAGGAACATATTTCTGCAGATCTTGGTCTATATCGGTACGTTGGACTATGAGGTTTTCATTTATTACCATCCTCATTATTGGCTTAGGCAGAACTTGTCCACCGATAACCAGGTCTAAGGTCACATTGTTAAAGGCCACATTGTGTCCTTCCAGAGGGCACTGTTTCCATCCTTTGTTATAGTTCATAGCCGCTGTGGCTATGTAATATGTTTGCCCCTCAAGGGCGTATTGTAAAAAGGACTGGCTGTTAAACAGGCAGAATGGACAATGAACAATTTTCATAAGTACTGAACCCACAATTAGTGAGTTTCTGTCTCGTTATCTCTTCTGGACAGGCCCAGTGATTCCCTCCTTGGTAACACTTTGACAAATCTACCCTTTTCTCAGCACCATCCATTACGATAGCATGAGATGGTGGGTTGCTCAAAGATATCCAAGTACCCTCATGATACTTGCCCACGTTATGAACTCTTTTTAAAGGGTAGGTCTAATTGCTTCTATGCCGGGGAATATGAAACACCGCCCCAACATAATATCTCTCTTTATCCTCGTGGCAGGTACCTAACACCCTATTAGTTAAGGTTAAACTCCTGAGGTGACATAGGGGTGTTTCTTCTCCGACCCATTTCTCTAACTGCTCATCCGACACCCAGTCTGGAACTTGGTGTGCATTGAGCTGTAACAAATTAGTACCAATCATAGTCAATATCCAGCTAGCATATAGGGTACACGTCTCGGCCTTATGGGCCTCCTCTGAAGTATTAGCCGTACGGTCAATGATCAAATTCATTGTATCCTGTAAAGGTTTCAGCAATTTAACTGTGTCTAGGGTCACTCGTGATGCATCCTGACCTATTTGGCTGGTTCGTATCTGATCCCGATAACCCTCTCCAGTAATAACCTGCATTTTCTGCTGGAGGGATTGTATCTGATTTTCCAATTTTGCTATGTCCAACGTGTTGACTGTTGCCACTCCTGATGCATAACCTGCCCCCGCTAGTTCTAACAGCCCTCTTTTTTTCCTTTTCTTTAGTGGCCTAAACTTGTTCCTGCTTAACTGTCTCCTGAGGAGGTGGAAAAACAAATGTTTTGTGGTGTATGAACACCATTCTGGAGCAGTTAGTTCAGTCAAATTGAAGACCACCTGCACATGTTGATATCCTGGTACCAAAGTGACAGATTCCCCTGTTTCTTCCAGCACCAGACCTACACCGTCCGTTTTGTACTGAAATTCACTACATCTAGGTTCCGGTGTGGTTTTAATCACTGGAGGGGGTGGTGTGGTAAGCCTCCTCGGGGTCCTGAAAATTATGAAGGGTCCTGGCCCCCGACAGAAACTCCTGTCTGCAGCCCTTAACGCCCTTTTTGCTCTATCCCTTTCCTGTGTTGTGTCTTCCTTTGTACAATTGATGATGATCAGCCAATCTTTCTAAAATGCCTGCTATATCCTCCCCAATCAATATATCTCCGATATGAGTCGCTACCCCAGTCAATATTCACATAGGTGTGGTCCCAGTGGATCATAACTTTACCTCGACCGTCACTCCCCGATGGTCGCTCAATAAATGGACCCACAAATTGACTAATGATTTTCCCTCTGGGATTACTGACAATGTCACCTCTAGAACTTTGTTGCATGAAAACTGTACTCCCGCTCCCTCCGGTATACCCAAAGTTTTTCCCGCGCACGTTAACCCATCCATTCCCGTATATTACAAATTTAAGTCCTCTCTTTTCCCTTTGTTGGTTCGGACTGTCTTATTCTGCAGAGCAAAGTTGTTCCTGGTCTCAGGATATCCCTCCGCCGTTGACACTGCTTCAGGCACGTTCATTCGTTGTGACAGCTCCGAGGCAGGTTCAATCGCAGTTCTGATGATGGTCAATCCGATAGCAACAAAATGCATTATCCCCTTCATTTTAGGCTGGACCTGTAATGAACAAGTGTAATTTCTGTTCTCATTTATAGTTTCTTTTAAGTACTATTTTAAGTCCAGTCTCTCCATATACTGAGCCAGACCGTCCATATCCTGTTCCCAATTTGTTTCAGATTCTAACCGTTCGTTTCTTCTAACCCACTTATTCCCCCACTTTGTTTTATTTTACTTTCATTTTTTCCCTGGATTTGCCTCTGCATATGAACGGACAGTATCAAATTTGTTTCAATCACCTCCTCTTTGATCTGTAGCTGGTCCTGTTCTTGATCTCCCTGACCTTCGGGATTCGGAACATCGTTAGCATCGAGCTGCACATGCCAATGGTGATTATCTTGTTTTTCTCCCACTAACTTTAGCTGATTAATGTGATACCAGCCACTCTTATCTGGTGTCGTTAACATCTTGCATACAGATGGGCTAGCTTTATCTACTATCTCATAGGGGCCAGCAACCTTTGGACTCAAGAATGAGGTGGGCTGATGAATTCTAATCATTACTCTTTGTCCGGAGCTCAACTCTATCGGGCTGGCTTTTGCGTCGAAATAAGCCTTGCTTTGCTGTTTCTTCTTCCCCTGTCGGTGAGCAGCTACATAATTTGCTTCTTTTACCATTTCTAATAGCTGTTGTACCCATTTTTCTGATATAATGTGGTCCACCTCGGATTCGGACAAATCCAAACCTACCAACCCCTCCATTCCCCTCATGTCCCTTCCTGTCGTGAGTCTATAAGGAGTGTAGCCTGTTGATGAAGCCACGGTATTCCTGATTATCGTCAGCACATAGGGCAGAATGACCTGCCGCTGCACCATTTTGACTATCATGTTTTTCAATGTCCGATTCATTCTTTCCACAATTCCAATAGACTGTGGTCTATAGGGTATGTGGAATCTCTGTCTGACCCCAAAAAGGGTCATAACATCTTGCATTACTTGGGCTGTAAAATGTGTTCCCTGATCCGAATCTATGCTTCAGGGTAAACCCCAACAGGTAAGCATCTTTTCTAATAGAATTTTCGCAGTAATTTTGGCTGTGTTTGTTCTGGTCGGAAAAGCTTCCACCCATTTAGTGAAGGTATCCACTATTACTAGAATATACTTGTATCCTCCTGGAGTGGGAGGAAGGGGTCCTACATAGTCTATCTGTAAATTAGTCCAAGGCCCTTATACTGGTCTAGTGTGTCGGCGGGCCCCTTTCTTAACATCTCTATCGGGGTTGTGTTGTGCACAGATCAAACAATTCTTGACATAGTGTTCCACGTCACCTTTCATTCCGGGCCACCAGCACACCTCCTTTATCTGATCCAGGGTGCTCTCCGTCCCTTTATGTCCCCATAAGTCACGCTACCAGTGGATAATTTGGTTTTGTCCCCCCTCTAGCACCACAAATTTTCCCTCACATAAAACCACTCCGTCTTGAACATAGACCCCCCTTGTGCCTTTTGTATGTGTCTGACTCTGCTCCTTCTATTAGTTTTTTCAATTCTTCATCTTTCTTTTGCTTCTCCGTTAATTCCATTACTTTGACCTGCTTCTCTCTCTGGCCCCCGATTTCCCCAATCGGTGGCTGCCATTCCTGTCCACTTACAGCACCTCGTTTGGCTAGTTCATCAGCTTTCCTGTTCCCTTCGGGAGATAGTTTTGAATGAGCTTTCATTTTTATGACCCCAAATCCTTTCCCCTGTGCTTTTTCAAAGATGTACCGTAATAGCGGGAACGAAGGAAGGGGCCTTCCATCTGCTGAGACAAATCCTCTCGCTTCCCATAGGGGCAAATGTTCTATGAGGCTATTACAGACATACATGCTATCAGAGTATATGACTGATCTAGGCGGAAAGTATTCCGGGTGACCAACCGGCTGCTAGTTCTGCTGCCTGTGCACTCATAGTTTTAGGTAATTTCAAAGCCGCGGTATATCTTTCCTGTCCGTGTTCATCCTCCATGTATATCCCACAGCCAGTTCTCCTTTCCCCATCCTGTACTGATGAAGAGCCATTCACAAAAATTTTAAAATAAGGTTCTTCCTTTCCTGTTTCCTTTGTTTTTCTGCTCTCAGGCCCCGTCTTACTCCCTCCCTTTATCTTTGATACAAATGGGCTCTTGGGGTCATTTGCTATCATCAATTGACACTCATGTTTTTCTCCCTGATCAACTAAGTTGTCTGCTAACATAGTAGTGGTTTTTACCCCCTTTACGGTTATATTTCTCCCTTGCAGCAACAATGTCCATCTAGTGACTCTATTTTGGCTAACTGCACCATCCTTAATCCTTCCATCTAACAGTAGCTGTACGGGGGCGTGTTCTGTTAATATTGTAAGTGGGTTTAGTCCCACTATATAGGTAAAATGCTGCACTGCCCAAAAGACAGCTAGCAAGTGTTTTTCGCATACCGTATACCCCTGCTCTACTGGTGAGAGCATACGTGAGGCGTAATTTCCCATGTGTCTCCTGTAATAGAACTGCCGAAAGGGTGGTGTCTGTGGTAGCCACCTCCAATGAAAATGGTTCAGTTGGATTTGGGGTTTTCAGAGCAGGTGCTGCAACTAGTGCTTGCTTTAGAGCGGTCATGGCCTGGGTGTGTTCTGTTCTCCACTCCCAGGCCACATTCTTTTTTAATAATTCCAATGGCGGGGATGCTTTTGTGGCGAATCCATCAATGTGGTCCCTGCAATATCCCACCAAGCCTAAGAAGGACCTTAACCCTTTTACATCCTGTGGAACAGGGAGTCTGCCAACCGTTTCTATCCTTCGCTTGTCAATGTCCCTCTTCCCCGGTGTCAGAATCATTCACAAGTAAGTAACTTTTTGTTTCATGATCTGCGCTTTTTTAGGGTTAATCTTTAATCCCAAGTCATGTAACAACTGCAGTAATTCACTTAGCAGTTGATAATGTTCCTTATTAGTTTTAGTTTGTAGGAGTAAGTCGTCTACATACTGTACTAGACATTCAGGCCTCGAGAATCCTTTTAACCCTTCCCTCAGCCGTTGGTGAAATATGGATGGGGAATTGTGAAATCCCTGAAGCAGGGCGGTCCATGTATATTGCTGTCCTTGGAAAGTAAACGCGAATTTATATTGACATTCTTTCTCCAGTGGAATAGACCAAAAACCATTACTTATGTCCAAAACAGTAAACCACTGCGCATCCTCATTTTGTCGAACTACTGTCTCTGGGCTAGTTGCTACAGTAGGGGCTGTTAACGGGGTGACTTTATTTAATTCTCTGTGGCCTATAGTTAGTTGCCAGCTACCGTCGGGTTTCCTCACCGGCCAAATAAGTGCGTTGTTAGTAGAAGCTATTGGTCATAATTACTCTTGCTGCAGCAGACTCTATATCACCTTCCCTAACTCTTCTTCTGCTTGTTTTGGGAAATCGTACTGATTTTGTGGTTTGGGGTCTGGACCTTGTATACACACACTCCCGGTCATTTTCCCACAATCATATTTATGTTGGGCGAATACTATTGAGTTTTGTGCAATAATTTGTTGTACTTCCCGATCGTCACTCATTTCTCCTGGTTCTATTCACACTTCCCCGATTGTGCATATCCTATCCTGATATTCCCCCACCGGGATGAGTGTGTGATTTATACTGCCTATGCCCAAAGACATTTGCCAAATCATACAATTAACGGGGTCAAAGCAAAGTCCTGCTTTGGCCATATAGTCGCTCCCTAATATATGTTCTTGTTCTCTGGGTAATTTGATAAGGACCACTGAATGCTCTATCAATATGTCTCCCACACCAACTTCCAACAGTACACTCACATATCCTACTTGTGAATGTCCCGTGAATCCGCTTAGAACAATTTTGTTTTGAATTTTCCAATCTACGTCATTGATCTGAATGGTATTAACTGTGGTTCGGGAGCCCCCTGTGTCCCAAGGGAATGTAATAGGGCGGCCTCCAACCCTACCATTCACTAGGGGTCTCCCCGTGTCATCCCACCGTGTATCACACACCCACAACGGAGAGGCCTGAGATCATCATTGCGGTTCGGGGTACAACTCGGAACTCTGTGGTATTTCTATCATATCACACTGAGGACTTGGTCTATTCGGCCGTTCCACAGGTAGGCTCTGGTTTCCTCCCTGACCTATATTCTCTCGTCTCGAGTTCGGGCAGTCCCTTGTGAAGTGTCCCTTTTGGCCACAGTTATAGCATCTGGACACCTCACCCTGAGTTCTCCCCATTCCCGAGAAGTTTCCTTTTCCTCTACCTCTACCTCTACCTCTTCCCCCTGTCTGATAATCTGGAGGGGGTTCCTTCTGAGTAGGTCCCCTGCCTTTATTTCTCCAGGTTGTCGCCTGATTCTTAACAGGCATTGCTCTGTCCCTGGATGTCTTGGGTAGTTTTGGTGTTTCCCTTTCCCATACCCTAACCAACTTCCTAATTATCCAGGGCTCTGTATGTGTGTCATCAGTGGGATCAAACTGATCTAATGCTCTCCTCGACTCCTCAGTGCCATGCGACACTAGCATTCTCAGCCATCGGTTCCTAACCTCCGGCTGTAAATTATCCCTATCTAGGCCTGTGCCATAGACCCCTTGAAACACCGTCCAAATGCGAGCCGAAAATGTGGTGGGGTGTTCACCTTTTCTTTGATAGCATTTCATTAGTGCCTCCACTGAGTCCCCTCTGTTATCGCCCATGACAGATAATACCTGGTTCTCTAAGGCTTCATTTGTGCCTCTACCAAGTTTTTGTTCCTCCGGTAGGGCGGAGTGTATATGTGGGTGTAGGCACATTAGAATTAAATTTCTTTCCTCAGCATCGTATAAACCGTGTACCCCTCTCTGTTGCCTGACCGCTAAGAACAACTCCCCAGGATCATCCCCGGGCGCACATGTCCCAATATCTTTCGCAATATCCCTCAATTCTTGTACCCCAAGTGGGGTGGAATATGTCATATTTGGGCCGGCTGGCCCTTGGCCATCTGTCCCTGCTTGTGCTCTAGTGGTTACAAGGGGGGTGCATTGGGGCAGACGGTTTTTCCGGCTTTGGAATATATGCCGGCGGTGGATCCTCTGGTGGAGGTTCCCCGTCACCGCTGCTGTATCTATCCGCCCCGTCTGCTAAATCATCCCAATCTATATCCCCTTGACTGTTTTCTTCACCTCTTCCAGGTGTGAAATCACACAGTATGCCCCTCTGTGCAGCTAGCTGATCTTGCAGCCTCACTATCAGTTTCTGACACTTTGTGTGATCACCAGTACTGCTCCTCTTTTCCTGAGCTGCTCTGTGAATCACATTCATAGCAGTTTTTAAATCACTACATTGTTGTTTCCATCCCTCCACCTCAGCTTTAGCTGCTTGGGCTTCTCCCTCTCTCTTACTCTTTTCATTAGCCAATTTTTCGCACTGTAACTGATATTGGTTCATGTGCATCAAATCCGCACTTCTCTGTCTCTTTAAATCAGTTACCTTCTCACTAAGGCGGGCTATCTCCTCACGGAGTTTTTTATTCTCTCCCTCTAGTCTGTCTCTCTCCCTCCTAGCCTGCTGTCGGCATTCTATCCATTCCTCAAATAAACATCCAATCGCTACGGACTTCTGTACCTTGTTAAATTTCTTATCTGACATCTTTGTTTGCGCAATTCTCCAAAGGGCCTCCCCAGCGGGTTTTCCCTTGTGACCTGCATACTCCCCGTATTGCGGCCACTTCCCTATTATGTATTTTTGAAGGAGTGCCTTCTAAACACACACCCACTAGGTTTCTCTGACACTCCCTGAGTGGTTACAGAATATAAAAGCTAATACCCGAAAAGGAGAGCTGACGCTGACCAGGTGTTCCGTTCTCTCTCTCTTGCGTCTCTACGTTGCTGACGTAGGTTCTTCCGCTTCTGCGATGGTTGGTCTCTGGAGTCTCGCTGCTTCCACACCCGAAACCCTCCATTCTTATCCGAAATCTTATCTCTCCAAGCTGTGCTGTCTCTCTCCCGTTGGTTTAGGCCTACTTGCCTAGTCTGTGGCATATTCTCATTGGCTCTGTTCCAAGACTTAGGTAGCATTAACCTCGTTACTCCTTTTCTAAATAAGGACTTGTGTCTCATCACATTTCCTTTGTCTTTGCTAATTCAAACTGGTTCCAGCCAGCTCAGGCCAGTGACTGAGCTCAGGTTTCCAAAGTTGCTCAGGCCAGTGATTGAGCTCAGGTTACTTCAGTTCAAAAGTTGCTCAGGAGTTTTTCTGCAGCCCCTGGCCAACACCAGATCCCTTGACATGTGAAGGCATCTGTGACACTAGTTCTCACTCACCAGCAGATAACACATGCAAAATCTATACACCCTGGGTCTAGCGAGGCGCCTACAAATGACAGCCCTCTGAAGATCATCCTCTGTGTCCGGAGGAGCACCTGCTGCCCCTTGGTCTTAAGGGTTCGGCTCCTCTCTCTGGCAAGTCAGGTGCCTCCGTCACATTCTTCTCATTCTTCTCTCCTGCCTATCAGCAATAATGCAGACAGCGAGATCACCAGGCTCCATTTTCCTGATGGTCTCCTCACTGCAGTATCAATGAGAAACATGCAAGAATCAGCATTTGATGCCAAAAGTTCACTTCCTGTCTGTGGTTGTGGGCTCAAGGCCTTTTCATGCATGTCGGAGAGTACTGGCCTCTGGAATGATGTCCAGTATGGGGTGCACATGAATGATCACCACAACGACCACACCCCCAGCCCACATGACCTACTGCCAACAGCTTCGGGCTGGCGACAGGATGTTCTACTTTCAGCCCAGGCACTGAGATCATCATTACCTGTACTCCAAGACTGCGCTGTTTGGACTAAGCATGAGGGTGGATGTTCAGTGAGTACATGAGATTAATTTAGAGGGTCTGAAGGCTTCTCCTCTGTGAATGGTGAATGGTCACATTTCCAAGGGGGCTCTTAAGCTTGTCCAGTCTCCCAATAGTTCTGCAGCTCCATAATACTCTGGTGAATCTGAAGGCTGTGAACGAGGAGTTAAAATTAGGGGAACAATCATTGCCACTTTGAGGGATCAGTGTTGCATGAATGGGCATTATTGCTTCACTTTACTGACTCCCTGCATGTCAATTGAATGGCTGCTAACCTGTCTCAGCTGCACTTTTGGAACTATCAATTCAGTTGGGTGGCCCTTTAATGTCACCCCCCAACCCACTCCTCCCCCACAGTCATGTATCTCAGTGTAACCTTCCCTGCCCATTGCTTGCTGCCCCCAGTGGAGCCCTTGCCCTGCAGCCCCTTCCTGTCCCTCTATCCTGTCTGGCCTCTTTCACAATGGAGCCATTGCGCTGCAGCACAGTAAAAGCCATTCCTGCCTTAACCATGGTGTGGTAGCAGTAGAGACTTGGCTGTGAAACGCCTCCGAAACAGATACAGTGCAGCCTACAAAGCCAGGCACTGACCCTCACGAGTGCTGCGCAATGCAAAGAATGCAAACTAACCTCAGAGTCTCGAGCGAAGTGCAGGTCAGTAGCTGCACGTCGCTTAAATCCTGTTGTGAAACACGTTGTTCTAATTGCACGCCGACATGGGCTCGTAACCCAGGTTGGAAGGAGGATTCTGGTGGGCAAGCGTCACAATGAGATGCTGATTTATGCTAACGACAGTCGCGATTTTCGTCAGCAGGAAACGCGGCCTGCCATTGACGGCTGAGTTGCACAATCACTTCCTCGTTTTACATCGTTGTAAAACTGGTTTGAGGCCTTCTCGCGAGATTTAGCTCATGTTCGCCATGATGCTTTCTGCAATCAGGAGCGGAAAATCCCAGCGGGTGGAAATTTCAGAATTCCTGTCCCCTCACCTCCCCCCCTCACCCCCTCGGGCGCCTCCCTCCCTCACCCCCTCGGGCACTACACCCCCCACCCCCACCCCCCCACCATGTGAGTTTGCCCGCATTGGGATGGCAAAATATTGTCCAACGGATTGCAATTTTCTCAGAGGTGCTTCCATCTGCAGCTATTAGCTCACCAGAAGTGCAGTGGAAACCCAGCTGACAACTCCAGAGATGACAATGTGGTATCATGAAGGGAATAAATTAATAGCGATGCGCTGGCAACAACTAGATAGACAGAACCAGTGAGGGCAGAACTCAACCATGGAGAAAAGTTGTGATTGACAGTGTCAAAAGCTGTAAAGAGGTTGAGGAAAGAATAACACACCATGGTCACAGACACTGAGAAAATCATTTGTGACTTTAGTTAAGGATGTTTTGGTGCTGTGGAAAGGATGAAAGCCGGATTGGAAAGGTTCAAACAGGGACTTGCAGAGGAATTGGGCACTGGTTTGGGAGGCAATAGTGCACTGAAATACTTTGTGGATGGGTAGGGAGGTCGGAGACAGTGTGGTAGTTAGCAGGGGCACGGAGCTCATTCGCAGGTTTTTAAACTAGACTAATTTTGATATAAACATTAATGTTCTCATCCATATTACAGTTGAAAAATCTATATATTTAGACTAACTCAGGATGACTGCAGGTCTAGATACATATTGCAGGCAGATTTTGCTCTGCTATGCAGCTGGGGTTCAGTTTCCATGGGAAAAGGAGAAGAAAAGGGGAAGAAGACGCACAATACCTAGATCCGTTATGGGTTGGGGGATGGTGGGGAGGCGGTGAGAGGGCGGTGGTGGTAGTGGTGATTGAGGCACAGTGCTTGTGGCTGATGGAGGAGATGAGGCAGCTATGAAAGTGAGGTAATAAAGCCCTAATAGAGCAGCCTTGTCCAACTCATGGCCTGTGGACCACAAAGCCTCTCCATGTGGCACTCGGAACAATGGTTGAAAAATGGTAAGACGGCTCATTGAGTTTCAAGATTTCTTCAAGGGCCTGCTCCTCCAATCACAGCCTGCTTTTCTCCCACATTTGCTGCTGATAGGCTCACTCATCATGCTACCTGTCCCATTGGGAAGGAGGTCTTGTTCCAGGGGGTTGCGTGGAGACATGGGTGCTCAAACATGTTGAGAGAGCCGATCCTCTGCCTGCAGACACTATATTGGGGGTCTCACCGCCTTCCAGCTGGATCTCTGTGCCCATCCTCTCTGCCCTGTAGAGGGCCATGTGGTTAAGGAGAAGGCAGCTGCTGATCATCCTGGGGTTACTCCTGTTGCTGTTGGTGCTGGTGCATGTGTGGAGTCAAAGTGATGTCAGGCCAACTATTATCCTCTTGTCCCTCATCAGACATGGGAGGTGGAGCCGCATAAGTTGCTGTCAGCCGTGTGAAGGCTGGAAACAGGGAAGTGCAGGTGACGGTGAATTTCTAGACAGGTGAAATGCTTACCAAGAAGTTGGCATCAATCACCTGTCAAGCAGTGATAACACTCTCTATGAGAAGAAGTGCTTTGAACTGCAGCCTCTCACATGGCCCTTGCCAGAGCTCTTCAGTTTCACTGACCAAATGTCAGCATGTGCAATCCGGCTTCCTGATTGGTGAATAAAAGTGTATTTGTAAGCAGTGCCCACCTCTGGATGCGAGCAGAATTGATGGAGGTATTGCCCTATCCCAGCCTGTCAATTTCACAGAAGAAGCTCTGCTTGCTGTACAGTCATCTTGATGATCCTGGTGACTTGCTGACAGATCAGGAAACTGGTGCTCTGGCTGCTAAGGTCAGAATTTAGGGTTAAAATAGCAGTTAAATACTTGTTATAATATTTAAATAGCTTACCCAATTTTTATGTTTTTGGTTATCAGGTTCACTTTGTCCAGTGAACGCTAGCTGCGTCCTTGATATTAACACTTTAGTTGGTGCTTGAAACAATACAGGCAGAGAGACCGATTAACTGAGCAAACACTGGTAGTTTATTGGAACTAAGAAGAGAACGCTAACACAATGTGTGCTTCTTCAATCACCTCCAGCTCTGGACTTCCAGTAACTCAAGAAGCCCCTGCTGTGTAGTGATTGGTCAATACAGTCATATGGTCAATTAACTACATTCTCTTAAAGGTATATCGCATCCACTTTACCACATCCCTCCTCCTTTACTTGAAAGTACAATTGACAAGCAATTATTTACATGAATAACTATTTGAAAGTCAAGTCTCTTAGGAGGCTTCCTTGGACGTGTCAAGCATTGTAGCTCAACGGTCTCGGCTGGTTTTTCCAAGACCCCCTTCTCAGGGGTCAACTGCCCACCAGGGTCTTCGATGGAAGTGGGTAAGTTTGTGTTTTCGAACTTCTCGGGTCCAACAAGCCCCACTGGTACTTCCAAATCGTGTGACATTTCTTCCACGTGCGGTGCAGGCTTAAATGCAAATGATGACGGCATTCCTTCTTGTGGGGACTGTCTCTCTTTTCTGGAGATGATCCATGTGTTGTCTAATTATTTGGTCGTTTACCAACACATTATAGGAGCGAGGTCCTGTCACGGCACTCACTTTGCCTAGTAGCCAATTGGGCCCATCTCCAAAGTTCCTCGTGAGGACTGTGTCTCCCACCGCGAAATTTCTTTCATGATTATGGCCATCATGTCTAGTCTTCTGGGCCTCTTGACTTCTGTCCACCTTCCCCCCTAAATTCGACCTGATAAGAGTTAGATGGGTGCGGAGATGTCTCTTCCTTAGTAATTCAGCGGGGGCAATACCTGTGATCGTGTATGGCATCGCCAGGAATGCGAACCGTAACCGTGACAATCTGGTGCTGATGGAATCCCCATCCAACTTCTTCATATCGGACTTAAAAGTTTAGACTGCCCACTCAGCCAAACCATTAGAGGCGGAGTGGTAAGGCGAGATTTAGATATGAGTTATTCCGTTGAGGGTTGTAAACCTGTGGAACTCCGCACTGGTAAATGCAGTCTGATTGTCTGACACAAGCACCTCTGGTAACCCATGCACTGCAAAACTCTGGAGCAAACGGTCTATGGTGGCAGCAGACGTGGGTGACTAGACTTTGTAGACATCCATCCACTTGGACTTGCCGTCTATTGGTAAAAGGAATATTGTGCCCAAGATGGGCCCCACGTAGTCAATGTGGAGGTGCACCCATGGCCGCCCCAGTCACTCCCAGGGGTGCAATGGGACTAAGGGAGGTAGCTTTTATACCTGCTGGCATTGAAAACAACTTTTGACTAGGGTTTTGATGTCCATGTCCATCCCTGGCCACCACAAGTAGCTGCGTGCGAGCATCTTCAACCTACTAATGCCAGGGTGAGCGCTATGTAATTCAGCCAGTATTGGCCTTTGCCCTCTTGGGGGCTTGATTACACTTGCTCCCAGAGCAAAATGCCGTCCTGGCAGGGCAGCTCATACCTGCGATTGAAATAGGGCTTCATGTCATCAGACTTTGGCTTGCCTGACCATCCATTCAAGACCTGCTCCCAGATGTGAGATCAAAGTGGATCTCGACTTGTCCACTCATGGATTTGTTTGGCTTGGACAGAGGAGGAGTCCAAAAAGTTTAGTACTAAGACAGGTTCCTGGTGAATTGGAACCTTCACGTTGTTGTCTGGCAGGGGGAGGTGGCTCAGCGTGTCAGAATGTGCGATCCGGCTTCCTGATTGGTGAATAAAAGTGTATTTGTAAGCAGTGCCCACCTCTGGATGCGAGCAGAATCGATGGAGGTATTGCCTTATCCTCTCCAAATAATCCCAGCAGAGGCTTGTGGTCGGATATAATGTGAAAATGGTGACCGTGGAGGTATTGATGGAATTTCCGAACACCAAACACAACAGACAAGCCCTCCTTCTCAATTTGAGAATAACATCACTCTGCAGCACTGAGTGTGCGAGATGTATAACCAATGGATCGTTCAGAGCCATCCGCCATCTGATGTGAAAGCACAGCCTCTATTCCATAAGGGAATGCATCGCAAGTTAAAATCAATTCTATCTTTGGGACAAAGTGGACCAGTAGGGCCAATGATCTTAAAAATTGCTTTACCTTCTGTTGTGGAGCTTGCCAAATCCATTTATGGTTTTTCTGAAGCAATGCATATAACGGAGCCTGTGCAGTTGATAGATTTGGGAGAAATTGCCCGTAGTAGTTTATCATGCCTAAGAAAGCCTTTAGTTCTGTTGTATTTCTCGGTGCAGGTGCCTCACGAATAGCCTTGACCTTTTCTTCCACGGGATGCAGGCCCTGCGCATCGACCTTATGGCCCAAGTAAACTACCTCTTTGGCTTGGAAAATACATTTTTCTCGCTTCAAGCGCACCCCCGCTTGTGAGGAGCATTTCAGCATCTCCTCCAAATTAGCTAAGTGTTCTTCATCAGTTTGTCCAGTGACTAAGACATCATCCAGATAAACAACGATATGGGGCAGTCCCTGAAGCAGATTTTCCATGGCGCACTGGAAAATGGCACATGCCGATGAGACCCCAAAGGGTAGTAGAGGAAATTGATACAATCCTCGATGTGTATTGATGGTCACGAATTCCCTAGGGCCTTCTTCCAACTCTACCTGCTGGTAGGCGTGGCCAAATGTTGAGTTTTGAATATGTGATGCCCACTGCCAATTTCGAATATAATTTGTCATTCTTCAGTATCGGGTGTCTATCAAGTTTGGCCACTCTGTTTACAGTTAGCTTATAATCACCGTGTAAGTGAACACTTTGGTCTGGCTTCAGCACGGGTACTATGGATGCTGCGCGAAATTGCACCACTTGTAAGATACCCAACTTTTCTAGCCTGTTTATCTCGGTCTCAACCTTATCCTGTAGAACATAAGGGGCTGGTCTGGCTCTGATAAATCTGGGGGTTGTGTTAGGGTCTACGTGGATTTTGGCTTGTAGCCCACGAATCCTTCCTAGCTCGTCACTGAAAATGGAAGCGTACTTTTGTAACAATTCCTGTAAGTTTCTTGTTCTAAGTTGAAAAATCTCGGCCCGTTGCAGTTTAATCTTTTTGAGCCAGTTACAACTAATTAAACTGGGGCCCGCCCCAGCTACTACTATAAGGGGTAAATTTGCAGACTGATCTCCATACTGCACCAGGATTTGACATATCCCTTTCACTCTTATTTCTTCGCCCATGTATTTTTTAAATTTAGTGTCTGATTGTTCCAAACTTAAAGGATGGACTCCTTTATTCAAATGTCTGAACGTATGTTCTCCTATGACAGATATTGATGCCCCGGTATCAACCTCCAACTTGATGGGTCATTCATTAACTCTAATGACTACCTGGATTGGCTCAGTTCTACCCACTTTCAGGTTGTATAATGAATAGACGTCAGATTCTGCTTTCCCTGGTTCTTCAACAAGACAGATTTTGCAATTTCTGCCTTAGCATTTTAAAATGCTGCCTCAGTTTATCTTGACAGTGCCGCATTATGTGACCATTTCGGTGGCAGGAAAAGCATTTGATATTTCTGAAATGTCGATCACCTGCAGGCTACCTGGATGCATTTCTCTCATTAATGTTGTGGGTTTTCTCTGTACTACTGTTGTTCTTCAATGATCTGTACATAATGGACATTCCCTGCCTTTCTGCAGAATACATTGTTTTCGTGCCTTTTGTTACTGGCCCTTCCCACCCTACAAGATGGACAGTGCCATTTTGTGTATCTTTTATTGCCTCTGATTCTCTAACAGCGCTGACAACATGGCTGTTGCCAATTCTAATGCCTTACTGAAGCCTAGGTTAGTTTCAGATAGCAATCACTTTTGAACAGCATCATCCCCGATGCTGCATATCAATTGGTCTCTCAACATGTCATCAATTGAAGTTCTGTACTCAAAATATTCCGTTAATTCCCTTAAAGCAGATACATAGCCAGAGATTGTCTCTCCTGGAAGCCTATGCCTCGAATTGAATTTAAAAAGCTGCATGGTGGTTTTTTACAATGTTTACTAACTCGTCGAAAGTCTTCGTATCGGAGGTGTTAGGTGATGTGAGGCTGCGGATCAGCCCATATGTTTTGCTCCCACATGTGGACAAAAGAATCACCCTCTTCTTGTCCTCCCCCTCAATGTCATTAGAGGTAAAGAAGAATGCTAGGCATTCGATATAATGAGACCAGTCATCGGAAATGGGATCAAATGTTTCAAGATGCCCAAACTGCGGCATACTCGATGGCTAAGGAGACTGCGCTTTCAAACAGCTTTCAAGGTAGTGTCGAAGTAACGTAGCTGGCTTACCGTGGCTTTGATTGTCGTCAATTGATCCGGTTTATCCTTGTCACCAGTTTTATGTTTTTGGCTATCAGGTTCACTTTGTCGGGCGAACACGAGCTGCACCCTTGATATTAACACATTAGTTGGTGCTTGAAACAATATAGGTAGAGAGACCGATTAACTGAACAAACGCTGGTAGTTTATTGGAACTAAGAACACAGCACTAACACCATGTGTGCTTCTTCAATCACCTCCAGCTCTGGACTTCTAGTTACCAAAGAAGCCCACACTGTATAGTGATTGGTCAATACAGTCACATGGTCAACTAACTACTTTCTCTTAAAGGTACATAGCACTTCACTTTACCACACCGATAGTCGCACAGGGGCTCCTCACTTGCATTCAAACCCACCCCAATTAAACTTAGAAGTGGGAGGTATTAGATTCCCAATCCCAAGTCACTTTTAGGGGATTTAACGTATCCATCCAAAACTGACTCTCCCTGCCTGGAACTATTACACCCTTAGTGTCAGGATCGCTGTTCAGGTACACCAAATATATTTTTATTAATTTTCATGAAGTGGGTATTGAGGGTAAGTCTGGTGTTTATTGCCTATCCCTGAAATGACTGGCTTTGTAGGCCTCTTCAGAGGGTGGTTAAGAAATGACCATATAGACCAGACCAGGTAAGGACTGCAAGTTTCCTTTCTTGAAGGACATGCGCGAACCAGTTAAATGTTTAAACAATTCACCAGATTCATGGCCATTCTTGCTGATCCTCACTTTTATTTCCAGATTTATGAAACAAACCAAAAACATATTTTTCAACTGTCATGGTAAGATTTGAACTCGTATTCTCTGGATCATTACAAGGCCTCCTGGATTATTGGGCTATTTCATAATTCAAATAAGATTTGGACCCATAACAAATGTAGCATATTCCAGTTGCACAGACTTTCAGCACCACTGCTGCTTCATGGCACATCCTGCACATTGAACAGATTTCAGCACCCAGTAACATAGAGCACTAAAGAGCCCATAGGACCACTCCAAATGAGCTCAAGGCCCACTCCTACAAGATGGCCTACTTCCTTAGTTTCCTACATTTTATTATCAACCCACCAAATCTTGTCACGCAGCTGTGTGGAGTTTTAAATGGACACCCTTTGTAATAACAATAAAATAAAGATAGGCTGAAAAATACCTGAATAGCAAACTATCAAGAGTGCATTGCTTTTCTTTGGCTTCCCAGACTGTGGTTAAGAAAAAAATTCATTATAAAGATTATCCAATTTCTTTGAAGCCTCTTATGCAGTTTCAGCAAAAAACCTTCCTTGAATAAGCAATCTGGGAAAAAAATTTCTGTTTGCCATTTGGCTCTCTATGATGAAGGGAGGAAATCTTTTCACAGAATCACAGAATTGTTACGGTGCAGAAGGAGGCCATTCGGCCCATTGTGTCTGCATCGGCTCTCCAAGTGAGCATTGTGACTTAGTGCCATTCTCCTGTATTTTCCCTGTACCCTTGCATATTGTTTCTATTCAAATAATCATCTAATTCCCTCTTGAATGCCTCGATTGAACCTGCCTCCACCACACTTCCAGGCAATGCATTCCAGACTTGAGCCACTCGCTGAATACATTTTTTTTTCTCATATCAAAACGGCTTCTTTTGCAAATCATTTTAAATCTGTGCCCTCTCGTTCTCAATCCTTTTACAAGTGGGAACAGTTTCTCCCTCTCTCCTCTGTCCAGCCCCCTCATGATTTTGAACACTTCTTTCAAATCTCCACTTAGCCTTCTCCTCTCCAAGGAGTACAGTCCCAACCTTTCCAATCTATCTTCATAACTGAAGTTTCTCATCCCTTGACCCATTCTTGTAAACCTTTTCTGCACTGTCTCTAATGCGTTCACATCCTTCCTATAGTGTGTTGCCCAGAACTGTGCACAATACTCCAGATGAGGTCTAACTAGTGCCTTACATAAGCTCAGCATAACCTCCTTGCTTTTGTATACTATGCCTCTATTGATAAAGCCCAGGATACTGTATGCTTTATTAACTGCTCTCTCCACCTGCCCTGCCACCTTCAGTGATCTATGCTCATATACACCCAGGTCCCTCTGCTCCTGCACCTCCTTAAGAATTGTAAGCCTTATTTTATATTGTCTCCACATGTTCTTCCTACCAAAATGCATCACCTCACAATTCTCTGCATTGAACTTCATCTGCTGACTATCTGCCATTCCATCAACTTGTCTATGTCCTTTTGAAGTTCTACACTCCTCACAGTTTACATACTTCCAAGTTTTGTATCATCCACAAACTTTGAAATTGTCCCTTGCACACCAAGATCTAGATCGTTTATATATATATCAGGAAAAGCAAGTGTCCCAATACCGACCCCTGGGGAACTCCACTATAAGCCTTCCTCCAGCCCAAAAAATATCTCTTGACCATTACCCTCTGTTTCCTATTACTCAGCCAATTTTGTATCCATGTTGCTACTGTCCCTTTTATTCCATAAGCTGTAACTTTTCTCACAATTTTTCTGGCACTGAATCGAATGCCTTCTGAAAGGCCATGTACACCACATCAATAGCCTTACCCTCATCTACCCTTTACGTTACCTCTTCAAAAAACTCCAGCAAGTTAGTTAAACATGATTTCTCCTTTAGAAACCCATGCTGGTTCTCCCTAATCTCCTACATTTTTCCATGTGACTACTAATTCTATCCCGAATAATTGTTTCTAGAAGCTTCCCCACCACTGCAGTTAAACTCACTGGTCTATAATTGCTGGGCTTATCCTTATAACCTTTTTTGAACAAGGGTGTAATGTTTGCAATTCTCCAGTCCTCTGGCACCTCCCCTGAGTCTAGGAAAGACTGGAAGTTTATGGCTAGAGCCCCTGCAATTTCCACTCTTAGTTCCATCAATATCCTTGGATGCATCTCATGTGGTGCCTTGTCAACCTTAAGTACTGACAATTTATCCAACAATTCTTCCTTATCAATTTTGAATCCTTCTAGTGACAGAGTTTCCTCCTCTGTCACTGTGGCCTCAGTAGCATCGTCTTTCTCGGAAAAGGAAGATGCAAAGTATTTATTTAACACGTCAGCCATACCCCCTGCCTCCATGTATAAATCTCCTTTTCAGTCCCTAATCGGCCCTATTCCTTCTTTTACCACCCTCTTCCTATTTGTGTGCCAGTAGAAGACTTTGGGATTCCCCTATATGTTGGCTGCCAGTCTTTTCTCATAATCCCTCTTTGCTTCTCTTATTTGCTTCTACACCTCCCCTCTGAAACTTTTGTATTCCACTTGGTTTTCAGTTGTATTTTCTACCTGACACATGTCATACGCGTACTTTTTCCTCTTTATCTTAATTTCTATCTCCTTTTTCATCTAGGTAGCTCTGGATTTGTTTGCCCACCTTTCCCTTTTGAGGCAATACACCTTGATTGTGCCCAAACCACTTCTTTTTTGAAGATAGCCCATTCTCCAGCTACAGTTTTTCCCGCCAACCTTTACTTCCAGTCTATCTGGCCCAGCTCTGTTCTTGTCCTATTGAAGTCGACTCTCTCCCAGTTAATTATTCTTACTCTGGATTGCACATTGTCCTTTTCTACCATCATCCTAAACCTTAAGATACAATGATCACTGTCTCCTAAATTTTCCTCCACTGACACTTGATTTCCTTGGCCCACCTCATTTCCAAGAACCAGGTCCAACAGTGCATCCTTTCTTGTTGGACTGGACACATACTGCTGTAGAAAATTCTCCTGAACACAATCTAGGGTCTCTTGCCCCTCTCCACCCTTTAGACTGCCAATGTCCCAGTCTACATTTGGATAATTAAAGTCCCCCATTATAACTACTCCATAATGTTTGCATCTCCCTGTAATTTCACTGAAGATTTGTGCCTCTACATCCTTCGCGCTAATTGGCGGTCTATAGACTACACCGAGCAATATTATATAAGAGACACCCTTTTTGTTCCTTAGCTCTAGCCAAATTGATTCTGTCCTTGAACCCTCTGGGACATCCTCTTTCTCCAGCACTGCAATGCTCTTCTCAACCAATACCTCCATCCCACCCCCTTTTCTTCCTACTCTATCTTTCCTGAACACCTTGTGCCCAGGAATATTTAGCACCTAGATGGTTCCTTGAGCCAAGTCCCTATTATCGCCATGACATCATATTTCCACATGGCAATCTGCGCCGGTAACTCCCCAATCTTATTTACTATACTCCATCCATGCACATACATGCACAGTAACTGAATGAGACTTAATGACTTTCTCCCTTACTCTGACTCCATTAATTAACTCACTATTCTCTATTCTAGTGCTATTTGTCTCACCCAGTATTTTGTGCACCCTGGTATTACTCTCTAATACTCTCTTCTAGTTCCCACACCCCTACCAAGTTAATTTAAAGCCCTCCCAACAGCACTAGCAAAATACCCTGCAAGGAACTCAGTCCCAGCTCTGTTCAGGTGCACCAACTGGCTTGTACAGGAGCCATCTTCTCCGGAGCCAGTCCCAGTGTCGCAAGATTCTAAAGCCCTCCCTCCTGCACCATCCTTCCAGCCATGCATTCATCTGTCTTATCCTCCTAATGCTGTACTCACTTGCATGTGGCACTGGAGAGGCCCTGCTTGCTAATTTTCAAATGAGCTCCCTAAATTCTGATCGCAAGACCTCATCCTCCTTCTTACCTAAGTCATTGGTACCAATGTGGACCACGGCTTCTAGCTGATCACCCTCCCCCAGAAGAATGTCCTGCAGCCATTTGGTGACATCCTTGACCCTAACCCCAGTGAGGCAACATACCATCCTGGAGTCACATATACGCCAGTAAAAATGCCTGCCTGTTGTCCTAACCACGTGGTGGTGTTCCCATCTATCTGCTGCCCTTGTCCTTCTAAATGGTAGTGGTCATGGTTTGGAAGGTGCTGTCGCAGGAGCCTTGGTGAATTCCTGCAGTGCATTTTGTAGATGGTACACACTGCTGCTACTGTGCGTCAGTGCTGGAGGGAGTGAATGTTTATGGATGTGGTGCCAATCAAGCAGGCTGCTTTGTCCTGGACTGTGTCAAGCTTCTTGAGTGTTGTGGGAGCTGCACTCATCCAGGCAAGTGGGGAGCATTCCATCACACTCCTGTCTTGTGCCTTGTAGATGGTGGACAGGCTTTGGAGAGTCAGGAGGTGAGTTACTTGTCACAGGATTCCTAGCTTCTGACCTGCTCTTGTAGCCACAGTATTTATAGCCCAGTTCAGTTTCTGGCCAATGGTAACCCCCAGGATGTTGATAGTGGGGGATTCAGTGATGGTAATGCCATTGAACATCAAGTGGCAATGGTTGGATTCTCTCTTGTTGGAGATGGTCATTGCCTGACACTTGTGTGGTACAAATGTTACTTGCCACTTGCCAACCCAAGCCTGGATATTGTCCAGGTCTTGCTGCATTTGGACATGGACTGCTTCAGTACCTGAGGAGTCGCGAATGGTGCTGAACATTGTGCGATCATCAGCGAACATCCAAGTGGTTATTTCTTTAAAAAATAACACGCTTTTCTAATTTACAGTTATTTAAAGACACTCCCTAACAGTAGTTTCTCACTAACAAATGAACATACAGTTTTCCTGTGATGTCACTCTTAGTTTTCTTCTTCAAACCCGGCGTTCTAGAGCTGAAGCAGAAGCAACTGTTTCCTGTGCATTCACCAACCAGGTTCGTTCTTTGTCTTTCTCCCAGGTAAATGTTGGCCCCTCTCTTTATATCCTCGCTATCTCCTGTGCGTCTCCAACCAGGTTCAGTCTCTGCCTCTCACCTGGATAAATCACTCAAATTTTATCCATTACTACTGTTCTAATCTGGAAGTCTTCAGTCTCCTCATTCATTTAACATCCCTTATTGTTCTAGGGTGAGCTGTCCTGATATCACCAGGTAGAGTTAGGAAGAATTACAATCACTTTTTTTTTGACCGCTTGCAACCCTCTCAAACCCCAAGTATTACATGAGATCACACAATGTTTTCCAAATTAAGAAGACCATTGAACCCATTTTAATACACCCATTCAGAATAGACTGGTGTCTCCCATTGCTGCATTGAAAAGGAAATAATTGCAATGCTCTGGGGAGAAAACAGGGTGGTGGGGACTAATTATATAGCTCTTTCAAAAAGCCAACACAAGTACAATGGACCAAGTGGTCTTTCTTTGTGCTCTATGAATCTATAATCTATCTGTTTGTTGAATGATTCCAGCATCTTCACCTCCACACTTCGCATGGAAGTCCAGCCCAAGTTGTTGATTACTCTATGTTTGAAAGATATCTCCTGATATCAGTCCTTTAACTTACCTTTCACTAAAAGGTTGAATTTTCCCTCATTTTTCTTATTCAGCTCATGCTGCTGCTTCTGGGCTGCTCTCTTTGATTTCAATGCCCTATCTAATTTACTATCATTTGTAAATGTACCTACTTTACATTGAGATTTAGAATTTTGGTCAGTGATGTAAATCAGAAACAGACATGGCCCCGGCACTGAACTCTGGGGTACATTCGCCCCATCCTGACGTTATTCCTCATACTCGTGCCCATTATTTTCTGCCCTTCAGGCAGTTCCTTATACCCATGATTTGCTCTGAATCTACATAGCTTTGAGTTTAATTAGTAGTATTTCAAACAGAATTTTATCAAATGCTTAAACGGAATTTACCACAGTCGATTTGAGTTGCCATTTTCTCAAAAAAAAAATCATGAGAGGTGGGGTGGTCAGGCAGGATCTTTCCATCCAAAATCGTGTTGACTGCTGTCTGCTTATATTGATAATGCTGAAGATTATTCCTGATAATCCAAGGAATTGATGTGAAGCTAATCTGGTTACCTCTGCTGTTTTGTCACATTTGTATCATGCTGGCCGGTTTCCAATCAATTGGTTACACCCCCGCCCCCCCCACACCCCACCCCACACACCACCCCGGGGCCCATTGATATCCCCAAAATGATAATCAGTGTTGACAATTTTCTCCTCAGTTTCTCTCAACCTGGGAGAAATATCATTTTGTCTCTGCACTCAAGTTTTCTCCAGGTCTCTCTTTTCTGCATCTGAATTCTGAATCAATATTCTTTTTGTTTTGAACTGAATGTGGGCCACAAATTGTGCATTTCATTTTTGAGCGAAACTAAATAGAAATGGTATTTATTGGGATCAGAATTAGGAAACTTGGACCATGGATTTTGTGTTAGATGATCCAAGATTTCAGTTCATCAAATCCAAGAGTTTAAATCTCAAGGGCATGAATCATATTAAGTTTTGTCTACTTTAAAGAATAAACCCTGAAAGCTGAGGGAGGCACAGAAGGCAAAGGAGGGGTGCACTGGCACTGTTAGCTGCCTGGAGAGAGATGACAGGGTACATGAATGCCATTTCAAACCTGAGGAGGCTATTGGCAGAGATGGAGAAAAGTTTGACATGCTGTGGAATTTTGTTTAGCTTTCTGGACCCTGAATATAGCTGAAGTAGTCATCGTCCAAATGCAGCAAAACCTGGATAACATTCAGGCTTTGGCTGATAAGTGGCAACTAACATTTGTGTCACACAAGTGCCAGGCAATGATCATCTCCAGTGAGAGAGAATCGACCAGCTCCTCTTGCCATTCTGTGGCATTACCATTGCTGAATCCCCCACTATCAACATTCTGGGGGTTACCATTGACCAGAAACTGAACTGGACTAGCCATATAAATACTGTGGCTATAAGAGCAGGTCAGAGGCTAGGAATCCTGTGCCGAGTAACTCACCTCCTGACTCCCCAAAGCCTGTCCACCAACCGCAAGGCACAAGTCAGTAGTGTGGTGGAATACTCTTTACTTGCCTGGATGAGTGCAGCTACAACAATACTCAAGAAGCTCAACAGCATCCAGGACAAAGCAGCGTGCTTGATTGGCACCCCAACCACTACGCGAGCATGGAAGTCAGTGCATATATGCTGGTGCACTCACAGAAAGCTCCCTGAAGACACAGAGCTGTCCCAGGGAGCTGAAGATTTTTAACATTAAAAATAAACAATTGAAAAAAAAGGAAAACATGTCCCCTCAGGTGACTCTGTCATATGACAGGGACATATTAAAAATGAGATTTTAAAGTTCTTTTTAAATCACTGGTCAAAACCTCATCGCGCCTATGGATGAGGCTTCGCAAAAAATGCAAAGGCCTTTTGAAGTCTCTCACTGTCCACCTCACAGTTCACAATACTTCCAAGTTTTGTGTCATCCATAAATTTTGAAATTGTGCCCTGCACACCCCAGCCTAGGTCATTAATACAGATCAAGAAAAGCAGAGGCCCTAATACTGACCCCTGGAGAACTCCAGTTCCTCCAGTTCAAAAAACAACTGTTCACCACTACTTTCCGTTTCCTGTCACACAGCCAACTTCATATCCATACTGCCATTGTACCTTTCATTCTCTGGGCTTCAAATGTTTTGACAAGCCTTTTATGTGGCATTTTGGAAGTCCAAGTACACCACATCAACTGCATTACCCTCATCAACCCTCTCTGTTACCTCATCAAAAAACTCAATCAGGTTAGTTAAACAAAATGTGCCCTTAACAAATGTGTGCTCTCTTTCCTTAATTAATCTACATTTCTCCAAGTGGCTGCTAATTTTGTCCTGGATTATCATTTCTAAAAGCTTTCCCAACACCGATGTTAAACTGACTGGCCTGGCAGTTGCTGGGTTTATCTTTACATCCTTTCTGGAACAAAGGTGTAATGTTTGAAATTCTCCAGTCCTCTGGCATTACCACTGTAACTAAGAAGGAATATTATAGCTAGTGTCACTGTAATTTCCATCCTTACATCCCTCAGTATCCTCAGATTCATCCGATCTGGTCCTGGGGACATATCATCTTTAAATACAGCCTTTTTAATGCCTCCTCTTTATCAATTTTTAGCACAACCACCACCACAACTACCTCTTTCACTATGATTTTGGCAGCATCTTCTTCCCTGGTAAAGAGAACTGCAAAGTGGTGATTTAATACCTAAGCAATGTCCTCTGCCTCTATGTATATATCTCCTTTTTGTTCCTAATTGGCTGCAGTGTTCCTTTTGACACCTTTTTGTTATTTATGTGCCTATAGAAGACTTCTGATTCTCTTTTATTTTAGCTGTCAGTCTCTTCTCATACTCTCTTTGTTTCTTTTGTTCCTATTTGAATTTTCCTTGGTCTCCAACTTGATATCTGTCATTTCCCCCTATACCTGCTTCATCTTACTCCCTTATCTCTTTTGTCATCCAGGGCACTCTACCTTTCCCCCTTGGGGCCAAATTTACCTCAACTGTACTTGAATCAAATCCTCTTTAAGGTCAGCCCATTGTTCCATTATAATTTTGCAGCATTTCACCAGTCTGTTTATGCTTTCATGGAAAAGAAACCCATAATAGAAGGAAACAGTAACTAGCGAGGTCCATCTAATCAGAAGTCTTTAACCTGCCTTGAGGAAATGACTCAGCAAATAGTTCATCCAGACTCAATTGAACCAACTTGGGAGGGTCATGCAAGAGAGCACCATACATTGCCAGGCTAACACTCAACACTCTTACTTTTCTTTGCCTTCTGTTTAAACTTTAACATGTTTAGGCACTTGGTTAATCACAAACTTAGCAGAAGCCAGAGTGTCAAAGCACATCAAGAATTGGCAAATCACATTTGCTACAAAGCATGAGTTATTGTAATGCTTGTTCCTGTTATGTTTTCATATGTTTTCTTGTCCCATTGAAGCCATGGGTTGCACAGCACACAATGGGACCCACTCCATCTAATGCAAGAACCAGCACGGGAATATCCATGGATAAAAGCCAGTCTCTTAGTGCTGTGTCATGTCACCCAATAGACCAATGCTGAGTGAAAAAGAACACAGGCTTATGCAGTTGCCAGATGTATGTGAGAATGTAGTTATGGTGCAGCACAAGCAGATAAAGTGGCCTGAAAGTCAGCAGAGTGGCAGAGTCGGATTGCCACACCACTCCTACTTTTTTAACCTTGAAATCTTTCCAATCTTGCCTCGCCCGACCTTCTGACTCAGACCAGGCGAGAATCGCACAAGGCACTGCGTTCCTGGGGCCTTTAGTCGAGGGCTTCAGGGTTGGACAAGAAGAGGCTATGCCCCCTTTTTTATGCCACTGGCTGCCATAAATCAGGTAGGTTAAAAGGTCCTGCCACTTTCAAGCCAGCGAGAAAGTTGGTTCTTTAGGTAAATGGTTAGAATTGGGGGTCGGGGGGTGGGGGTCAGGCAGTCGAAGGGGGGTGTTGGGGAATGTCGGACAGTCGAGGGGTGGTTGGCTAGTTTGTGGGTGGGGTTGTGTTGGGCTGTCGGTGGAGGAAGGGTAGGCAGTCAGGGAGGGGGGTTAGCCATTCAGCAGAGGTGGGGTGATTAGGCAGTTGGGGGGGTGGCTGGTTAGGCAGTTGGCGGGGATTCAGGCAGATAGTCAGGGGGGGCTGGACAGTTGGGGAGGGGTCAGAAGTCAGGAGGGGCCGGGCAGTCGGTGTGGGGGGGCCTCGGCATTTGGGGGTGGGGGACGACTGTCAGGGAGGGGGTTGGGCAGTCAGCAGGGGTGTGAGGTCAGGTCGGGTCTGATCTGGAGGGTTAGCTGAGGGCTTTGGGGAGTCCTGTGCAGGGTGGAATCCCACGGGGGCGAATGGGTGGTGGGGGGGGGGGGGGGGGGGGGGGGGTGTGGGGGGTGGAAGCGGGTAGTTGCCTGGGGATGGTAGTTGGGGTGTAGGGGAGACCCCTAGGAGTTTTGGGGGTAGCTCCATGGCGGGGGTATTTGGGTGAAGGGGAGTCCCGGAGAGGAAGGGGGAGGCCGGTGATGGGGGGGGTATAATCAGATGTGGGGGCTAGTCGGTGGGGGGGGGGTTGTGGAAGTCCCATGGGGTGGGTAGTTGGGGGCGGGGGATTCCCCTGGGGGTTTAAGGGAGCTGAGTAGTCCCGTAGTGGGTCAGTGTGGGGCTGTACAATAGTTACCCCGAAGCTAGATGTGGTTTTAATTTTTTTAACCTTTTCTGGGTAACAATCGATGTAAGACAGTCAGAACTACCTGAAGTTTGCGATTTAAATCACATTTTCGGATGGTTACCAGTGCAGAACAATTGAACAATTGACCATGGGAAGTTCAGGAACTCCTCCTGTTCCCAAGTGAAATGTTTCAGACCAGGCAAGTTTGATTTTCTGTAACCAGTCTTAGCCCAGAAGACTAGGTCCTTCTCCCGTCACTATTATCACTGGAAGCTGAGCTGTCTGTTGCCTATAAGACACTGGTACTGTGGGGATGCCCTTTACCTGTATAGATTCTCCAGTGCATGTCTCCAATTTAGCGGTTGTCCGCTCATATTTCACTTGAGAACAGGAGGAGTTCCTGAACTGCTAAGGAAATGTGACGTCCATTATTAGTGGCTTCCCATTAACTTGGGTTGTGTCAGTAATAGGTTCGGTTTTTACAGAGGTGACGTTATACAGGGAATAGAAGTCAGTATTGGCAGTTTTAGGTTTTACTGTATTTTTCAATTCAATCATCTTGGTTTGCTGCTTTCTGGGCAGTTTCGACTTCGCCCTGCATTGCCTTACTACATGACCTGTCTTATGGTAAAGGCATTCTGCCTGAATCTGCAGGTGTCTGGTATGTGGTTACCCCACATCTGTAACAGATTAACCTTGGAGTCGCTGCTGAAATGTTTCAACTAGGCCTTTTCATGTTTCTAACAGCGGACATTGCCTCTCGCTATGCTGCTGTGTCTCTGGTTCCCGCCCCACATGAAGAACAGAGTCATGTTATATGTGTTGCAAAGCCTGCGAGTCTCTCACAGCATTTTCCATGGTGAGTGCTATGTCCAGGGCATGCTTCAATTCAATATCGACCTCTGCAAGTAAAGAATGCTGAATGGTGTAGTTATGAACTCCACAAACTAATCAGTCTTGTGGCATATTATTTAATGTGTCCCCAAAGTTGCAGTGTTCATTCAACTGCTTCAGCTTCGATACATAGGTTGTGATGGACTCTCCCGGGGCCCTAACTCTGGAATTAAACTTAAACCACTGCATTATTAAGGATGGCTTTGGCTGGAAATGTGTTTTCATGAAGTCCCCTAATGCATTAAAGGATGTAGAATTGGGCGCGTTTGGGGCCGTCAGTATCACAGTATCATTACAGTGCAGAAGGAGGCCATTCGGCTCATTGAATCTGCACTGGCTCTCTGAAAGAGCATTCTACCTAGTCCCACTCCCCTGCCTTATTCCCATAACTTTGCACATTATCTCTTTTCAGGTAGCAATCCAATTCCCTCTTGAATAAGAACATAAGAAATAGAAATGGAGTAGACCATTCGGCCCCTCAAGCCTGCTCCGCCATTCAATAAGATCATGGCTGATCTTCTTGTTTTTTGATTTCCACTTTCCCATCTACCCCCAATCTATCTACTTCTGCCTTAAAAATATTTAATGACCCTGCGTCCTTCTGAGGCAGAGTTCCAAAATCGCACCACCCCCTGAGCGAAAAAATTTCACCTCATCTCTGTCCTAAAAGGGCAACCCCTAATTTTAAAACAGTGCCCCCTAGTTCTGGACTCACCCACAAGAGGAAAGATCCTTTCAACGTCTACCATGTCAAGGCCGTTCAGGATCTTGTATACTTCAATCAAATCACCCCTCACTCTTCTAAACTCCAGTGGAAACAAGCCCAGTCTGTCCAACCTTTCCTCATAAGACAACCCACTCATTCCAGGTATCAACCTAGTAAATCTTCCCTGAACCGACTCCAATGCATTTACATCCTTCCTTAAATAAGCACATCCTTCTTTAAAACTGCACGCAATAGTCGAGGTGTGGACTCACCAATGCCCTGTATAACTGAAGCATAACATCCTTACTTTTATGTTTAATTCCTCGTGTAATAAATGATAGCATTCCATTAGCCGCCTTAATTACTTGTTGCACCTGCATACTAACTTTTTGTGACTCATGTCATAATACCTCGATCGAATCTGTTTCCACCACCCTTTCAAGAAGTTTGTTCCAGACTCCAACCACTCTTTGGGTGAAAAAAATTTTCCTCACATCACATTTACTCCTTTTGCCAATTATTTTGAATCTGTGCCCTCTAGTTCTTGATGTCCTCTTGAGTGGGAACAGTTTCTTACTATTTATCCTGTCCATATCCCTCAGGATCTTGAATGTCTCTATCAAGTCTCCTCTCAGACTTCTTTCCTCCAAGGAACACAGTCCCAGGAATCATTCTTGTGAACCTCCTCTGTACTCTCTCCAATGCCTTCACATCCGTCCTCAAGTATGGCACCCAGAACTGGACGCAGTACTCCAGATGAGGTCTAACTAGTGTCTTATATAAGTTCAACATGACCTCTTTACTCTTGTATTCAATGTCCCTATTAACAAAGCCTAAGATATATATGTTTTATTAACTGCTCTCTGAACATGTCCTGCCATCTTCAATGACTTATGTATGTATACACTGAGGTCCCTCTGTTCCAAGTCTGTTGAGTGGCACAATATCAAATGCCTTTTGAAAATCCATATACACCACATCTTTTCCTTTATCAACCTTCTCTGTTTCCTCCGCAAAAAACTCCGGAAAGTTAGTTAAACATGATTTTCCCTTGATGAATCCTTGCTGGCTTTCCTTAACTTTCCTGCATTTGTTGAAGTGATTATTGATTTTATCCCATACTATAGTTTCCCGAAGTTTCCCTACCACTGGTGTCAAACTGACTGGTCTGTAGTTGCCAGCTTTATTCTTGCATCCCTTTTTGAACAAGGGTGAAACATTTACAGTTCTCCAGTCCTCTGGCACCTCTCCTGTGTCTAAGGAAGACTGGAAGAATCACTAGTGCCTCTGTAATTTCCACTCTCACTTCCCTCAGTAACCTGGGATGCATCTCATCCGGTCCTGGTGCCATATCTATTTTAACCTTTCCAATACCTCCTTCCTCTCAATTGTAAGTTCTTCCACTGTACCAGTTACTTGTTCTCTCACCTCAGCCTGGGTAGCAAGTTCTTCCTTTGTAAAGACAGATGCAAAATACTAATTCAACACCTGCGCTATTTCTCCAGCCTCCACATGCATGTCCCCTTTTTTGTCCCTAATCGGCCTTACGCTTTCTTTTATCACTCTTATTATTTACATGCTTATAGAAGACCTTGGGATTCCCTTTTATATTTGCTGCCAGCCCCTTTTCATGCTCTCTCCTTGCTTTTCTTTTTTCTTTTCACTTCCCCTCTGGTCCTTCTATATTCAGTATGATTCTCCATTGTATTTTCTACCTGACATCTGTTTTATGCACACTTCTTCCTTTTCATATTAACTTCTATCTCTCTAGTCGTCCAGGGCGCTCTGGATTTATTTGTCCTACTTTCCCTTTCAAGGGAATATACTTTGACATTGTCTGCAATTCTATCACTTTGAAGGTGGCCCATTGTTCAGCGACTGTCTTTTCTGCCAACATTTGATTCCAACTCACTCGACTCAGATGCATTCTCATCCCATCGAAATTGGCTTCCCCCAATTAATTATCCCTGTGGATGAGATTGTATGTCTTGCTAACACATATGCTCAAAAGGATTGCTTTCTGCACAGTGGTGGCTTTTCATGCCGTATCATCCCATTCCCACCTCATTCATTATGGCATTCCCAGGAAACACACTGGGTCATTGGTGGGGCGGCCTCTGATTCGCCTGCTCTGCTGTCACCTCAGGCCTTCAGTAAACCAAGCACCATATTTAAAGGCCGCCCCTGCACAGAGCTAGCACTCTTCAAGGAATAGGGAGCTGCTGGGAACTGATGGTTGCCAAAGGGAGGAAACATGCTGCCCCATATTTAGCAACATCTCCCTTGAGCGTCTACTGGGCACAGTGGAGGCCCACCGTGAAGTCCTCTGCCCCTGCTCTTGGTGAAGGCCAGCAATCAATGTCACAAATCCAGCATGGGAGGCAGTGGCAGTCAGCGCCCTTGCCCTGCAAAAAGAGGACAGCCACCCAGTGCAGAAAGAAGATGAATGATATCCTCCAGTCCGCCAGGGTAAGTCACTCTTCTCATCACTCTCAACTCACACACCCATTGGGATTTCATACCTCAAGGGACAACAGCACTAACTCTCACACACACCCTCACATCTCCATCAGGCACATATCCTCTGGAGCACATGTTCTCATCTCGTCCGTGGCTCCGCTCACCACACAAATATTCCATGCTGTGCCATGTGTCCTGTTCACACTCTCTCCATCTGTTTTCATGCAGGAGAAGCTGGCTCAAGGCAGCAGGGAGAGGTCCCGGAGTGGGGGGGGGTGAAGTGGCCCACATTAGACCCCTTGCCCACTTTGTGGAATGCGCCATTGTGCTGAGTGGTGAGGACATGGACCATGCCTGTGGCGGTGATGAGGTCAGCGGCAAACACCCACATGACGATCCTACAACATATCGAGCGGAATCATCCCAGATTTGCACGAAGTGCAGAGGTGGGCGGGAAAAAGAATTTTTACCCACTGGCCGCCATATTGCCCCAAACGTGCCTCATTAATTATGTATTCCTGGGAAACACGCCATTTCGATGGTGGGTGGGCTCTCATTCGCTTTCCCTGCTGTCACCTCGCTGCCTCCACATATCAGACGCCATATTTATAGTGCAACTGCGCACACATCTCTCAGTGCTTCAAGCCCAGGACTGCTGCACAGAAGACATGGCCCTGAAAGGCAAGAAGACTGCTGGAGGCCAGAGGTTAGCTGAGTCTGAGTCAAATGATGAGCCTCTGGGCTTCCTTGGGGAAGGGGGAGAAGTGGCCTCAGGAAAGGAAAGAGGCTGCAGGGCGAGGGCTGGACTGGGGAAGGGGGGTATCCCAAGGTGCTGGGGGCATGATCTGTCCAAGTGCCCTCAAGATGGTAAGGGCCAAGGAGGCGATCTCCAGTGAAGATGAGGCCAGATGGAAATGTGAGAATTTTTGTGAGAGAGTGAGTGGTGATGTCCCTTGAGCTGTCAGTGAGTGAGATGCCAGTGAATGTGTGATCGCCTTGTGAGTGTGTGAATTTAGAGTGATAAGATGGTTGCCTTACCCTGGTGGCACGGATGAGATCACTCATCCATTTTCTGCACTGGATGGCTGACCTCTTGTCTGCAGCTTTGGCACTGACCACCTCTGCCACCATCTCCCAAGCCGGAGTGGTGAGGCTGAGGGGCCTCCTGCGGCCAGTGCGGGGGTTGAGGGCAGCGGGGCGGGTCTCCGTGGTGTCCAGAAGGCATCCCAAGGATGTGTCACTGAATTGGGGTATTGCACTCTTCTTGGCTTTTGGGGCCATGTCTTCACCTGTGCCCTCCTGGACTGCAAGTAGTGAGAAGCGTGTGCGAGGCTCCAGGTTAAATCTGGTGTTCTGTGTGAGGAAGTGGTGAGGTAACAGTGTGGTGGGAAAATCGGAGTCCGCTCGACAGCAAGACGGCATGTTTTCTGTAGCTGTATAAATGCTGAGGCGGGAATGGGATGATACGGCATGAAAATCTGTCATTGCAGCCAACGGACAAAACAACTTTTTCCCTGCCCGTTACCGCACTTTGTGCAAATCTGGGACAATTCCGCCCTATGCTCCATCTGCCAAGGTTTTGCTGTCTATATCCATTTGCAGACTCTCTGGGCGGAATTTTCCCATCCTGCGCATGACAGGTTTCGTGATGGGCGAGAGCAGAGAATCTAGCGGGAGCCAAAAAGTCGAAACCCGCATAAAAGTAGTTTGCAATTCTCCCGATGGCAGGTTAATAGCAGGTTGAGTATCCTGCTGACTAGTGGCACGAGTGTCATTTGCTCTTCTCCACGTGGGTGCCACATGGGGGCAAAGGGGCTGAAATGCTTTGCAAGCGGCTGGGGAGAAGGGGAACATATGGTGGGGGAGCGGTGAAGGGGCAGGATGGCTTTGCAGGGGGTTAGGGGAAGGGGAACACAGGGGCAAAGAGGCAGGAAGGCTTTGCAAGAGGGTGGAGGAGGAGGGGGAATGATGGAAGGCAGTGGGGAGACCGAGGGGCGGGCAGCTGGAGCCCGACAAGGAAAACTGAAATATTGACAAACAAGGGTGTAGATGGGACACCAAATGTATGAATGGGAGAGGATACACGTAGACATCAAATAGGGAAGTGGGGGTATGTTAGTGTAGCACGCAAGGGATGGAGACTCATAAGGAGGCTGGTGGTTGTGAAGGGAGAGAGTGTAGGAGCATGGGAGCAATTGGGAACTCATTGAAAGTCAAAGACTTTGGTCTGGTGCTAGCAGGTTAGACTCAGAGATTGAGGCCGTCCTGGGGCTCTGTGGACCTCACAGTCAAGACTCAGAGAGTTCAGACAGTCATGGAATGCAGCAGGCCATGCTACAAGGGCTATCCATGGCGAGCACTTTTACTCCCGCTCCAGGGAGGGCCAAGGGCTGTGTGCTAAATTGTGATAATGCACAGTTTGGTGTGCAAGGCATTTCCACAGTTGCTGTACCTGAGCTTGTCTGTCTTTATACTGAGCTGCAGATGAGTTGGTAATGGAGGTAAGGGAGGCATTTGCATCCTGTATTTGGGGCAAACATAATAAAGGGAGGGGCTGTGATGTGAAGCTTTCCTAGGAGTGCCAGGGAGGGGCAGGGTTCTCCTCGGTAGGTGACTGCACACACAGCCTCCAGGTGGAGAGGGTAGAGCTCCACACGGGGCAGTGGGCACATCAAGAGTGATGGGTTGAGGTGGGAAGGGTAGGAATGTTGACCACAACAACAATGGGATCCAGTGTTATGGGGGAGGCTGAAGAATAACAGGCAGCAGCTCTACCTTCACACCGTGAGTTGCAGGTAGATTTCTGGGATGCAGACAGTGAGAGAAGGAGTGTCGAAGCTGGTCTCAAAGTAATAGCGCAGAACCACCATCTTGCTCTATCGAAGATCTGAGATTTCTTTTCAGTAAGCGACAATTTATTTTGTATAAAAAATACGACTTATAATATTAACTTATATAAAAAGTTTCAGCATAATTAAGTACAACATTACAACATTGCAGAAATGTACATCTCTGCTACTATTCACAATACTCCTGTTTAGAGTTCATAAGGTTGTTTGTCACTCAAACTCCGCGCCACTCCTGTGTTCGCCAGAAAATAACATTTCTGACTTTTTTTTGAGAAAAGATCAATAACAAGGTTTCTTTCTTTGGCCATTCCACCTTCAGGATGGAGCATTGAGCTAGGTCAAGTAGTGCATGTCATTCTAACCTTTTCCAATCACTGTGGGATACAGATGTTACGTCTCAGGAATGGCATCTTGGTCACCTGAAGTGTCTGTTAGCGCCTCAGATACAAGGCTGCATCAGTGATAAAGCAAGTAGGCCAGAAGCAACTATAGACATTATAGTTGCTATTGGTTATAGATTGTGAGCTTCACTATGTTCACCTGTTAATCATTAATCTATTCAATCTACCATTTCAGAGAGAAGGACAAAACAGTTATGGATCCAGGCCTCAATGCTGCCTTTTTGAGGGTTCTAATAGAATGGGAGGAGGAGAAGAAGGGACCAGCGACACTGAGCACAGTTTCAGGAGGAGGCTGCATCTGGGGTCCAGGGTCAAGCGGAGCCACGGCAAGAACATGAGATTCAGGAGGATAGACCCAGACAACGGAGGCGACTTGCCAGACCTAGGGTATACCGAAGGAGACTCTCCTATTTACAGATGAGTAAGAATCAATGCCAAGCACATCTGCACTTGTCCTGAGCTCTGTTGATCACATCAGCCACATACTTTGGCAGGACCTAACGCCCCATGGGGTGAGAGGTTATCCCCTGACAGTGGCCTTGGAGGTCACTGCTGCACTCAATTTCTTTGCCTGCGGATCGTTCCAGGGTGCCACAGGGTACCTGTGCGGCACCTCGCAGTCTGCCACACTTAGATGCATCAAGGAAGTCACAGATGCCCCTTAAAGCAAAGCACATCACTGTGTGAGGTTTACACTCGATGATGATAGCCAGGCTGCAAGATTCAATGGCTTTGCAGCTATATCAAACTTTCCAAGAGTGCAAGGTGCAATAGACTGCACCCATATGGCTTCATGGCAGCAGCCCCTAATATTTATCAACCGCAAGGATTATCATTCCATCAACGTTCAACTGGTGTGCGATCATTGGAAGCACATAATGCATGTTTTTGTCAGGTACCCTGGAAGTTGCCATGACTCATACATCTTGAGTCACTCCCAGGTACCTCAGATTTTTGAAGGGCCTGAGCGTCTGCAGGGATGGCTGCCTGGGGATAAGGGGTACCCACTGAAACTCTGGCTCATGACACCCATACGTCAGCCTCAGAGTGCTTCGGAGGAATGGTACATCTCAGCCCTATATGGTGCCTAATCGAGCAGACCAAGCTGTGCTTCAGATGTTTGGACCACTGAAGTGGTGCACTGCAGTACACTCCCAATAGGGTTTCTGCTTCATGGCTGTGTGTTCTGCCCTTCACAACCAGGCATTGTAAAGAGGTGATCCTTTGGCAGATGGTGAAATGAAGGAGGATGAAAGCTCCTCAGAGGATTAAGATCAGGAAGCCCAGGAACTTCAAGTGGGTGATGCGGGTCAGCTTCCATGGGACAACGACGCCATGAAGGAAGCAAAATATGGGAGACATGCCTGTGCCACTTTAATTGCTACCAGATTCCAGATGGAGTAAAGTGAAGACAAGTAGAGATGGCCACATTTCTCCTGAATGCCACTCCATTTAATTGAAAGGGGTGTCCAACCTGTCACATCGAGAGCTAGTTCAGCATTCCCACTTGCATCTTCTAGCCTCCTGATTCACCAGACCATGATCTCTATGAAGGTCAGCAGTGCCCCCTGTATATGCTCGCTCTGGGAAGTGAGCCAATTCAACAGCGAGAACACTGTGGGAACTTACTTGAAGCAGTTGTCACCACATTAATGAGAAACTACAGCGGCCAGTGAGATGAGGACATGGTTGGGGATATCATCTTCCCATCTAGGTCGTGCCCTTTGGCACTACCACTGAGGAGAGACAACTGCCATTAATCCTTCAAGGCTGCTGAGCTGCCCTCACACAATGGGGTGTTTCATCAGGAAGGGCTACAAGTGCTTTAAGCACACACTTCCAATAAAGATTTTAACACATCTCCCAGATATCACACAAGGGTGCAGGAACTATCTCCAGTGAGGCTGATATCATATGAATGTGAATCTCACAGAGGGAGACTATCAGGGAGGATATGAAACCTCGAAATAAGAGTATTCACATGTACATAATCACTTCACCTTCTGATGACCAAGCCATTCACATAAACATCAAATGTGTTTATAAAAGTGCAATATTTTTACAGTGGTAACCCATCTGTGACCCAAAAGTGATTTCAATATTTCTTAACTTTCCTAACCTGACCACTATGCCTGGGTACAGCCCCGACATCCACGGTAGAAGTGGAGGCAGCCTGCTGACTGCTACATCCTGATGTCCGTGATGGCCTTAGTGAACGTCCTCTGGTGGCCTGAGGCCTGGAGGGCCCCGACCTGATAAGGGTCACCTGCTCAGGGGCAGATGCACCCTCCTTTGCCTGAGCAGCTGGAGTGGATGGGGTCACAGGCAGAGGGGATGCTGAGTGACTTGACACCCTTGGAGTCTCTGGAGTGGAGGCCCTGGGGTGTTCAGCTGACGCTTATCCTCTCTGTGGTTGGCTGAGGGTCCCTCCCTGACTCATTGAGAAGTGGCACCTGGAGGGAGGTCAAGGTGCCTCATCCCCCTCTCGCCTACACGTTGATGGTGGCCACCAGTGTGTGTGGCCATGGCATCCAGGGCTGAGCGCAAATCCAGCAAGACCTGCTGGACCAAGGTCTCCATGGTGGTCACCAACCTTCCCATGGTGACCTCAAGGTGCTCGCATGTCAGACAGAACATCAGACAGAATGTGGACAGACTCCTCCATCCTTTGCTCTAGTCTGTTGAGTGACTGCGAATCTCTGCCTGATGTTCCGCCGCATGTTGTTGCATTTCTAGCATGGAGTTGGCGGCTGCTCGCAAAGGTTCATCATCTGACTCTAGACTGAGCGGATGGCTGGTTTCCAGCAGCCCACTGAGTGCTGGAGACCTGGGCTGTCCTTGCCTCTGACTGCTGCGGGGACGTGTTGGTGAGGTGTTCCCCAGAAAGTGAGCCCGAGCCTAATCTAAAACTATGCCCCGCCAAGGTGTGTGTCTCTGCACTGGCGGAGGGTATGGGTGAGCACAGTGATGGTTTTTCCTCAGCTTTCTTATCCGATGTGGTCTGCGGGCTGGGACTTATGTTGGCCAGCCTTGTGGACCTTGACCTGCTGGTGCCTATGAGAGAGAAGAGTGTTTTAGTTGATGAGCATGCAGATTACAAGATTGCATGTCACTCACTGTGATTGTCAGGATGTGATGAACTCATGTAGCTGTGATCCAATACTAGATTGCTGAGACAATCCAACCCCCCTTTCCCCTCAGGAGCGATCCCTGTGCTCCCCAACAATCTCGGCGGCATCCTCCTTGAATTCCATAAGGACAATTATGTCGGCCGTCCCTCTTCCAGACTGCAACCTCACCTGCCAGTTGTGGGCAAGCTTGTCCTGGGTGAAGACAAAAGAAAGGAAGGTGATGAGAAGGGATGGAGCAGGGATTGGGAAACATGCGTGCCCCTGTGTATGGTGAACCCTCCCCAGAAAGTGCTGAGAATGGAGTGTGAACAGCATGATAGATGAGATGGCAGTGGTATGAAAGTTTCCGTTAGTCAGTGGTGACATATAATCCCCAGCTAATAGTTGTTTGAGATCCCTGAAGAGAGTAGACTTTTGAGTACATGATGCCATGATGAGGGTTTCATATTCGAGGTAGTTGAAGGATGACTTACCTTGGTGGAGCAGATGAGATCATTCATCTTCGTCCTGCACTGGGTGGCATTTCTGGTGTGGTGGCCAACTGCACTGACATCCTTTGTGATGGACTCCCAGGCTGGAGAGATGAGGCTGGTATGCTTTCTGGAGCTTTCCCTGGGATAAAGCACATCCCTATGCATCTGCACTCCTCTTTACCAATGCCTTCATGGCGTTGGGGCTGAAGCGGGGTGCAGCCTTCTTCTTGTGGCTTGCAGCTGCCTTTGTGGTCACCAGGCATCTTGACATATCTCCTGAAAACAGGTGGGCTGGAGAGAGCAAGACGTGTGTGCTCAGGAAGCATTTACCTATGGCGGACTAACCTCGACCCCATCAGGTAACGGTGGGGCGGACAAATCCACTCCCGGCCTGCCAGGTGATTCTGAGAGATACTCGCCTGTGCATAACTAATGAGCTTCCAAGAGCAGAATTGGGTGCAATTTCCTGTCATTCCGAGTAGCTGGAAATGTACCGCGGAACACGCCCGCTACTGTACTTAGTTTCAAAAACAGAAAATCCTGCTCATTGTATCCTCCTCACAACTTGCTTTCCTGCCTATCTTCATATCGGCAGTAAATTACACTCGGTTCCTTCATCCAAGTCGTTGACATAAATTGTAAATAGTTGAGGCCTACTATCCCTACAGCACTCCATTAGTTACAGTTTGCCAACCTGAAAATGATCCATTTATCCTGACTCACTGTTTGCTGTTAGTTAGCCAACCATCTCTCCATGCTAAAATATCAATCCAACACCATGAGCTCTTAACTTGTATAGTAACCTTTAATGTAGCAGCTTATTGAATGCCTTTTGGAAATCCAAATACACTACATCTACTGGTTCCCCTTTATGCTTGTTATATCCTCAAAGAGCTCTAGTAAATTTGTCTAACTTGATTTCTCTTTCATGAAACCATGTTGGCTTTGTACTAAATAGAAGAACTCAACATGGTAGCAGCAGTAGTGCCAGTCAGTGATTTTTGAAGATTCAATTGAGCAGCTTACAAGCTTCAACCTTTCCACACACAATGGAAGTCCTGATATGAAATGAAACGACTGGCAAGTACTCACAAGTGTGAATGTGAAGTGAAAAGGTGATTCTGCACCACTATGGGAACTCTATATACAGTACTTCTGTTCTGGGTCATCACACCTCACTCCAACCAGCAGGCATTGGGTCCCGGTAAGATGGCTGCAAATTGAGAGACGGTGAGTAATCTGAGTCCACCTGCTGCAATATTTTCTGCAAGAACAGCCACTAAATAGCTGACTCTGAGGGGTGCAGCACCTGGCACAAATGGGAGAATCCATTGCTGCCACAGGCCATCTCTTCAGGACGTCGGGGGTGGGGTGCAATTAAACACGATTGGACCAGGAAAGAAGGGTCTGTCCAGCAACAACTCCCAACAGCTTATTGAAGACTGTGGAAAGCTTTTACCCCCACTATTAAACTTCCTTATTCTGGCATTGGGCATGTTTTTCATGCCAAAAACACTGCCTCATGGGCAGGCCTCTCAAAAGCCTGGCAAGGCAGCAATAGCACCAGCACTATAGTCTACCAATAGGCTGTGGCCAGTCAAGGAACTACAAGTGAGGAGAGCCACAGAAATCACATCCTGAAGAGCTATGAAAGCCTGAACATTTGTTCCTGTCACAGATATTCCAACTTGTCCTGCAAAAAGTCACAGAATGACCATGAAGTTTCCATCACTGGAAGGCAGCAGACCTTACCTCTAAGTTAACTTTGTTCAGACAATGGGTGGAGCTCTGCTTTTGGACCTGGATATTTCTGAACTGGATAAACAAGCCATAAAAGTTAAAATTACTATAGGCAATGAAGGCCTCTGCAGACTGAACACTTCAGGTTCTTCAGAAGATGCCCTTAAAAATCCAAACAAACTATGGTCAACACGTGAAGATCAGCTAAGAGTAAAGCTCAACTCCCAAATAAAATGTCTTGAGCTCATGTCTTTTAGACAACAACCAAAAGAGACCATATATCAATTTTTATGCAGATGCATAGATAAGGATGTGGTTACGATTTTAAGGAAACAGAGCTGGCGGAATAATTGAGCCCCTGATAGCTTCTATCCTATAGGAAGCATTCCAAAAAGATCGTTTGCACCAGCCCAAAGGCTACAGCTTGAAAGCACCACTACAAAATAGTGCAAGTACGAAGCTGTACTATTGGGTAGAAAAAGCCTACAAGCTCTGTTTAATTGGACTACCATTGGCACGATAGCCAATGCAGGAAAGCCTGGTCAGTAGTGCAGTCTCATACATGTACCCAGAAATTGCCTAGCTTTCCATGATGCATGCAAGGCATGTGGCTCCAGAGGATTCTGGAAATGCCAATGCAGGAAGCCCAGGCCAGAACAGATGGTTCAACATCATGAGAAGCCACAACCAGAGACCAGACAGGTATCGCATTCCAACCAATGAAGAGAGCATGCCAAACATCACCAAAACAAGATCCACAAAATGACTTGTCAGGCCATATAGTAAGATGCTGAGGATGACTAGATCATCAATACATGAAGTGAGCAGACATTCCACATGGTGACCATTAAATAATGTATTGGCATCATCAGAAACCTTTGCCACCATTCACATATGCCCACAGATGCAGGGGCAACATAAATTATATATATATATGGATACTGCTGCAAGTGCAAATATCCGTCCACCTGGCACACTGAATTGTATATACCCACAGAAATGGAAAGTGCTGGCTCAACCAAACACTCCCAAACTTATTGCATACAATAGCTCTGAGATTGCATCCTGGGATCCATTGTACTTGAGTGTCACTACAACTCATCAGGGTCACACTGGCTAATTTATGTTGTGGACATCACGGGTCCAACAATTGCAGGTCTACTGACACGCAGGGACCTGTCCTTGGTTACTGTTCATGGTATCATCAGGACCATGACAAACACACTGGGTCACAAGGAGTAACCTTGGAAACCCATGCATACAACCGGAGAAGACCACGTAACTCCACAACACAGACTATCAGCCAGTTGACTACATCACAGTTTTAAGCAACTACACATACCTTTGCTGAACTTACAAATGTCATCTTCCTGTGGAAATACTATTTGGCAGACAAGTGCAAACAACCCTTGCCAGTCATCACTTGTTGATACTCCCACGAATACGAGGTGCCTTAGTTGCAAAACAAGATGAGAGATGCCCACAACTGACATGTGGGCAAAGAATTACCCAACATAAAAGTCAGGCAAAAAGTTTGAGTACATCATTCAACCAATGGCACATGGAATCCAGCAGAAATTGTCGGCATATTTCCAAAGCCAAGATTGTATCAAGTACGAACACCAAATGCCATGACGTTGCAACAAAACAAATGCCAAATCAGCAATAAAACAACCAGAAACACCTACTGGCCCTATTAGATGCAACTCAAACACAGCACTCCTTCAGACAACCAGAATTATGAGAACCACAGCAATCTCAAATCAAGTTCACTGTAACCAGGTCTGGGCATATCATCTGGCTTCCATTACGCTTCAGAAACTTACAAATTGATCCCTTTGTGTGATAGTATTTGTAAACACACAGTAATTTTCTTTTATGTAATGTAAATTGTTTTTGACTCTTAAAGGACAAAACTTTAATTTTAAAAGAATGGGGATGCTGTGGTACATTTTTAAGGGGCGTATCTACAACTGTTGTCTATCACTATCAATCACGAGACAGGATGTGATGCTTAATCCCATGTATCCTGTAGACATAGCAGGGCAAAACAGCAGCCCTACAAGATGTGTTATACACAACCTTCCAGGTACTATTGTGTTTATATAGCCTTATCTTCAAATAAAAACCCACATTATTGTGTTACCAATTCTTGTTGTATGATTGGTGCGTTTGCGCTAAACAGAAAAATACAGCCGGTTGTTGCAGTACCTTTATTGTAAACTTATGTTTGTATGCTCTGTCCATTCCTGTCACACTCTGGTGATTGTTAACTGTATCACTACCCTGAATTATTGTCTTGCCTTTCCTCTTTAATTTTCCAAATCTCCCCACACGTGAACCCTTCTCCCACTATTTAGTTTAAAACCTTCTCTACATCCCTAGTTATACTATTCACCGGAACGCTGGTTTCAGCATAGTTCAGGTGAAGGTCATCCCAATGGTACAGTCCCGACTTTCTCCAGTACTGGTGCCAGTGCCCCATGAGTTGAAACCCATTTCTCCCAGAAATTATTGTCACGATGATGTGACTTGTGCATGAGTGGTATTAACCCTTAATATCATCGGCTGACCAAACATATATTGAACTGTTTAAAAAGGACATTAGAAGCAAGCAAAGGCACTGACTTAAGATGGCTGCCATAAGCCGCCTGATGTCTGGTAAAGTAAGTTGACCAATTTCAGGAAAGTTCCAATGTGAATTGCAATTCAGACATGCCACAACATACTTCTATGGAATTTCACACCTGCTGATATCAAGAACTACTACAAAATGTTTACTGAAACTGTACTGGACCTCACAGTTGTACTTCTATAATGCTACCTCTCAAGCAGAGACAGAAAGTCTACCAGGACAATAGCTATATGGAAAGATGTTTTTCCTATCTCACCAAGATGGATAATGAATTATTCAGAAGCTAATGGCTGGAAAATTATAGGTCATGGGACAATAGCCAAAGTCCGTTCAGACATCAACTAAGCAAATACCTTCTGAAATCATTATGGGGAGAGAGGTCATGTGATTGGAGTAACCATTTTCTGAACATTTTTTAATACAGCATGCAAGCTGCTAAAGTAGAAGCCTGGAAGAAACTGCCAGTGGGGCAGTAATATTCTTGTTCTCCCCTTTTCTGTCAAGTTAAAGGCCCTATCTCTATTCCAGTTTAAAATCCAGCACAAAGACAGAGAATCTTTCATTGAAAGGAACATCAGGTGCAAAAATCATTGACATCTAGAATAAATGGATAACATTTTAAAAAGAAATTGTCTCCAGCAATTGGGGGAGGCAGTGGCATAGTGGTATTGTCACTGGGCTTGTATTCCAGAGACTGAGGGTAATGCTCTGGGGACTTAGGTTTGAATCCCAACATGGCAAATGGTGTAATTTGAATTGTAAAAACCCACCTGGTTCACTAATGTCCTTTAGGGAAGGAAATCTGCTGCCCTTACCTGGTCTGGCCTACATGTGACTCTAGACCCTGGCTCTTAAAAATGCCCTCTGCACAAGGGAAATAGGAGATAGGCAATAAATTCTGGCCTAGCCATTGATGCCCACATCCCATGAATAAATAAAAAAATGCAGTTTCACATGGGCCTCAACTCCTGGAATTTCAAGATCATGCCACATCCACAGATATGGTGAACTCTCTACTTTTACCTTTCAACATTGAATTTTTAATTCAGCTAAGAAAGCATTTGCCTACTGTATAGCTTGTGATTCTGCATGCTTGTGTGTGTGAATGTGTGAGTGGGTTGTGAAGATCAGACACGGGTTATCTTTTTAAATATTTTCATATTTTTACCTGGGTGGGTTTTTAACTCAATAAAAACTAACCTCTTTTTGCTTTGACCTTTTTGGTCAGTTTGCCAGACTAGTTTCTTTGCAATCAGAACATAAATGGTTAAGCACAGGCATTCACAAAAAAACCCCTGTTATGGTCAGACTTGGAGTGGTATGATAGGGGAATCATTTTTATCCCTCCTCAAATGGCCATAACATTATCCAGAGATTATTACCTTTGTGGCTTTTCTTTTTAAGTTTTTTAATTCCCTCAGCAGAACCTCTTTCTTAGTCCTACCATGTCATTGGTACCCAAGTGGACCACAGCAACTAGATCCTTTGCCTCCCACTCCACGTTTCTCTCCAGCCCCAAGAAGATGCCCTTAATCCCGGCACTGAGAAACCAACACAGCCTTCGGGATTCATGCTGCCGGCTGCAGAGAACAGTATCTATTCCTCCTAACTATACTGTGCCATTGTACAACTGCACTTTTTTTTACACCCCTACCAATGACATGGTAGAACTAAGAAAGAGGTTCGGCTGAGGGAATTAAAAAATTAACAATCCCTATTTGAATGGTCCCATGCACCAGAGTGCTGTGGTCAGTTTGCTCTGTTCTGCTGTTTGCTTTGCCCTGCGGTTCCTGTTCTCATCCACACAAGCAGCAAGAACCTTGATCCTGTTGGACAAGTGCCAGGGCTGAGGGTCCTCCATTGCTACCTTTTGTATTCCCATACTTGCCTCACTCAAAGTCACACCCTTGTATCCCTGACCACCTGAAGTGCCTAGCCTAAAGGGTGTGACGGCCTCCTGGAACAAAGTGTCCAGGTAACTGATCCCCTCCCTGATGCATCATAGTGTCCAAAGCTTGGACTCCAGCTCATCAACTCTGAGCTGAAGTTCCTCAAGCTGCAGACACTTACTGCAGATGCGGTTGCCGTGGATCACACTGGTGGCCACCAACGGCCACATGTTACAGCTGCAACACATCACCTACCCTGCCATCGCTATGGTGTTTCATTTAACTAACTAAATTTCAAGATTAGAAATATCACTCAATGATTATTTGTGATTATATTAAGCTGGATAACTAGACAGACTATAGGTTTAATACAATACATATATCTCTTCAGTACCAGCTTAAACTACTGTCTCAGTTTAGAGAAAAAAACCCTTAAAACTCACCAACAAATCATCAATCTGCTCACCTAATTAATGTCTCTGGGCTCCAGTTCTTAGGTCTCACTGTTTTGGATCACTCCTTGTTCCATAAAAGACCAGAACAGCACCTCCTCCCTCACTTATCAAATTCCCTGAGTTAAGCACTCTGTCTTGCAGTACTCAGTAGAGCTCAACTTCATGCTACTAACTTTGTGTGTTCGCAAAACCTCCTGTATTTATACTAGTTGCTGTTCCAGAGACCTGAGGTAGGTCCTGCTGACCAAGGAAACAGTTCTAACTAGCTACCTAATTAATTAACTGTGCAGCTGCCTCTAGAAGGGATTTTGTTTATCACTAACTACGGTTGAAAGAAACTACAATTTAATGTTAACATTAAGTTAATGCTAAGTGCAAACTTGAATAGATTTTAGAAAGAGATAAGCCCTTAAAATTCCCTCACCAACTTCTGTGTGTTCAGCAATATCTCACAGCTCTCAGTTGAGCTGGACATCGTGCTACTATTTGAATGTCATTTTCAGTTTGTACAGAGTGTACATTTGTCCTGGGATAGATTTCTGTAGCAGGACAAGAATGGTTGGACATGCATGCCTCCTGAGGCCAAGAATAGGACAATGTTAGACACAGGGCAGAATTTTGCCCTTGATGGGCGGGTGGGCCCCACCAGCTTGGCGGCGGGCGGGCAGCTGATCACCGCCGCTGAAACGGGTCCCGCTGCCATTTTAAGCGGGTGGGCCAACTAAGGCCCGCCCAGCGGGCCACCCGACGGGAAGTGCGACGCGCTTCCTATGCGGAGGGGGGGGAGGGATTCCCCAACTGTCAGACTGCGCTCTTTCGTGCATGCGCACAAAAGAGCACACATCTCCCTGAAACTAAGTGCTGCCACAGGGAGATCACTGACAGTGTTTCAAGCTTCAAAAATAGAATAATAAGAAAATTATTAACATGCCCCCCTCATGTGACAATGTCACACAAGATGGGACATGTTAATAAATATCACAAAAACTTTATTAAACTTTTTAAAAACAGACATGAAACCTCATCCCGCCGGTGGATGAAGTTTCATGTTTTTTCAGAAGCCTGCTGGGGCTCCTGGCCTGCCCGCCAGCCTTAAGGTTGGACGGGCAGGGCCTTTAATTGGCTTAATGATCCTGTCAATGGCCTCAATTGGCCATTGACAGGTCGGCGGGCGGACAGCGAAATCAGCTGTCCACCTGCCTTCCTGAATATTTAAACGGGGTAGGATGAAGTCGGGGGTTCTTCCTGACATCATTCCACGGCGGCAAGCAGGCCCCGCCCCCAGCTCGCCGACGGAAAAATTCTGCCCATAGAGTTTCGTGGCCTAGTGCTTTTAGGAATTATTTCTCAGCAATGCTTCGGATGAGTCAACATTGACCTTTAATTGCATCGGCATCTTTGCCCCAGCTCTTGGACAGCTGCAATTCTTCAGCTTCAGGCTCATTGTCACCAATGTGTTCAGAACCTGACTGACTCTGTACCATCCACTGCATGGGCTGCTTTACTGAGAACTTGATTTTGTAGCACACAGCACAGCATATTTGGCAGAATCTTGTGCCCCCCTGCCCCATGGCACTTTTGATGGTGAGGGGGAAGCATTTAATAAGGCGGGAGCATGGCAGGTCGGCACCCCACCACAATTAAGTCCATGGTGGGAAGGTCCGCCCACTTAAGGGTCTCATCCCACTGCTGCTGATATTAACCCAGCGGCAGGCATGGGACTCACCATGTGGTGAGCATGGCATTTTTGCTCGCGGGTTCCCAGGGTTGGGGGGTGGGGTTTGGTGCTTTGCCAAAAGGAAAAACTAGTAAAACTTGGAAATGAAAGGGATCAGTAAAACTTGTCCAAACTAGTCTGGTACACCTTAAAATGGAACTCCAGTATTGCTGGTGCCGGTATTACTGCTTTTTACTGGGATTTGAAAAAATTTAATTGTTTTTCCCTTCTGCCCTCTCGAGGGACCCAGCATCAGAATGTGGGGCCCGCTGAAAGCCACCAACTCTCCCTTGTTGCTGAATCCCCTCCCCCGCAATCCCCACCCTGCGACAAAGCACCGCCCCCCCCCCACCCCCTCCCACCATCACTCATTTGTGACTGGGCCCCATCTCAATCGGAAGCCTCAGGTGGGTGTTGTACTGGCAACAGCGACTCTTCTCCATGGTGGCATGACTGAATGGCACAGCATGCCTTCCTGAAAAGAGGTGACACAGGGGTCTCACTGGCTCTCTAGCCGATGGCCAAGACCCCCAGTGTCTCCACAAGATTCCGTCTATTATTTAAGATACCTTTGTGAGGCTAAACAATAGGACCCCTCCAAGACATGTCCAAGCAGCACCATATTTGTTTCTGATTGCCTGCGTTGTGCTGTATTTGAATCCTTGTGAAAGTCTGTGCCACATTATATTTTCTTGTAGCTGTTGGTCATGGATTGCAGACTGGCTTATGGAAATATCCAGGTGTCCACTATCCTAATGCTTAAGCTCAACTCTTGTGCCCCTAGGGTTTAGTTTTCCAACTTGCAAATTTGTCCACTGACCTTAGAAAAATCTGACATGCTATTTTCTGTCACATAATCGTCTGTGCAGACAGAAACGTGCAGCAGCAGAAAATGACACAGTAACTAGAATTTGGTTCTAAATCACCGTTTCTGAATTTATTTACTGGAAGGAACTGGAATTTGACACCAGCAAATAACTGCATTCTGCATAGGTGTCAAATGGTGGAAATGACATCCAGTGCCGACAGCTAAATTCTCCTCACACTCTCATATGCTCGTAGAACGTTTTACAGAATTATAATTGTGTTCTGAACAGTAAAGCCAAATTGCCCAGTACTGAGGTTCATTGATGCAGCTACTATATTAATGCCACTGAAGTCAAAGAAAATAACTGGAAAACCTGAAGATTGTCAAAAGCATATCAGTGATTCACAGACCTGACAGCTCTTCTGAGCCCTGGTGTGTATTATGTTGCTGTAACTAAACTATACTCCATTACTTTATATTGCACTCTCAGCCATGCACATTATTCATTCTGTGGTGGGAAATGCCTTGATATTTATATAAGCTCCCTCAAGCAGACATCAAAGTTTTTGATTCACAATCAAAAATATTTATCAAGAACATTATCAAAGCTATTCATTGGCTATGTTACTGGGTTAACAATTCAGAGGCTTGGACTGATAACCCTGAGAACATGATTTCTAACTGCACCATGGCAGTTTGAGGATTTGAATTTACTTTATAAAATTGTAAATTGAAAAAAGAACTGATTTCATTAAAAGTGACCTTGAAGCTGATGAGCTGTCGTCAAAAACCCAAGTGATCAATTGATATCCTTTAGGTCAGGAAAACTACCATCCTAGCCCAGTGTGACTAATATGTTACTTCAGTGTAGTTACTTCAATATACAGCAATGTGGTTGTCTCATTACTGCCCTCTAAAATGACCCTATAGGGCATTCAGTTGTATCAAATCGTTAGCGATTCAGGACAAAAGCCTATGGAGTAGTCGGGATAATTAATAATTGCCAACCTTGCCTGAGATGCCATGTCTGAAGAATAATTAGCATACAAATTAAGAAAATAGAATCTAGAGTGTGCACTTGAGTGGCAAGCAATAATTTAAGGGGAGGCAGCGGCGCAGTCGTATTGTCACAGGACTAGTGCTTCAGAGACTCAGGGCAATGCTCTGGGGACCCAGGTTCCAATTCTGCCACAGCAAATGGTGGAATTTGAATTCAGTAGAAAAAAAGCCTGGAATTAAAAGCCTGATGATGACCATGAAACCATTGTCAATTGTCATTAAAAATACATCTGGTTTACTAATGTCCCTTAGGGAAGGAAATCTGTCTGTCCTTACCTGGTCTGGCCTACATGTGATTCTAGATCTGCAGCAATGTGATTGACAATTAAATGCCCTCCAAAATGGTCTAGCAAGCCATGAAGCTTCTCAAGAAGGGCAATTATCAAGAAGGGATGAGCAATAAATGCTGGTGTAGCCAGCGATGCCCACATCCTGTGACTGAATTTTTAAAAAATTAGCAGGCAGTATCTTTGACAAGGCAAGTAAGAGGGACACATTAATAGATTCTATAGGTATTTAACTGACCCACTATATTCCTGGAGCACACAGGAAAGCAAACTAAGCACTTATGTCAAGGATTAGGTAATCTGTACATTTTGAAATGTTTGTAGTGTCAGGGGGTCTTGGTTATCATAGCAGCTCATTTATCTAATCCACATTTACTGTGCTGGAATATCATCATTCAGACCTCCACAAAAGCAGCTGAAGATCACCTTGAAGGGGACGTTAAAATGCCATTCACTTGCATTGTAGCTGATATGGTACTCATCCTTAATGTGTCCTTGAGAATCCTTCCCAAATCTCATCAAATGGTGATCCCTGCATTATAACAGTAACATATTTTTAAAGTATTTCATTGGCGGTAAAGTACTTTGAATTACATGAGGCTATGAAATGCCATCTATAAATGCAAGTAATTCTTTCTACTCTTTCTTTTCTTTTTATCTACGTTGCAGTACTTTAACATTTTGAAGTAATTCAGGCATTTCCTGCACATTTAAAAAATGTATTCATCCACGGGAAGTGGGTGTCGCTTGCTGTGCGAACATTTAATGCCCACCCCTAATTGCCCTTGAGAAGGTCGTGGTGAGCCGCCTTCTTGAACTGCTGATGTCCATGTGATGTAGGTGCACCCACAGTGCTGTTTGTGAGGGGGTTCCAGGATTTTGACCCAGCGACCATGAAGGAACGGCGATATATTTCCAAGTCATGATGGTGAGTGGCTTGGAGGGGAACTTCCAGGTGGTGGTGTTCCCTTGTATCTGCTGCCCTTGTCCTTGTCCAAGGTAGATGTTGCAGGTTTGTAAGGCACTGTCGAAGGAGCCTTGGTGAGTTGCTGCAGTGTAGATGATACACACTGCTGATACTGTGCATCAATGGTGGAAGAAGGGAATATATAAGGTGGTGGATGAGCTGCCAATCAAGCAGGCTGCCATAACTTGGATGGTGTCAAGCTTCTTGAGTGTTGTTGAAGCCGCGCTCATCCAGGCAAGTGGAGAGCATTCCATCACACTCCTGGCTTGTGCCTTGTAGATGGTGGACAGACTTTGGAGAGTCAGTAGGTGACTTACTCGTCAGAAAATTTCAAGCCTTTGATCTGCTCCTGTAGCCACATTTTATATTTTATATTTGAACAATACTACTTATGTAGTGAATAAAAATTCCTTTAACAATTGCAATGGAGTTCTAGGGAAAGGCAGCAGAGTTGATGCAGTGAAACAGCAACAAAAGAATTCACACCAGGCAGAGAGAAAGATCTACAAGAGCTGTGGATGACCACATGAGCTCACAGACAGAAGGAAATGTTCAGCATTTGGATCAAACAGCAGAGCTTGTGGAAAGCCCAAAGAAAAGATGTGCAGGACAAAGAAAGAAGATGATAATGGGGTTACCAGAGGGAGAGCAACAGGGTGAATGAGAAAGAAAAGAAACCAAAACATCCACACCCTGGCAGATGACAATGAGCCAGAACTTCCAAGGAATGGCAGCCACAGTCAGATTGCCATCTGTTCCTTTTCACTTACACTGGAATGCAGCCGTACATTTATCACGCAACATTCTGAGTTGGGCCGGGTGAAGAAAGTGCAGTGCAGCGGGTTCCCGAGGCCTTCAGTCGAGTGCAGCAAAGTCAAAGGAAAGGAAGCCACACCCCCTATTTTACGGCACTAGCTGCCATAAAGCAAGTGGGTTTAAAGTTCCCAGCCACTTTGAGAAGCCAGGTAGATGGTAAGTTTGTAAGTTAAGTGGGTAGGGTGGCGGGTTTTGGGGGGTATAATAGGTCAGTCGGGGTAGGATGGGAGGGGGGGTCAGGTGGTCGGGGAGGTTTGGGTGGTCAGTTGGGGAATTGTCAGGTGGTCAGATGTGGAGGGTAGGATCGGTTGGGGGCGGAGTCAGGTGGTCAGTGGGGTGGGGGGTAGGATAGTCCAGGGATCAGTTGGTCAGTGAGGGTGTAGGATGGGCCTGGGGAGGGTCGGGTGATCAGTAGAGGGGTCTGATGATCAGCGGAGTGGTTTGGGTGGCCCATGGGGGGGCAGGATGGGTCAGAGTGTCAGGTGGTCAATTGTGAGGGAGGGAGGGTCGGGGGTGGGATGGTTCTCAGTGCAGAGTAATGCTCATCAGAAGTTTGAACTTCCTGGTCAATTCCCTTACAGTCCTTGTGTGGGGACTTCGGGGGTGGGGGGTGGGGACCCCCAGCGCATCTTCTGGGGTACCTCCCAGGTATGACCGTCTGGGGATCAGAAATTATAGGACAACAAGTTTAAGAACTCAGTAGACATAGGAACCATACAACTGCATGATATGTCTGGAAGTGACACTTAACAGAGAAAAGGAATTTACACAACCATTTAGGTAGGGAAGAAAATGAGAAATAAGCTCACAACCATGAATCTGAAGCCACAAATCATAAACTCAGACTCGCAAAATCCAAAAAAGAAATCCACTGTTAGATATGATTCCGCGATTGGACAGCACTTGGTGAACAATACTGAGTGCGCCAATAGCTACACTAACAGCCAATTTGAGATAATCAGTCAACCTTGTAACATGGCTCACTTATGCTTACCAGAGGTGACAAACATTCATTTGCAGGGAACAATTCCTTGCAAACAAAAGGAATATGTTGAAGCCTCACGCCCTTTTTGAATTACCCAGCAGCTTGGGCAGCCTACAGTTCCCCATTCCTTTCTCCATGGCATTATTTCAGCCAATTAGAGTCGACTTGCCAACCAATCAGCACCCTTTCCTCTAACAGTATAAATTGCTGTGATCATCTGAAATTTGGCATTCTTGAGTTTGTCTTGACGAGCGCAAGACAAAAAGCTTCGGCAATATGTCTTTCTTTTTGGCGATTTTCAAATTCTGTACTAACAAGCGACTGATTGGTTAAATTCCAACATTGTGAGAGAGAAGTCAATTGGATGGCTATGAATTTGCCGTGATCCCAAAGATCTTAAGCAATAAAGAGGAAAGATTACCTACTCCAACACTGAAAGAAATCACGCTAGTACTCGCAAGGTTTTCAGCAAGCTTGATACCAGAAATGGCAACTGGAATGTGAAGCTTGATGAGGAATCTTTGCTGTTGGTAACATTCTACACTCCCTTGGAAGCTACAAATTTCTATGTCTACCTTTTGGCCTTAAAATGAGCCAGGATATATTTCAGCAGAAAGTAGACAAGGTATACAAGGGATGCAAAGGAATAGTTGGCATAGCTGATGGTCTCCAGATCTATAGCGTAGATGAAAAATGATCATGATTACCATCCACATGAAGCCAGAGGGCAGAATATTCCTTTCGTTGGGCGGGCATGGCGGTGGGCCCAGGAGCAGCCGTGAAACGGACCACCGTCCGTGATCAGGCCCTGACCACGATTTCATGCTGGCTGACCAATTCACGGCCATCCAGTGTAAAACATGCCTTGAGAACCTCAGTGCTGGTGGGGTGGGGGCGGGAAGAGCGCAAGCACTGAAGTCTCTGCATGTGCGTTGGTACGCTCACTGAAAGTTCCCTGAAGGCACAGAGCTGCCTCGGGGAGCTGAAGAATTTTAAAAACAAAATTAAAGGTTTTAAACCTCCAGGAAAAATGTCCATACAGCAGACTCACGCACCATTACATGGAGATTGTAAAAATCTGCCCAAACATTTTTTTAAATTTAATTACGGAAACCTCATCCCGCCCGTGGATGAGGTTTCCTCAAAAATCGAAAGGCCATCTGGCCAATTTGCCCACCCGCCAACCGTAACATTGGATGGGCAGAGAAAAATATGGGTTAGTTAATTGATTAATGGCCTTAATCGGCCTCTTAATTGTCGGCGGGTGCGCTGCTGACTCCCGCGTGCACCCGCCAACTGAAATATCGTGCAAGTGTGCGATGATGTCTGGATGCTCACCCGTCGTCATCGTGCGTTATTTCACACACAGGCATATCGGGCACGTGCCGCAAGCCAAACGGAAAATCCTGGCCATAGAGAAAACCAGGAAAGCCAGAATCCAGCTAAACACAGACAAATGCATCGCGAAGGTGACCGAATGTCAGTTCTTTGGAATGGTATAACGCCTGACTGAGTCAAGCCAAGTCCTGAATAAGTCAGAGCTACCCTTGAGATGGAAGCTCCAAGAAACAAGAAACAGCTGAGAAGTTTCGCTGGCTTGATCCAAAAAATGAGTTCTTTCATACATCACATGTCAGAACACACAGCAAAGCTATAATAGCTGGCGAGAGAAGATGAAGAGTACCAGTGGTCAGGGCCACATGAGTGGAGTTTCAACAAACTCAAAGAAGTAGTATGCAAGGAAGCAAGTCTATCATATTACAACAGAGAGAAACCTGTCACTCTGCAAATTGCTGCTTCTATAAAAGGATTGTGAACAGCCCTGGTACAAGAGGGAAAGCTGATAAAGCATCATATCCAAAGCTCTAACGTCAGCTGAGATTAGATATGTCAAAATAGAAAGAGAGCTTTTAGCAGTCATGTACAAATCTGAGAAATTCCATACATATCTTTCTGGGGTAAAGTTCATAGTGAGGAGTGATCATCTTTCACTGGAGCAGATCTACAAGAGAAATCTGTGTAGACTACAGCGGTTATCAGGGGTGTAGTGCCAAATTTTAAGGTGCTGGAACTCTAAGAAAAATTATTGGGCATATAATTTCTAAATCTACTATTATGCTGTTTTCTTATGCATCAATTATTTGAGTCCCCAAAAGTCAGTAAAACTGTCCTTTCTAAGTGAAAAATATTAATGCCCCCGCTGCGTCTTTCTCACCCCTCCCTCCAACAACCTCCCCCATGCAGCCAAACCTCCTACCCACACCCCAGTCCCCATCCCCTGCCCCCAACCTCCCCCTCCACCCCAACTCCCTCCCAACCTCCCCAACACCCCTACTTCCCTCCCCACCCCCCTAACCCCCTCTCCACCCCCCTCAACATCCCCCTCCCCAAACTCCCCAAACCCCAACCTCCCCAGCAGCAGTGCAGCAATGAGTGAAATTGACATGACGGGCAGGCTTCTAAAAATCAGAACTCTCAGCCTGAAGGTTTCATGTTTTTTAAGCTGGTCTGTCAGGTCCTTAGCCCTGGCTGCTCAGCTTGGATGCGGAGAACTCTGTTTAAAACAGGCTTGTCCAACCTTTTCGCTTGGTGGGGGGTGGGCCACATCCCAATTTTTTTTCTCCCTCACAGGTCGATGAGCAGATTTCTGAAATGAAGGGTTCGGCACAACTTTAACTGAATGTCAAAAAATGTTGAGGTATTAAGAAAGGAAACAATTGTTGAGCAAACATTTAAAAAAATTAACATAACAATACGTTGTTAAGTTAAAAAAAGAGTAATTGATAAAATTGACCAGGGTGTGAGAGGGTCAGAGTGTGAGTGTGCCGGGCTTAATCCCTGTCTCAGGGTGTTCACTCACTCACCCTCATCCAGTGTGAGGTGGTGCGTGTATGTGTTGGTATGTGGTGGTGAGGGTAAGTGAGAAACCTGAGACTGGGGGGTGAATTTTTAAGTTGGCGGGCGGGCTGTTCGGGAGTGGGCGCAGACGGGCGTGGATCCGATCGCCACCCGCGATTGGCTGCGCGCCGCCATTTTACGCAGGTGGGCCAATTACGGCCCACCCAACGTAATGCACGGCCGGTAGCGCTCAGCGCTACCTGTGCAGGCAGGGGCAGGAGGAAGAGTCGGAGCCTCTGGGAGATTAAGCTGATAAAAAAATTTTGTTCTAAAGTAAAAAATTATTTAAACATGTCCCCTCATGTGACAGTGTCACATGAGCTGGGACATATTTGTGAATGTAGCAAAATTTATTAAATTACTTTACAAAACCTTCAGGAAACCTCATCCTGCCCATGGATGAGTTTTCCTGAAAACCGCGAAGGCCACTTGGGCTCTTCGTCTGCCCGACAAACTTAAGGTTGGACGGGCAGTGTTGTTAATATGGTTAATTACTTTTTTAATTGCATTAATAGGCCGTGACAGTTTGATGGGTGCACAGCCCACTCCGGTGCGCGTCCGCTGAAAAAAAGATCAAAATGATGTGTGATGAGGTCAGGACGCGTTATTTTACACGTCGGTGTGTCGGGCCTGCCCCCGCACGCCGACGGCAATATTCTGGCCTGGGAGTAAGGCAGCACAAAATCACTCACTCACTCACTCACTCACTCACTCACTCACTCACTCACTCACTCACTCACTCACTCACTCACACACACACACACACTCTCTCTCACTCTCTCACTCACTCACTCACACACTCACACACACACACTCACTCACACACACTCACACACACACACTCTCACTCACTCACT